>NC_133620.1:454015238-454316488 GCF_048593235.1 Sminthopsis crassicaudata
CCTCTCTCTCTCTCTCTGTCTCTGTCTCTCTCTGTCTCTCTCTCTCTCTCTCTCTCTGTCTCTCTCTCTGTCTCTCTCTCTCTCTCTCTTTCTCTCCCTCCCTCCCTCCCTCCCCCCAGCAGGCCCCCTGAGGTCTGTGGGAGTTGCCCCCGCCCCCGGGAGCTTCCCTTCAGCTGAGGAGGGTTTGGGCTCTGCCCGTGGCCCAGTCTGCGGCTTGTGTTTGCACTTAGCGGGTTCCCAGGACCGAAGCCGGTGCTGAGGATCCGAAGAGGAAGGGAAGCGCCCCCCCCCCCCCCCAGTGAGCATGAGTTTGGTGCCCCCGGGCTAGGCCGGGAGGTGCCAGGGCGGAGGGCAGCCTCGCCCTCTCCTGAGGAGCTTTTCCCCTAAGTCAGATCTGTGGGGGGCCGATGGCCGCCAGTGCGGGGCTGAAGGACACTGAGGCGCGGGGAGCTCGGGCGTCCTGCCCGGGCCTGGAACCAGAGGCAGGATTTGAACCCAGCGACGACGCGGACCTCCTGATTTTATGGGGAGGAAACGGAGGGTAGAAGACTTGGGGAAGGCCCCGAACGCCCTGAGACCCCAATCCTCGGTGCCCGAGCAGCCTCCGCCCTGGCAGCAGGTCCCCCTGTCTTGGGGTCCCGCCCCCTCCCCGCTGCCCCGAGGAAGCGAGCCGGGGGCCTCCACCTCTGGCCCTCCTCCCTCCCCCTCGGGGGCTCCCGCCCGCTCCTCCTCCTTCAGTGTTTTGATGCTGCCCTCTGGTGCTCAGAGCCTCCATTACCAGGCCCCACCCAGGGCTCCTTGTCCTCTGGCTCCGCGGCTCCCAGAGTCTGTGGGCTCGCCCGGCAGGCAGCGGGGTCCTGCTTCCCCAAAGTGCCGGCTCTTGGGGAGTAGGGATCGGGCAGCCCCTCTGGCACCGAGCGCCTCACGGGATGCCGAGGGAGCTGAAGAAAGCGCACGCATCCCTCCGCCCCGGCCCGGCGCTGCCATCTCTGTGCCCTCTCCTGGGCGCCCGTTCTTAGCCTGCTTGGGGTCTGCCTTCTCCCAAGCAGCGGGCCGGCCCCCAGGACACAGGGCGGGGCTCTCGGCCGCCCCCTCGCTGGGGAGGCCCCTCTTTTGAGCGGAAGAGCTCTCCTTCTAGAAGTCTTTGCCAACCAAGAGCTTTCGGGCTCCTCCTTCATCGGTCCGCTGTTTAATGAGTCTCTGATTAGTAAGAGGGTTCTTGGGGCGTGCGCAGCCAGTCGTGGAGCCGATGCTGAGCCAGGGGGGGAGAGGAGTGTTTGCGGCCCGCGCCTCTGCCACAGACGGGAGGACCGTGGGGAGGCGAGGAGGAGGACGTTGGGAATTCGCTCCGAGCCTCCCGGGAGGGAGGAGGGCTTCCTTGACCCTGCCATGGGGGGTCAGACCAAGAGCCAAAGGTCTGGGACCGGAGTTACTTGGGAAGAAGGCCTGGAGGCCTGTTGGTGGGGGTGGGCTCGGCGCCCCGGACCGCGGGAAAGGCCCGTCCCCTCTCCCGGGAGCCAGCGGGCAGCTGGTCTGCCACTTGGGAGCTGCCGGCAGGATCCCTGGGGAGGGGGAGGAGGGGTCCCGTGGCAGGTCTGAGTTCAGTTTTCGAGAAGGACCCCCCAGCGCCATGGGCGGGCCCCAGGGACCCTGTCCCCTCCCCCATCCCAAGCCAGGGTCCCAGACACCACAGAGGGAAGAGGATGCCCTGTATCGGCCCTGACGGGGACCAGGGGAGGGCACTAACCCCCTTCCCGGCCACATTTCGCGCTGGAGCCTTTGCCCATGGCCGGCCGTTAGCCCCAGGCTTGCCCTGGGCCGGGGAAGGAGCCAGAAGCTTCAGGCCTTTACCCCAGGTCTGCCGCGGCCTTGGGTGGTGGGGGGACGGCCTCTGCCTTGGGGAGCCCGTTTGTAGCCGGGGTCGTGTGCACGTGGATGTGAACTACAGAGCGCCGGGCCGAGGGTCAGTCCGAGCCTGTGGAGACCCGGCCGTCGGGCGGCCTCAGGCCAGCCTCCTCGCCTCCCCGGGCGCGAATCTGTAGTACGGGCACAGGGGGCACCGCGCTGACGGGGAGGACGGCCCGAGGCCGGGACGCCCGCCATCCTCCTTGCTCTGCTCCGCGTCCTGCTCCGCCCCTCTCGGGGGCCAGGCCAGAGACCCACACGGACAGCGGGCGAGCCAGTCTGTGTTTTCTCCCCAGGCATCCCCACGCTCATCGTGCTGGACCCCAAGGGGGAGATGATCACGCGCCAGGGCCGGGTGGAGGTCCTGAACGACGAGGACTGCCGAGAGTTCCCCTGGCACCCCAAGCCTGTGCTGGAGCTCTCCGACTCCAACGCCGTGCAGCTCAACGAGGGCCCCTGTCTGGTTCTCTTTGTGGGTACGGAGCCGGGCGGGGGAGGGCCGCGTCCTGGCACTCGGGTGGCCCCCAGACGGGGGGCTGGGGACAGGTCCCTCCCCACAGCCTCTTTCTGTCCTTGCCGAGGCGGGACCTGGGGCCTTTGTCCCCTCTGCCAAGCGTTGCTTTGGGCCCAGAGGTTTACCCCCGCCTCTCCTCTGGGCCGGAACCCCTCCTGGCCCCCCTGCCAAGCTGTTGGCTTCTGGCTGGGAGCCGGCCCGGCCGGGCCGAGGATCTCCCTTGTGTCCGGACTCCACCGGGGGCCTTGGAGGCAGCTTCCCCGCCCCCCTCAGCTGAGGGGATGTGCCTGAGGGGGCGGGACTGGGGCTCCCTCCTGTGGACCTTGGAATCACTGCAACGTCCCCCATGTCTGTCCCCTGGACCCCGGGTCACTCTGGGGTGGGGGTGGGGGCGGTCTGGGAGCAGTTGTGAGGAGGTTCTGACACGGCCCGAGATCTAGAGGCCGAAGGTGGCCATTCTACAGATGGGTAAGTTGGGCTGCGAAGGGAGATTCAAGCCCCGGCGCTGGACTCCGACCGGCCTCTCGGGTGACCACAGACGGGGTCCGTGTCCTAAAGCGGGGTCAGAGGGGGCCGGGGGACCTCGGCGGGTCACAGGGCGCGTCCTCGTCTCCCCCCCGCAGATTCCGAGGACGACGGCGAGTCCGACGCAGCCAAGCAGCTCATCCGGCCGATCGCCGAGAAGATCATCGCCAAGTACAAGGCCAAGGAGGAGGAGGCCCCGCTCCTGTTCTTCGTGGCGGGAGAGGTGAGCGGGCGGCGCGGCTCGCAGGGGAGGGGGCCTCCCGGCGCTCGGCTGGGCCCGGAGCCGCTGAGGGAGATGGCCGCCGGCCCCCCGAGGGGAAAGCCTCCGGGGCTGCGTCTTCTCACCCTCCGGTCCGGAGCCCCGCCGCTCCCTGAGCCTCCGGAGGCCGATTGTCCCAGCGCTCCTTCCACTGCAGGCGCTCCTCTCTCTGGGGGAGATAGAGATGGAAGGATCCACAGCATCGTAGTGGTTACAGACTGGAGCGGGCCCATCTGGCAGAGGGGGAGACTGAGGCTGAGCCAGGGAAAGGGCCAGCAGCAGAGCCGGGCGCTCCCTCACGGCCCGGGCCTCCTCTGTCCGGGGCCGCTCCCAGGGAAGTCCCCCCCAGCTCTCGGACACCGAGCCTGCCTGGGCACTTCCCTTGGCCCGGCTCGCCTGTGGCGGAGGGCACGGTCGCACCCCCTCACAAGGAGGGGAGAGGTTGGAGAGCCCTTTGTTCTAGGGGCGGCCAGGGCGAGTCGGGGCGAGCGGGAGCCCTCTAGGGGCCTCCCTCGGGTCCCACGGCCCGGGCGGGAGGAGCCTCCTTAGCTCGCCTTTGCACAGCGCCCTGTCCCGGGAGGGTCACTCCCCGACTGGCCGACACAACGACTCCCTATAGGAGGGGGCGAGCGCCTTTACCCAAGGCCCGTGAAAATGCCACGTTATAAATAAGTCACGGTGCTCCCTGGGAGCCTCTCCCTGCCGCCCTGTCACACTCGGCCGGCCAGGCGGCCAGCTGCCCCTTGCTAGGGAGGACGGGGCTCCATCCTCAGAGATGGCGAATCTCCTCGCAAGATGGCCGCCGTGGCGCAGGAGCTCTCCGCCCCTCCCCCAGCGCGTCCTGTCAGGCGCTCCCCCGCCTTTCCCAAGACAGCGCATCCCTAAGCCTCTTATGGGGAAGCAGAGATTTTGACAAGTGTCCCCTTCAGCGGCGCCGCGCCCTGGCCACAGCTGGAGCTCTGCCACGTCCTCATTTCACGCTGAGCTTGGTCCCAGGCGGCGGGGCAGCAGGAAAGAATGGCTGAACACCCTGAATCACCCATTCATCGCCTCCTCAATAGGCTCCGGGGCTAAGCCCGTCTGGGCCCCTTCGGCAGGCCGGGCCCCCCTGTGAGCCGGAGGTTGCGGGAAACAAAGCGGTTCGAAAGGGCCTTGGGCCTTGGGCCCCCCACACAAAGAGCCCGGGGGGCCGGCTCCAACGGATTAAACTCATACCCTTTATCTAGTGGTAGTTGGGAATAAAGGATGGCAGCGGGGCGGGAGGACAGGGCCTGAGGCCCAGCAGGAGGCATGAATGCGCGCTCCGGGGTCCCCTTCCACCACCCGGCTTTCCTGGACGCTCCGCGGTTTCCAGAAAGGAAAATCAGGTTTTCTCCTGGAAAGTGATGTCCTTTCTTAGCCCGTGCGTCCTGACGTGGAGCTTAGAGCACGTGGTCGCAGGGCCCGGGAGACCCTGGGCAGGGGGCAAAGGAAGGGGCCAGCCAAGCTCCGGAGCCCCGAGGTGAGCGGCCGGAATGGGCCGGAGAGTCCAGTGGTCTGAGCCTCCTGTGTGCGGGGCACCGGGACCAAAGACAGACTGAAATAGCCCCTCACCCTCCAGGGAGGATGGAGGAAGCTCACTGAGGAGGGGAAATAAAGAGGAAGAGGAGGAAAAGGAGGAGGAGGAGGAGAAGAAAAATAAAGGAGGAAGAAAAGGAGGAGGAGGAAGAGGAGAAGAGGAGGGTCCACCTGAAGCAGTCCCAGCCCAGGGCACTGGGAGGACAGGCAGGGCACTAGGAAGGGCCTCCGATGTTGGGGTTTGGGCGCCGGGGCTGGCACAGAAGCCCGAGGTGGGAGATGGAACAGAAAGGTCCAGGCTGGCCAAAGGGGGCGTGCAGGAAGGGAGCCAGCATGGCTGCAAAGACAGATCAGAGCCAGGTAGCAAAGGACCGGGGGCTGCCTTATCTCGGAGGGGATGGGAGCCCCTGGGATTGAGGCAGTAGGAGAGTGGCAGCCCAGCCACTCTGAGGCTGAGGGAAACTGAGGCACAGGGAAGCGAGGATCCTGCTATGGCCAACCCCATGATCAACTACCCAGGCCTGGGCATCCTAGGACCCGCGTTCAAATCCTGTTTCTAATGTTATTCCCTATGTGACCTTGGCCGAGACACTTCCTTGGGTCTCTGCTCCTTGCGAACGTGATGAGGGGTTGACGATCCTTTTGGCTCTAACTCTGTGATCTTGATCGGGAGAGGGCGACAGAAGGATCCCCACATCCGCTCCCAGAGCCCGGCCTCGGCCCGGGAGGAGACTCTCCCCCGGACAACCAGGCGCCCCGTTGCTTCTTAGACCGACCCGGAGCCGGCTCCGGCTGCTGAGGGACCCGCCTTCCCTGAGGGCCGGAGAGACAGCGAGGGCTCTGCATCCAGAGGGCCCTGAACAGAGAGGGAGGCGTAGTGGGCCCCACGGTCCCAGGGTGGCTGCGCCCACTTAAGAGCCGGCTGTCCAACAGACTGGACGTGCGGACCAGACGAGGCTGTCATGAGTGGCCTCTCTTAGCGGTATCCAGAGTCCCAGGGGAAGAGACCACTCGCCCCAGGGCACGAAAGTGCCCCCAGGGGCTCAGCTGGGCTAGGCCGAGAAGGCCAGCCATGTTACCCACTGGGCTGGGGGCTCCATCCTCCATCCCCAAACCGGGTCCCCCCTGGGCCTTCCCCACTGGGCTGGGGCTCCCTGTCTGACATCCTGGGCCAGGTCCCCCGGGCCTTCCCCACTGGGCTGGGGGCTCCTTGTCTGACATCCTGGGCCAGGTCCCCCGGGCCTTCCCCACTGGGCTGGGGCTCCCTGTCTGACATCCTGGGCCAGGTCCCCCGGGCCTTCCCCACTGGGCTGGGGGCTCCATCCTCCATCCCCAGGCCGGGTCCCCTGGGCTATCCCCACTGGGCTGGGGCTCCCTGTCTGACATCCTGGGCTGGGTCCCCCCCTGGGCCTTCCCCACTGGGCTGGGGCTCCATCCTCCATCCCCAGGCCGGGTCCCCTGGGCTATCCCCACTGGGCTGGGGCTCCCTGTCTGACATCCTGGGCCAGGTCCCCCGGGCCTTCCCCACTGGGCTGGGGGCTCCATCCTCCATCCCCAGGCCGGGTCCCCTGGGCTATCCCCACTGGGCTGGGGCTCCCTGTCTGACATCCTGGGCTGGGTCCCCCCCTGGGCCTTCCCCACTGGGCTGGGGCTCCATCCTCCATCCCCAGGCCGGGTCCCCTGGGCTATCCCCACTGGGCTGGGGCTCCCTGTCTGACATCCTGGGCCAGGTCCCCCGGGCCTTCCCCACTGGGCTGGGGGCTCCATCCTCCATCCCCAAACCGGGTCCCCCCTGGGCCTTCCCCACTGGGCTGGGGCTCCCTGTCTGACATCCTGGGCTGGGTCCCCCCCTGGGCTATCCCCACTGGGCTGGGGCTCCTTGTCTGACATCCTGGGCCGGGTCCCCCCTGGGCCTTCCCCACTGGGCTGGGGCTCCATCCTCCATCCCCAGGCCGGGTCCCCTGGGCTATCCCCACTGGGCTGGGGCTCCCTGTCTGACATCCTGGGCCAGGTCCCCCGGGCCTTCCCCACTGGGCTGGGGGCTCCATCCTCCATCCCCAAACCGGGTCCCCCGGGCCTTCCCCACTGGGCTGGGGCTCCCTGTCTGACATCCTGGGCCAGGTCCCCCGGGGCCTTCCCCACTGGGCTGGGGGCTCCATCCTCCATCCCCAAACCGGGTCCCCCCTGGGCCTTCCCCACTGGGCTGGGGCTCCCTGTCTGACATCCTGGGCCAGGTCCCCCGGGCCTTCCCCACTGGGCTGGGGGCTCCATCCTCCATCCCCAAACCGGGTCCCCCCTGGGCCTTCCCCACTGGGCTGGGGCTCCCTGTCTGACATCCTGGGCCAGGTCCCCCTGGGCCTTCCCCACTGGGCTGGGGCTCCCTGTCTGACATCCTGGGCCGGGTCCCCCCGGGCCTTCCCCACTGGGCTGGGGCTCCCTGTCTGACATCCTGGGCCGGGTCCCCCTGGGCCTTCCCCACTGGGCTGGGGCTCCTTGTCTGACATCCTGGGCCGGGTCCCCTGGATTATCCCCACTAGGCTGGGGGCTCCTTGTCTGACATCCTGGGCCGGGTCCCCCCCTGGGCCTTCCCCACTGGGCTGGGGGCTCCATCCTCCATCCCCAGGCCGGGTCCCCTGGGCCTTCCCCACTGGGCTGGGGCTCCCTGTCTGACATCCTGGGCCAGGTCCCCTCTGGGTTATCCCTACTGGGCTGGGGGCTCCCTGTCTGACATCCTGGGCCAGGTCCCCCGGGCCTTCCCCACTGGGCTGGGGGCTCCATGCCTTGTTCTACTCCAACTGCTGGTTTTGTCTCCTTCTGCCGGCTCCTGCAGGACGACATGACGGACTCCCTGAGGGATTACACCAACCTGCCTGAGGCCGCGCCCCTGCTCACCATCCTGGACATGTCGGCCCGGGCCAAGTACGTGATGGACGTGGAGGAGATCACGCCGGTCATCGTGGAGGCCTTTGTGAACGACTTCCTAGCAGAGAAGCTCAAGCCAGAGCCCATCTAAGGGGACCGGGGCCTCCTTGGACACTATTTAAGACTCGGCCGCCTCCTCTCCCTTTACGCCCTTGGACTTTTCAGCTGTTTCTGACGCGCTCCTTCGCCCTCGTGTGTGAGCTCCTGGTGGTGCCTTTTTAAAGTTCTGAAGGGGGCGCCTCCTTCTCAGGGGCAAGGGTCCGTGTCTCGGGGACGGCTCCTGCTCCGCGCTGATTTACTGGGCCAGAACGGGGATTTTTACAGGGAAATCCTGGCCAGGGTGCTCCTCCCCTAGGTTAGGCAGCAAGCAGGCGGGTAATTTGGCCACAGACTCCTGAGCACACACCCAGACTCTCCGGAAGGCTGGCGGTGGTGGTGCTGGGTGTTAGGCTGGGTCTTGGCTCAGGGAAGGGAGGTCACGGCTTCCTCAGGTCCTTCGGGTGCCGTCCTGAGCCAAGAGGGAACTCAGAGCCCCTCTCTTCTTCTCTGCCCCCCCCACTTTTAGGGCCCACCTTCTCCCAGGAACACTCCCGCTGCCTTTAGTCACACTCATGGCTGTCCTGGTTCCTCAACCGAGGACTTATACCTTCTGTCCTCAGAGGGGCCCAGGACCCCGGCTAAGGTGGCGCTGGAGAGCCTCTCCAGGGGGTCCACTGGGACCCTTGGCGCCCCCAAGATGAAAAGCACAAGACGGCTCCCTTCCCAGAGGTGGTCTAGTATAGCCCCCTCCTTACAGAGGGGGAAACTGAGGCCCATCTAGGCAGACTGACTTGCCAGAGCTCCCACAGGTAATAAGCGGCAGAGCCAGAATTTGAACCCAGGCTCCCAGACTCTGAACCCAGCGTGATTTCCCCCGCATCTTACAACCTCCCTCCCACACCAAAAGGCATCCAAAGGAACAGTGTTCTCTGAAGCCAGGAGTCCGGGCGGAGCTGTGCCAGGCCTTCCCTGAAGTGGGCACAGACCGGCCTCTGGGAAAGGGCCCCAGCCCCTTGGGGTGACTGCTCGCAGGAAGACCCAGCTCCCTAAAGGAAGCTATTGACTTTGCTCACCCTTGCTGTGTTGTTTTGTTCTTGTAGTTCAAAGGGTAGGAAGTTAGTCGTTAATGATGGCCCAGGTCTGAAATGCAGTCACTTAAAAATAAACCAGGCACCTTTGGGTTTTTCACTGGCGTGTAGAGTTCCTTTGTGAAGGGAGCTGTCGGCTACTTGTCCCCCCTCCCCGCTTCCACCCCCAAGAAGCGCCGTGTTGGTGCTGTTTGCGCAAGGCTGCTGTGTCCTGGGAGAGGAGAGAACAATTCTTATTTCTCACCGGCATTTAGGACCCGTCTGGATCGACACTCCCGGCCACGTGAATCCCTTCCCTGTGATCTCCACAAGGGGCATCAGCCCTCCGTGGGTTGCCCACAGACGCCCCCGCCCAGAGCCCTGACCCCCTTGTCTCAGTTCTCTGGGTATCGGGTGTTGGACTGGGCTTCGAATTACCCACGGGAGGCCCTTCCTTATTGGAGATTCAGGAGAAGGGCAAGAACTCAGGGGCAGTAATGACTGAGAAGCTCAGCCGAGAGGGTGCGATCCTGTGGTTTCCCTGAGAACTAGTAGATGAGGAAGGACCCGCAGCCACATCTCGCTGCTCCCTGACCACTGTCCAGGCCGTTAGCCATAGGCTAAAACCACAGTCTGGCACCAAGAAGGTAAGGTCCCTGCGGGAGAAGGGAGCCCACCGGTGCAGCTAAGGAGGGTCAAACCGGCCTAGTTTGGAAAGAGTAAGTGGAGGCTCCTGTGGTGATGGGCCATCGATGGGGCTGGGAGCAGCTGCTGCACTTCCAGCCTGGACGAGGCAGGGAGATCCGGCTCTAGTTTAAAAAATAAAAGATACAGCCGTGGTTGGAAGCCCCCAAACCTGACCTTGGCCTAAAGCTCACCTGGTCTTGGAACATAAGAGTTGTGGCTCGCACGCTGGTGCGCCAAGTTTCAATCTGAAACGCGTCTCGGGGTGAGTTGAGGCCGGCTGATTGTTTCCATTGGGGCGGAAAGAGAAGAGAAAGGGGAGGCGGAGGGGGCCTCCACCTGCATCTTTCCTGCAAGCCGGCAGAGGATCCTGTGTCCCACTGAGCAGCTGCGTGTCCTCTGAAGCAGAAGGAACGAGACTCCTGCCAGGCGGCCCCTGCAGGAGCTGTAAGTGGACACCGGGCTAGCTCCGGGCCTCTGCTGGCATTTCCAGTGCCGGCTCTGGTGGGCCCGACAGCTACGTCAGCTGGAATCCGCCCGAGGAGCGTAAATTGTTTGAAGGGAAGCATAAGTTACTCTGCAACATGGCCGAAGGCCGACTCTCTTCCCCCTCGTGCACATGTTCCTTGTCGTGGTTACACTGGGATAAAGAAATTAAAGATATAATACCACCAAGAGCAGAACAGGGCCTGGCCCTTGCCCAAGAGAGACAGATGTTGGTGCAAACAAAGTGGGTGGTAGGAGCACTTCCCCAGAGCGGCCCAGGAATACCTTAACATTCTTGTCACTAATTAGAAGCAGGTTAAAGCATCCCCTGCGCCCTCTGTACAGGCTCCCGGCAGCGGGAGAAACTGCGCCCCCTATGTACAAGTCGGGGAGGCGGCTGAAACTGCCACCCCAAGGGTCCCCATTTGTTTTCTCCACAATGACTTCCGGATCAGGTCTCACCTATTTACTAGACAAAGATTTTCCCAACTGTCCCCGGCATCGAGGGTCTGGGAGCCGACAGCAATGGTGGGAGCTGGTGCGGGGAGGACAGAAATCGCCGCGGGGACCCCTGGAACTGGACGGTTTAATTTTCCATTTCGGCGCCATCCGTGGCTCCCCTTCCCCAAACGCCAGCGGCTCATGCCGACTCCGGGGCACCATCTTCGCTTAGCGCAGGCTTTATTGTTTCCCTCTTGTCTAAAGACTCAAAGGCTTTCCCTCCGTCCCTCCACCCCTTCCTTCACACAGCCAGGTCCAGGCCCACGCTGGTGCCAGTAGAAAGATTCCCAAAGCACCAGATTGGCACCATAAGGCCCGGGGAAACGGGCCAGGACAGATCAGCCCGACCGCGCGGCCCAGACCAGCACTCTCAAGTTGTTTCTGTTGCTTGGCTTAGGAAGAAAACACGTCTGCCGTCACATGTGTTTGTTACACACACGCACACAACCCCGTGTGTGTGCTAGCAGCGCCAGCGCCCCCCTCCCCAGGGGGAGCAAGGCCATCCCCCCCCCCATTCTAGACTACCCCAGAGCTGCAAGCGGTGGGTGCGAGCAGACAAAACTCCTTCAGGATGTTCGTCTTCAGCCTTGCCCCGGGAAGGGGGGTAGTTCCTGTGGGGTCTGCCAGCCCAGGGAGCTGCAGGTTCCCAAGGTGCCTCCGGCCTTCCCTTTGAAGGCTGTAATTTAAGGGAGGATTGGTTTTTTCCTTTGCTTCCTCCATGAACCACTTTATTGACCTGGACAAGGACAAAAAAAAGGGGGGGTGGGGGGGAGAGAAGAGGGCGGCATTCCAGCTTTCCCTGGAGCAGTCTGGTGAGTGAAAACTGCTGTCTTTAGGGCCAAATGGCAGCTGTTTATTAGCCCCGTTATTAGGGTTAATGGGGCATATGCGCATGCGTGGAGGGTAAAACCTAGTATTTTCCAGGAAACAAAAGGTTTGTTGTTTTGTTTTCGGAGCATTTTATGTGGAAAACATCATACTGGGTAAATTTCTTTCATGGCTATTTTGGTTGGAATTTTACCCTAAGGGGGGCCGATATTACATGGGAGTGGGGGAGGGGGGCCTGGAAAGCGGGATCGCCTCCAAGTTTTTCTCAAAAATCAGGGAGCTAGAATAGACTGCCTCCTGAACCAACTCCCAAGCTCTCATGTTCCCGATGTTTGAGCATGAAGAAGCCCCAGCTATGTATGTGCCCTCTCCACACTTGCTATGGAATGCACCCCATACTAAAAACGCCCCCCTCGATTTAGACCGGGGCCTGCTCTTAAGGGCCTCTAGATTTCCAATTCAATTTCAGTGATGTTGGGAAAGGAAAAGAAAAAGTCTTTCCAGCCGTGTGGACAAATATACAGCCCAAGGCAGGTGACGGCAGAATCTAATTTAGCTGACAAGCGCCTTCCTGGGCTTCTCCCAAGAGGCAGTGTGGCTGATGAGCTGCTAAGCTGGGGCCCAGCAGGTCATCCTTATTTTTCAGGCATAATATGATACAAAAGACAAAGGCTTCCCTGACACCTGAAGTTGTGGTTTTATTTTTTTTTGTTTTAAATTCTTTTTCAGTACCAGAAGGTGTAAATAAATCAGGAATCCCCAGCAATGTGTAGAACTCATTTATATAAAAAAGTGTTTCTCTTCATAATAACCTTGAGAAGTAGGGCAAGTATGAGCATCACTTTACAGATTAGGAAACTGAGTCCGAAAAGTTGTCTTGTCCAGCCCACGTTGCTAGTTTAGAATTAGATTGACTCTCAAGAGCCATTCACTCAGCAAGCATTTATTAAGCGCTGTTATGTGCCAAACACTCTGCTAGGTGCTGGGGTATGAATAATAAACAAACAGTCCCTGGACTCGGGAAGCCTATCATTTCAGAGACATGTACATATACATTCAAACAATAAGCACTTGTTAAGAGTCGACGTTTTTGGTAGGCAGTGCCAAGGGAAGGCTGGGGCAGGTCCCTTTGCGCCATGATTTTGTATTCGGATTTAAGATGTACCAGAAAGTGCTATTCGGTCTCCGAGGACATATTTGTGTGTTGTCACTCCCATCAGTGTGAGCTTCCTGGAAACAGGGACTGTCTATCCTAGCTATTTGGACAGTACCTGGCATATGGGGGGCACTTAAAAGATATTTATTGGCTTGCCATGATTTGGGAAAGCGCCTCAAAAGGGAGATTATTGTGATTCTGAAGACAAGTGCAAAATTCTTTCCACTAAAACAGGATACCTCTTGGTTTACCAGGGATTGTCAGGGACTAGGCAGGAGTTGCATTTCAAAAACACGGAGTATCAGTTGCATCCAGAATAGTAAGGGGGCACCTGGAAGCCATGACATGAGGCAGTATGGGAGAGGGAGGAGGGTCCAAGGCCTCCCAAAAAGGAAGGCTCAGAAAAGTGACTGACCAAGGTCACCTCAGTAGAAAATGGAGGATGGGACCCAAAGCCACCTTTCAGATCAAGCCCCCTGAGCCTCCTGGGTCCCTAGACCGGGATGGGAATCTTGGCTTTTCTTTGGTCCTTGTGTCACCTGGAGCAGAGACTATATTTTTCCAAACCTCAGTTTCCTCATCTGTAAAGTGAGGGAGTTGGGCAAGAAGCTCCTTTGAATTTCTTCCAACTTTCTAAGTGATAAAGCTACTTTTAAATCTTTGAAGAATTAGTGTCTCCAAAGGGCAGAAAACGATTAGAAGCTATTTGTGGACAGATTTGAGGACTCTGGATCTTTCCAGTGAGGTAAGAAGTTCTTGGTGACTGCAAGCGTATGCAGGAAGAGGAGCTTTTTTCAAAGTTCCTATAAAGGAATTCATGCTTTGCTAGGTTTTAGACAGATGATTTCTGGGGTTCCCTTCACTTCCACACTTGGGAGGAGGCCGAGGTATATGGGCAGGACCTGCAGCATGGCGGCTCCCGACATTCGGCCGCTTGGACCCGTGCTGGAGTTAACAACAGCTGAGCAACTGCTGCTGTGGCTCTCTTTCACGTATCCAGTTTCCTTGCCACGGAGCAGATGAGGAGCTGCTGCTTCTCCGTTTTCCATGGTTATTGTTCTTCCCGGTTGTTCGGCGAGCGTGGATTTCCCGAGCAAAGCCCCATTTTGAATCGTTCAGAGCCATGGGCTCGCCGCTCTCGTAGCTCTCCGGCATCACCTCGGATGCACTGAGCAGGTAACGTCGGGGTGCTAGTTCCCCCGCTGGGAAGAGAGCAGCTCTGGTGGGCCGGGGGCCCGCGGACGGACGGCTGTGCCTCATGGCCTCGCACGCCCAGGGCCCCAAAGTGAGTCCGAGGCCTTCACCAGGAAGACAGCTCCAAGTTCAGGATAAGCACACGAGGAAGGCCGGGTTTGCTCGCCCTGGCGAGCTGGCTGTGGTCAGGAAGCCTGGGAGCAGGTTGGTCCCCTGCATACCAGCTGCCCACTAGTCGACACTCCCCCTCCCCCGTAACCCCTGCTGGGAGAAGGCCCCTTTCTAAACATACACAGGGAGGATGACTAACGCTGGGATCACAGTGCCCAGATATTGGGGGGGTAGGGCAGCAGGTGACCCATGGCAGTCCTCCCTCCCCCGCCGAACCCAAATCCTGGCAAGCAGCCTGCCCTTCTCCACCCCGGGACAAACATCTGCCGTTTTCCATTGAGCCCGAGCCCTGGGCCATGGCTGTTCCTGGTGGCTCAGATTAAATATACATGAGTCCTCCCCAGTGGGAGGAGGGTTGGCCAAAGGCAGGCTGTGGGAATGAATCTCCTTCCTTGTCTGGGGGTGGAAATCTGTGCGACACTGGTGTGTGCCATCCCCCACCATCGGGGCCTCCTGCTTCCCTTGCGTGTCAGGGATCTGTGCTCTCCGGGGTCCCCTGCATGGGCAGAATCCTCCGCTCACTCCCCACAAGCAGACACTGCTCCGGCCCCAGGGACAGGGCCCTGACACCTGGCCATCCCCATTTGTAGACTGTCCTTGAGGGGGACCCTCCTCTACCCCACCCTGGGCAAGGGAACCATGGCTTCCTTCACTCAAGGACAGCAGGAACCGGGATTGCAGCTAGAAAGGGGAACACGCAAGGACCAAGCGGTTCCTGAGCAGGGCAGAGATGGCACAGGTTGCAAAGGGGCAACTTAAGACTTGCTACCAGAGGCCGGATGCCCATCGGTCAAGTGCACTCCTCTTGGGGGGAGAGGGGACAGATAAGAGACCCGGAGATTGCCCCCTAACTCTGAGACCACCTCCCACCCCCACCTTTTCAGGATCTTCACCACCCCACCATCTTTGGCCTTGGCCAGATCCCCCCTCCCCTGGGGGAAGGGAGGAGGGGACATGGAGCCTGTCGGTAGTAATCCGAGTCCCTGGCATATTCTCGGGTTGCCTAATTTTGCTCCTGTGGAGGACAGAAGGTTATAAGTATTACTGGCTCAAGTCGTTGCAAATTAAGGAGAAACTCCTGCTTTCCTGAGTACAACCCCCAAGGGAGCTGGCTGTCTGCGGGGCAAGGAACCCAGGCCACCCCCAGCTGAAGCCCCTCCAGAAGTGGGCTCTGCAGGGGGCCGCGGGGGGAGGGGACGGCACCCCGGCAGCAGACACATTCCCAACATACCAGGCGAGCGCGAGGGCCCAGGCTGCTGCAGTCACTTATCCAGAAGGAGGCCTTCTCCTCAGGCCTCAGGTCCCACCTGGCTGCTGCTGAGCCCGTCCATGGGGACAGCTGGCAGCGAGGCCAGCCGCCCCGGCCCCAGCCCACACCAGGTCAGAGGTGAGACCTCGGCCCCCTAATAAAACCCACTGCCTTGGTGAGCAGCGGCTGGAGGGGCCCTGCCTTCCTGGGCCCCCGGCCCAGCCCACAGGAGCTCTGGGACCACCTGCTCCACCGTCTAACTTTCTTATAAGGGATCCCCAAGGTCACTCCTCGGACCCATGCCTCCAGAAGGCATCTGGATCAATGGCCCTCCCCGCGCCCCCTCCCCCTCCAGGCTTCAGAACGGCAGCCGCAGGGATCTCCTGCTTAATCACTGATGCTCTTCCTTTCCCGGCCATTGTTGCTGCTGCCCCCTGCTGGCTTTTTGCAGGGGAGGCAGGCTGGGGAAGCCACCCAGGGCCCTCCCCGATTTTCTCCAGAAAAGCATGAGCACCAGAGACACCGCGGCTTCTAAGAAAAAATATAATCAGAAATTGGGACCAGGTGACTGTCGCATGGCCCCCCTAGCTCCTCAAGCGTGAAAACTTCGCCCGGAGAGCACCGAGGTCCCGAGCAGTGGGGGGGCCCTCGCTGCCACCCATCAGCCTGGCCTGGTGCCCCCCGCCTCCCAGCTGCCTTCTCCCCTCAAAGAGCAGGATGCTGGCCGCCATGGCTGAATTCAGGCTGTCCACGCCCGGCACAACGGGGATCAGCAGTCTCTTCCCTCCGGTGCTCTCGGCCAGCTGGAGGGACTCCACGCTGACCCCGTGGGTCTCCCCCCCTATCACTATGGCCGCCGGCGCCTCTGTCCAAGCCGTGTCATAGCTCTGGACCTCAAGGTCCGGGAGCCAGCTGCGGGCCGGCACCGCCTCCTCCCGCAGCTCCTCCTCCTCCTCCTCCTCCTCGTACTTGAGGTGTTTCTGAAAGCGCCGGTCACACACCCAGCCCTGGTCACTGGCTCTGCCAGACTGCAGGGCCCGGGCGTGCAGGCCGCAGTTGTCGGCCACGTGGACTCTGGCGTCTGAAGGTAAGTGGTCGGGGACGTGCTCCCACTGCAGGTTGCTGATGATGGGCACCTGGAAGTGAGCCCCCATGCCAGCCCGGAGCACTTTAGGTTCCCATGCGTCCACACAGCCTACAAAGGAAAAGGGAGAATTCAGCGATGTGGGTTCTGCCCCGGGAGGGGGGGCGGCCTCAGGGGCCAATCCCAAAGGCCTGGGACCTAAGTGGGGGAGCCGAGGAGCGGATTCCTGATCAGCAGCCATTTCTGCTGGGCGCTCCTCCAGCGACCCCAGAACCCTCCTCCCAGGGCGGTCTCTGCCGTGGGCGGACCCTGACCCTTCAAAGCACAACGACCACAGGGACCTCAAAGCTAGCCCTGTGGTCCGATGAGCCGAGTGGGTCAAGAACACCCCTGTAACAAAGACCAAAGACCGCCGGGCGCCTTGGGAGGGGAGGGACACAGCTCTGGGGCAAAGCCCTGCCACTCAGGAGAGAAGGGCCTCACAGGTGCACAAAGACAGGGCCCACAGCGGCCTGGCACCCAGGGCCCAGAGCCGGGTCAGGAAGGGCCGGGCCCGGGCCAGGAGGGGGCGTTTCAGGATGAGGAGCTGCTGAGGTCCCAGCAGGATGGGGACAGGAGCAAGCAAGAAGCAGAAAAGGGGCTTGGTTCCAGCTTCTGGCCCAGATTGCGCCTACACAGGGAATCAGGGCAGGCATCTCAGACCCAGAGGAAGCCTGAGTCGCTCCTGCCGTAGCCAATCGACACGGGCAGGGTCCAGCAGCATTTACCGCTGCCTTGACCCAAACCCAGGTCAGGAACCAGCACAACTTGGACTGAGGGGCAACAATCAGACTCTGCCCCAGAATTTGGGGGCCTGGGTTTGCCTGAGAATGTGAAGAATGCAGCAACAGGACTGGGCCAGACATCCCTTGCAGGGGTTCTCGGAGCCCCAACATTGAGTCACAAGTCAGGAAGGAGGCTGGAAGAAGGAGCAGACTAACGGATCCCAGTTTTTAAGTTATTGAGATGACTACAAAGCCAAAAGGGAGTGACTCTGACACGGCGACACACAAAACCTCCAAGGGAAAACACAGCTGACAGATTCAATTAAAACTCTTGACGTTTTAAAATGTTTTTGTCAATGAGATGAGAGCCCAAGAGGGGAAAAAATGGAAATGAAATGAGAGCTATGAAAGAAAGATTTAGAAAAGGAATTAAGAGTTTGGTGTAACAAAATCTTGCCCAAGCAACAAACTAGCCCAAAATTAGAAGGGACCGAGTAAAAGTTAGTAACTCCATGAGACAAAAAAAATGTCAGTCAAAAGCCTGAAAAAATAGAAGAAAACGTAAGGTATCTCATAACAAAAACAACTGGCCTGGAAAGCCAATCAGGGAAAAACAATTAAAAATCCTCAGACTACCTGAATATCATGGCCATTAAAAAAAAAACAAAAAAAAAAAACTGCCCAGATGTTTTAGTATCAGAAGCCAAAACAGAAATAGAATCTAACTCCTAAAAGAAAACCCAAAATAAAAATTCTTAGAGCCAAAATTCAGTTTCCAGGTCAAAGAAAAAATACTGCAAATAGCCAGAAAAAAAAGAATTCAAATACTAACAGTCAGGATCATACATGATTTAGCATCTACCACCCATAAAGAAGCAAAGAGCTTGGAATATGACATTTCTGAAGGCAAGAGATGGGAACTTTCAGCAAACAGACTGTAAAACTATAAGGGAAAAAAAATGAGCTTTTCATAATCGACAACTTCAAAGCATTCCTTATGAAAAGACCAAAACTGCACAGAAACTTGGAGTTCAAACATAGGAATTAAGAGAAATATAAAAAGGTATGCACAAAAGAACTAAACAAGGATAAACTCCTTGCATTCAAATATGGGGAGATATAACTTGTGTCTCCTCTGACCTCTAAAAGGAGTCTAATTAGGCAGAAGGTCTGAAAATTGCTTTATTTTGTTTTGATGATCTTGGAAGAATAGAAAGAGAAGGAAGAGGAATATACTGAAAGAGGATGAAGGAAGGAAGGGAAAGAAAGGTTAGGAAAAATGATCTTAAATAATTAGGGAATGCAAATTTAAGTCTAAACAAAGAACTTTAAAGGAGAGAGATCAACTAACACTTGAATCTTATTCTCATTAGAAATGATCAAAGGAGAAAACAAAATACAAAAAAGTGGATACCAAAATATATTTCACTGGAAAAAGGGAAGAGGAGAAATGACAAGGGGGAACTAGAAGGAGGGATTACTCCCAAGCAAAGTGAACTCTAAAGATGTACAAAAATAGTGACATACAATGGGAATCTTGTTCAGGAAATACCTGAATAAATTATGGTATACGGATGTAACAGAATACGACTGTATTATACAAAGTGGGGAACAGGAGGGTTTCAGAGATACTTTGAAGTACGTATGATGTAGAGGAAAGTAAGCAGAACCAGGAGAACAATCTACACAATGATCACAATATTGTAAGATAAACACTCTGAAAGACTTAGAACTCTGCCCGGTGTGGTGACCAACCACGCAATTCCAAAGGACTCAAAATGGAACCACCTCCTGAAAGAGGCAAAGGACTCGGAATGTAGAATACATTTCTTGAGGACATGGCCAAAGTGGAATTTGTTTTGATTGACTCTACATATGTTTATGATGAAGGAATGAGAAGGAATGAAAGTGGATTTTTACTGATTGAAAAAAATTACATATTTAAAAACAAAGACTAAAAGGAGTTGATTACAAGGGGGCCCATTCCTTTGTGGGGCTGACCCCACCTATTTCTGCCTCCAGGACAGGCCCTTTTCTTTGCCCTCTCCTCTCACTCCTATTCACTACCTAAAAAAAAAAAAAAAAAAAAAAAAAGTCCATTCTCCCATCCTGCCTTGACAACTGGGAAGCAATAAAGCAGCAGGCACCTTATCCTAAGTGTATGAACTTCTACCTACTCTTCCTTAGTGGCCCACTGTGGGTGCAAGCCCAGCAACATTCTTTTTTATTCAATTGATTTTACTTTCAGACATTCCTTCTCTCCCCCCCCCTTTTTTTTAAAGAAAACAATAACAAAACCTGCTTTTAATCATAAAATGAATTTCTGCATTGATCTTACTTTTCAAAAAGCCTCAAGCTGCCCTCTGAGCCCTTTGCCTCTGTTAGGGGGTGGGCAGCAGCATGCTTCAGAATTGTGACTGGTCACTGTGCTGACCAGAGTTCTAAATCTTTCAAAGTTGTTTGTATCTGTGGTGTGGTTAATAGTCTAAATTGTTCCCATGGCTCCATTCGCTTCATTTTCCCCTTCTCTGCCATCACAAGAAGCTGTTATAAATATTTTTGTTAGTATGGGCCCTTTCCCTTTTTCTTTGTTCTACCTGGGATGAGTAGCTGAAATAGTAGCAATAGTGCTGGGTCAGCTGGAATGTGCAGCTTAATAGTTTTTTGGGCCTAGTTCCAAATCCAGAAAAGCAATCCCAGTTCACAATTCCACCAACAGCACGTTAACATACCTGTGTTCCTACAATGCCTCCAGCACTGATCACTTTTCTGGTTTGCTGGGCCAGTCTGATGATTCTGAGGCAGTACCTCAGAGGTGGTTTATTTCCACATTCATTTCTGGAAAGCTTTCCATCTTAATGTCAGATGTCGAGTAGGCAAGCCAGAAAAATGGGACGGAGGGAGGAGCTGAAGCGGGTTTCCTGTCTGCCCAAGACGTGGAAGAGCAGCCAAGAGGAGATGCTCTCCAGCAGGGCCCCGTGGGGCTCCGAGTCCCATCAGAACTTCATGAGCCTCTGGAGCATCTGAAGCCTCCCAGTCCTGGGGGTCGGGGCGGGGGAAGGGACGGTAGTTAGGAGGAGCAGAAGGGAAAGAGCTGGAGAAGGGCTTAAATTCCTAACATGATACCTGGGATTCTTGAAGATTTTGAGCTTTTCTCCTTCCAAAGAAGAAAAATTTCTCTTCCTCAAAATGACAAATAACAAAACAGGAAAAAACAAGGGGAATCTCCGAGGTGGCAGCAGGACCACAATTATAGGCTTGCTTGAAGGCCATAATTTAGCCACGTCTCAGCGACTGGCCCCAAGATCAATTTACACCCAGTCTGAAGATAGTGTGGCTGCTTAACTACACAAGTTTCTCCCAAATGTCAACGTGTATCTCAATCCACTCATCCCCCCACCGTGGTCCAGTTTGAAAAAGGCACTGGCTCAGGAGTCGGGACACGCGTTCAAGTCCGACTTCTGACACACGGAAGGTTACTCGGCCTCTCGGAAGCCTGTTTCCTCAACTATTAAATGAAGGAGCTTGGACTAGGTGCCACTGAGGGTCCCATGACTTGGAAGTGGTTCTGTTTAAAATCCAAGGATCTTCACCTTCCCTAGAAGAACCTGTAAAGGCTGGTTCTCATCTGGAAAATTACATATAAACCCCAGAGTTCTAGAATTCAGAGCCATAAAACAGATACAAAGTCACCCTTTACCACTGGCATTTGATCCCTTTACTGGCCACTGCTTCTAAGTGCTACTCTCCAAAGTCAGTGGCAGGCCAGCTGCTCAGCAGCCCCGTTGGAGGCTCCAGGTGAACAGGCCCCTTACCTTTGGTGAGCAGCACCTTGCAGCAGCCCGCCCCGGCAGCAGATCTCAGGATGGTGCCCAAGTTTCCAGGATCTCGAAGATTGTCACAAATCAGCATCAAGGGCAGCGAATGTTGAAGCTGGGCCTCTGGATACTTCATCTTAGCATGGTCAGGTTTGGCAAAAATTCCTAAAGGGACAAAGCAGGAGTTCACACTGAACACCGGGACGCTCCCTGATCAGCTCCTGGCCCAACCAACCACGAGCCGCCCGAGGCGTCCCCTACCGGCCGGCGCGGACGGCAGAACGCCAGGCAGCTCCCCCAGCTTTGCCCTTTATGCAGGCCCAATGGTGAGCATTCTCCCGCCACACAGAGCTACGTTTTCTCATACCCACGTGACGCTCCCTCTTCAAACCCCCACTTATTGAAGACCTCAAGGGTCCTGCCTCCTAGAGGTGCCTCAGATACCGCCTGCAGATCCGAGTCACCTCGGGGGGCGCGCTCCGGCCTGCGTTCTCGGAGATTCTGACCCCCAGCCCCGCTCAGTGTTCTCAGGGAGATAACAAGCTGAGGGGCCTCGCGCTCTGCGGGCAGGGATCGGAAAGAGCCTGTTTGGTAAAGTTCTTCCACTGCCGCGCCGGTCTCGGAGCCAGGTCCTGACCACTTCACGGGGCCTTTAGTGAATAACTGATGATTATGAGACGAAAGGCAGCCTGAGGTGACTGGGAAGCCAGAACCAATTAGACTGAGTTCGGATCCCGCCTGCCACCTGTTCCGGGGCACCCTCCTCCGGAGGCCCCCACAAGTGAGGCTGAGGCGACGGCGGGCTGACGGCCACGCAGAGCCACTGACCCATTATTCCTTGCGGCGCCACGAGGTCGGACCATTCCTTGATTTCCTCGAACTTCACCTTGACGAGGCTGGCCCCTCTGAGCGTCTCCACGGGCAGCTCCTTCACGTACTCCAGCCGGCTGAAGAAGACGGTCTGGGGCGCGGCGCCGGCTCTCAGGGCGTCAGCAATCAGCCGCCGGCCCTCCAGCAAGATCTTCCCCTTCTTCTCTCGGAAGGTCCGAGACTTGACGATCGTCATCACCTTGCTACGGGGAGAAGAAAAACACGGGCCGAGACCCGCCCGTGAGGCCGGACGCGAGGGTGCCCTGTGGCGCCAGAGGGAGGGGACCGGCCCCACACCCCAGCTCTGCCCACGACACGGGCAGTGAGATGAGGGGCGTCAGGCGGCTGCCAGAACCCCGAGAGCCCCTCGCTCTCTCCCCCTGAGGCTGGGGGACTTGCCCAGGGTCACACAGCCAGGACATGTTAAGTGTCTGAGCTAGATTTGAACTCGGGTCCTCCTGACTTCATGTTTGTTAATGAGGGAATCCCTAAGAACCGGATGTAACGCTGCTCACAGCAGACAGAGGTTAGGAGCCCCAGGTCGGGAATCAGGAAGATCGGAGTTCAAGTCCTGCCCCAGACACTCCTAGCTGGGGATCCTGGGCATGTGACGTCACCCAGCCCCTCTGTCCCCATCTGTAAAATGCGCGGGAGAAGGAATGGCCAACCGCACCAAGTTCTCTGCCATGAAAACCGGCCGGGCCAATGAAGGCCCAACAAGGGCACTCCCTGCTTCTGTCCCAGCAGAACTGGCGGCGGGACCTGCCTTGAAGGGGGTGGGGTGGGGGAACATCACGAAAGAGCCAGGGCCCCAAAAGCCGGGAGGGGCAGGAGGGCTCCGGGGAGCGGGACGGGCAGCGGCGGCCAAGGGCCGCTCCCGGGTGAGGGGGCGGCGGGGAAGGGACGGCGTGGCTAGGAGGGCAGATGGGGGGGGGGGGGGAAGGGGGGGAGGGACACGACACAGCAGGAACGGGAGCACCACAGACGGAGGGGAGCACCCAGCGGTGGAACCACGGAAGAAAGGGAGGAGTCCCCAAGGGGATGCGGAGAGAGCAGGTGGCGGGCTGCAGGGGAGGGGGAGGAAGAGGAGAAGACGGCAGGGGGCTCACCTCAGCCTCCGGTCCCCCGGAAGGGCCCGCTCGTAGCGCAGCCCCAACTCCTCCCACGCTCCGGAGCTTGCCCGCGGCTCCGGCTTCAGCTCCCGGCCCGAGCCTGGGCCCTCTCTCCTCCGCGGCTCCGGCTCCGGCTTCAGCTCCCGGCCCGAGCCTGGGCCCTCCCTCCTCCGCGGCTCCGGCTCCGGCTTCGCCACCGTCCCCGCCGGTCCCTGGTTGGGGCTCAGCACCCTCACCGGCCTCCGCCTCAAGGCCCGTACCCCGCGCCGCGTACCCCCGCCCCAGACCGGTCTCGTAGCAAGCAGCAGCGCTCGAAGTCCCGAGCCACGGGACAGCCCGAGAGCCGCCATCTTTGCGCTGACGTCACTGGCGCGCCCACGTGGGTGACGTCCCCGTCATCAGCGCGCGCCGGAATAAGGCACGACCATTGCTCAGGAAGGAGGCACGACCACCGCTCCAGAAGTCCCTGGGATGGCGGAGGCGGCGGTGGCGACGGCCTCGCGCCGCGCGCTACATTTCGTATTCAAAGTGGGCAACCGCTTCCAGACGACACGCTTCTACCGGGACCTGCTGGGAATGAAGGTGACGGCGGGGGGAGGCCTTCGGGGCAAGTAGTCCGCGGGCAGACCCGCCCTCGGGTCCCTGGTGCACTGGGGGGGACCCCTCCCCACCAGCCTCAACCCCTTCATTTTGCAGATAGGGAAACTGAGGCTCGGGGAAAATTAGGTGACCTCTAACCCAACCTCTGCTAGGGACCGCTTAGGCCAAGCAGCCACAGCCCGTGATCTTACGGAAAAGGAAACTGAGAACGGGTTAGAGAAGCGGATTAAGCCGGGTCTGGGGCCGGGCACCGCCGGGAGTCGGGGAGGGGCGCCCAGGCCCCCGGAGCCGAGGGCCCAGACCTAGAGCTGAAAGATCCAGAGCACAAGTCCTCCCCTACCCCTTTTACCCCGCGGCTTCCGTGGCTTGCCGGCCCACACCCCGCGGGCATAAGTCCCAGGTTTGGTTTGACTGCGTGACCTTAGCCAAGTCAGGAGACCCCGAAAAAAGGACAAGCGGGGTGAGGGTCGCGCTCTGCGGATCGCACGGGGCTCCAGGGGGCGCTGCTGCCCTGTCACCGCCCCGGCCGCCCGTGATTACAGAGAATAACCGCGGTGGCGAGGGTCCTGGAAGGTGGGGGGGGGTTGGAGGGCTTGCCGTGGGGGCGCTTCAGGACCCGATAAAGGGCGGAGACAGGGGAGCCCTGGGGGCCGCGCCCGGAAAGGGGGGTCCGGCCAGGGCGGGTCTCACAGGCAGGGGGTGTGATGGGTGTTCAGAGGAAGGGGGGGCAGGCCGGCAGCTGTGGGCAAACTGGCCCGGGAGGCAGCGCCCCACGGAAGGAAGGGTTACAGGCGCCTCCGAGAGCCCCAGGCTGCTTTACCAGGGTGGGGGGAGCCTGTGCCCTCTGACCCTGGGCATCTGGGGGAGGGGCGTTAGGCTGAAGAGCCTCCGTCTAGGACAGATTCATTCAGGAAAGACTCCTGCAGGCCGAGAGTCCAGCTTGGAAGTCAGCTACCGGGAGGGGAAACTGCATCAGCCCCAGGCCGAAGAGGAGGCCCGGGAACATCCCGAGGGGTCGTCCAGAAAGGGAGATGGGGGGGCAGGCGGGAAAGATGGGGACTGAGAAAGCTCTGGAACTTAGTGTCACCTCAGGGAGGACCACTCAGAGCGGGTCGGACCGCTGTGGGGCGGGCGGGCATGAGCACCCACAAGCGGCGTGGTCAGTCCTCGCAGCTTCCTGGGAGTGGAGAGGAGCTGCTGGGCCCCCATTGTGGGGTCAGGAGTAGGGGGGCCCTGCCCCCGGGCTACAGCGAGAGCCCGGAGAAGGGGGGGCGGGCCTGGGTGAGAACCAGCTCCCACCCCTCAGCCGGGGGCAGAGGAGGGACGCCCGGCCTTGGCGTGTGGCCTAGAGGTGGACAGACTCTGCAGTCTGGGGTGAGGGTGGGGCTTGTGCACGGGTTACCTTATGCTAGGCGTAGACAAGGGGCTAGGGAGGGTCACTCACCGGACACTGGGTCTCCCCCTGCCCCCGCCCGGATCTGAGAGGCCGAGGAGCGTGATCAAAGGCGGGTGGTGAAAGTCAGGCAGGACCAGAGAGAGCACCCCCCTCCTCCTGAAGCTTCCCTCCCACCATCCCCTGCTTTCCACTTCCAAGGTCACTGTGGTACCCAAAAGGCCCAAGTCCTCTTCCCCGGGACTCAGCCCCCTCACGGGCCCTGCCCCGCCCCCAACGGGTCCTTCTCTGAGCCCAGTGAGCTCCTTAGCCCAGGGTGAGGAGCACTGGGGAGCCGGTAGCCCCTCCTCCTCCCGGAGGCCTCTCCACGCTGCGGGCCCCAGAGGGCCGTGGGATCTTGGCACTTGCCTGGTGCTGCCCGCCCCTGAGCAGGACCTCCCTCGGGCCTCAGGAGTGCAGCGTCGCCTTCTGCCACACGAGGCCGGCAGAGGACAGGGAGCCTCATCTCTTGTTCCCAGGCACCCTGCAGTCTCCAGGTCCAGGCTGGCCCTGCCCCCAAGGTGTCCCCTAAGGCAGCAGAGGGAGTGCCCTCCCCCCTGAGCTCTCCACGCTCCCTGTCCTCACACTAACTGGCATTAGGCCAGTGCCCTTCCCACCTACCCCCTGATGGCACCTGGCACAAGGCCTTCTACATCCCAGGTTCTCGGAACACAAGGGGATGGCACAGAAGGTTGGCATGGAGGACTTTTGGGGGGCAAGAACATTGCAAGCAGTTAGTGTGGCAAGATTGAGAGCCGGGGAAAGGCTGGCCCCATGTCTCCTGCAGGGGGGGGGGTGTGCACACCAGTGAGCACTTATCCAGAGAACCCACCCACTTTTCCCCTCCCCACTCTGGCCCCCCTTGAATCTGCATCATCTCCGGTGCCCTTGGGCCACCATCCAAGCAAGAAGAGTTCAGTTTGGCAGAGGGGACCCTGCTTTGGGACTGAGACAGAAGGAAGGTTCTGGTGACGGTGGTCGGGGTGGACCTTTGGCAGCTGACACTGACTTCCTTACAGATCCTGCGGCACGAGGAATTCGAGGAAGGCTGCAAGGCTTCCTGTAATGGGTAGGTGACTTTTCTGGATGTTTGTATTTCCCTGTATGCCCTTCCCCCTTCTGGAGATCCCTTCCCGGTTACAGAAGCAAGAAGGAAATAGTTTGGCAAAAAGAAGCAGCTCACCAACCAAGTCTGACATTGTATGCAGCATTCACTCCACACCCATAGTCCTCCACCTCAGGGGTCCTGTTGTTTCTTAATGATGTCACTTCCTGTTCAGAAGTTTTTAGTGGTTTTGATGAGGTCTCGATAAGGGATACCTAAATAAAATGAGGGTTAATTGAGGTCTAGTGGCAGGTTTGGGGCACAGGGAGTCAAATAGAGCTCCCCTGCAACCCCTGTGGATTTGGCACAAGGATACAGAGTTAAATGCGTTCTAGTGGCGGCGCAAGAGTCCCCTGTAAAGGAGTTTACAGGCCCAAAGACCTAGATTAGTAAAAGAGGTTTATTGTGGGGTTTGGAAGTAAAGTTAAAGTCTGGTTAGTAAAAGGTATTAGAGAAAGGAATACACCATAAGTGGTGGACAGAGAGTCTGATGCAAAGCATGGTGCTTGCGTGTTTCAACCTCTGCCGAGAGATGATTCCAGCGTGGCTCTGTTATTTGGTAAAAGGGGCATGGGTGGAATCCCAAATTGGTTACTTGTTGAACCTGGCAAGGGCCGGAACCCGCCAGGTGGGGGTTGGGAAACCTGAGCAGATCATTAGAATGGGGCAGCCCAAGTTAGCTCAGATCCGCATATCTCCCTTTGGAATACAAAAGGGTGGTTTTGACCAGGTCTTGTAAATCAAAGGTCAGTCATGGGGGTTGAGAATTGGAAGGGAATCTTAAAGGGGCCACAGCCCACATCCGTTTCTTATGACAAGGATTCTTCACCTTTTTTGGGTTTTAGACCCCTCTGTTAGCAGCCTGATGAAGCCTAGAGACCCTTTTCCTCATCCTGGCTTTAAATGCATGAAATAAAATATATGGGGTTACAGAAGAAATCCATTTTATTGAAACAGTTATGAAGATTTTTAGAGACAGGAGTTAGGAATCCCTGTTCAGTCATCTCAAGGATCAAATATAAGCATCAGACACTAAGCATTTGAAATCCATTGAAGTTTTGCTCCTGCTGATGCCCCCAGATGTTTTTCATGTCTGTCCCCGTTGATCCATGCTGCTGTGTTTGAGCTGAGCTGTGATGGGAATTTGGCACTTAGAGTGTGCTGTGGTCTATGCAGGGAAGCTGTCCTTGCCCTCACAGTCTGGCGGGGGCCGGGGGGGGGGGGGGAGTGTGTGCGCATGGGCACAAAACACATACAAGATGAGTTGGGGACGGCACTAACCACTGAGAGCTTGTTAAGGGGGTACTGTCCCCTCCCCCCAAGCTTTGAGGGAAAGCAGGGAGTCTGAGTCAGTGAAAGAAGGCGGACATTTTGGACTGTTGTAGTGAGGAGCAGAATGGGACCAGAGAGTGTGGAACATGACTTTGGGGTGAGTTGTGAAGATGTAGAAAGATCCCTGTATTTGAGGACCAAGGACCTTAAGCTTGGCAGACCCGGCTCTGCTACATATTCCTTGGGTCACTGTGGGCCTCCATTTCTCCATCTATAAAGTGAGGGTCTTGACTAGATAACCCCACCAAAAGCCTCCCTTCTCTTTGTAGGTGGGGATCTCATCTCTTTGCTTTTCCACAAGCCACTCCTCCCCCATACATGGAACCTGCTCCATCCTCATTCTCAGCTCTGAGATCCTCTGCCTTCTCAAGCCCAGCTCCGGAACCTTAGCTTCATGTTCAGAACTCTATGTGTGTCCTAGTGATTAGTGTTCTCAGTCCCCTCACATTGCTGGAAGCTCCTTGAGAGCTGGGGACTGGTTTTCCAGTGTTTGCTTTTGTGTCCCAAATACACAGTGTTTTGCATACAGTAGGTGTTGACTAAGCTTTTATTGACTCAATTAACTCTTGGCTCCCTTGAGTTCTGAGTCTTTACAAGGTCAAAACTTGAGTGAACAGATAGAAAACACTCTTCTCAGAGTGACCAGTTTTTATGGAAATGTACAAGTAAGCCCTTACTGGACCCAGTGCTGACCACTGAGCATCTTTTGGATCTGGGTAACAAGCCAGTGGCTCAATGCTACATTTTAAGATTTCTGTCCCAAACAGTGGTCACAGCTTTAAAAGGCAAAATCTTCAAGTTGTGCTGGAGGCGTACTTACCGTGTTAGAAACCCAGCACTTTTAAAATCAGGTGCTTTTCCTGGATCCATGGGGTTCACATTTAGGCCTTCCCAGGAGCCCTTTTTGTGTCAAAGCTGCTTGCTTCCTGGAGGCTGGAGGAAGATTTTCCTGTTGTCACTGTTCTTTGGCTTTGCTTCCAGGCCTTATGATGGGAAGTGGAGTAAAACCATGGTGGGCTTTGGGCCCGAAGACAGTCACTTTGTTGCGGAGCTGACCTACAATTATGGCATTGGCGACTACCGGCTCGGCAACGACTTCCTAGTAAGGATCATGAACTTCCCCTGTGGTTTTTCCCATAGCCTCTCTGGAGGACAAAGGGCCTGGGTCAGTGGCTCTGCCCCCGGCTCAGGAGGAGGGGGAAAGAGACACAAGGGTACTGCACAGAGGCCTGGAGACTGGCTGTTGTGGGGGGAGCCCTCCATAATGCTTATATAGTTACAATGCACACCTGTGTGTTACCTGTACTATTCCCCAGAGATCCCAAGCCCTTTTCCTGCTGCAGCTCTTCTCTCCATCTCGCTACCCCCTCTGTAGTCAGTCAGCAAGCTTCAGGTAAATGTCTGCCACAAAGGCTCTAGCAACCCAGGGGAATCAGGAGAGCTTCAGAGAGTAAAGATGGCACCCACACGGAGTCTTAAAGGAACAGGTGCCCAGGGGTGAACAGGAAGGCCTTTCAGGCCTGGGGCATAGCTACGGGTACTGTGGGGAGAGTCGGACTGTAGGGGCAAGAAGGCAGCCAGGATCCCCACCCCCCCTTCCTGAAACTGGGCAGCATGGAAGGGATAACAGCTTGGGACATTTCACAGACTCAGAGTTGTCTGGCCCTAGCTGCCATTTAGTCCTCCCCATCCCCCAGAGGGAGCCCCCACTGCTTTGTATCCAGGCTCTACAGTAAAATTTTTGGGTTTGAGGGCAGGAAGGGGTCTCCAGGGTCTCCCCAGGCAGCAGGGCGCACTCTTGGACAGCCCCTGGTTGACCAGCATGCTTCCCGCAGTGAGTACTCCCTCAAAGGCCTCTGCTCCAGGCCCAGTAGGCAGTACATGGAGTAAAGGAAGCATCGGGTCATCGGGTCCTGATTATAATCATAAAAGTATGTACTTGTAAGGAAGGAGGGAGGCAGTCATCAAGGTGCTCTTCATCTCTCTGTGCCACTGGCTTCCTCCGGGAGCCCTCATTACACCTGCTCAGAGGTCTGTCCTGGGCAGGGGGAGGGGCCTTGAGAGAGCACCCCACCCCCTCGGTCCCAAGCTGGGGGACCTTTGGTGTGATGATTCTTCTCAGAGCCCCCGGCCGTTTTCTCCTCTGGTCTTCATTGATCCGGCCTCACTAGGTGTGGGCATTTATGAAGCATCTACTGTGTGACTCTGGCCGCCAGGCAAGGTGGTTTTGGCAAGAGAGGCTCCTCTGGAGTCAGGCATGGCTTTTGTTTCCCCATCTGTAAAATGGTGGACTAGAAGGCCTGTGAGCCCCCTTTCAGCTCTAGCTATGTAGCCCAGCCACACAGCTCCCTTAGTCAGACAGAACCATCCCACCACTTTGACATGGTGCAGCTTGGTTTGATTTAAGGCAAGGATATACAAAAGCCCCAGGGCGGTCATCTGAGGGCCGCACATGACACAGCTGCGGCCCTGGGCGCGTCCCCACGGAGCAGGGGCCCCTCTCTGAATGAGAGTTTGGTTGGCAGGTGCCTCTCAATTAGTTGAAACTTCAGAGAAATTCAGAAATGTTACAGTCCTTAGGACCCAGATCACTCAGGCTTTCTCCATGGGCACTAGCAGTGTCCTCTTCAGTCTGATCCTTCCTGTCAGCTCCCTGGCAAACCCGGGTCCGGCTTTCGTAAAGTGGGACAAGTGATCATCCGGGCTCAGAGAGGGGCTGGGACCCTGTAGACATTACCCAAGCTGAGGCTTGGGCTGCCTGAACAAGAATTACACAAACACCAGGAGTCCCAGGTCGTCTTTTGTTTTAGCTGAGGGAACTTGTGGCAAAGAATCCATCACGGTGCCCTGACTTAGTGAGCCTCCGTTTGCTTAGTGCAAGGAGCTTGTATTCTAACGGGGACCCCGGTGGGAGAGACAAAATACCGGGTCATCTGGGAGGGAGGGGGAGGTGCCCCAGACAACCCCAGGATACAGCCTGGGCCCTGAGGGCACCTTTTCAGATGACAGAACTTTAGAGGGTTTGGGGGTGGGAACAAGTTCCTGTGTAGCCTGAGTGCCAGCATACGGGAGGAGCTAGCGCCCAGCATCATCCCCACCCACTCACGGTGACTCTGGGGCGGCCCACAGTATCACCAGGGGAAGAGTAAGGGCCCAGGAGAAAGCCTGGGGAGAGGGAGGGGAATAAGAGGCCAGGGAGGGCCAGTGAAGACCACCTCTGCTAGTGTCCTAGGGAACTGCCCACGGCCCTGAGTGGCAGCCAAATTGTCAGGGACACACAGGGCTGTCCGAGGCAGGGATTCCTGACTTGTGACCCCGCCAGACACCTCCGGAGGGGTCTGCTTCCAGGGTCAGAGGGGAACTGACTATGCAAAGTGGTAGGACCATTTCTCAGGGAGTTAGAGGATATTGCCGAGGGACAGCTTACTTTGCATTTTGGTGGGGAGATGCCCTGACTTCTCTGGGTCTCTTCCCTAGGATTGACCAGAACTTATCTTCTAGAAAATTCCCCCAGCTGCTGCTGATCTGAAGGGGAACTGAACTCTGAAGAAGTCACGGGGTTGGGCCTTATCTTGCTCTGGAGGTGAAATGAGCCTCTTATCAGCCTGGCCATCAGGTGGAGTCACTCTGGTATGCTTTTGTCCCAGGGCCTCACCCTGGTCTCCAGTCAGGCAGTCTCCAAGGCCAAGGAGGCCGAGTGGCCGCTGCGGGAGATCTCCGAGGGAGTTTTTGAAACTGAAGCCCCCGGAGGATATAAGTTCTATTTAAAGAACCACAGTCAGCCCTCATCAGGTACTTACTGGGCAGCGCCCTCCTGCCTCACGAGGGCCAAGCGCAAAGGGAAGGCGGCCTCAGAGCAGGTTGGGCACGGGAGGTGGTTTCTGCCCCCTGGCTCCTCTCCTCTGGAGCCGAGCTGTCTCCAAGTGTCTAAGGAGACACTTCTGCCCCTGCTCGGCCTTGTCACCTCCAAGCTCTTGAGCCTGGAACGAAGCTAGAATCTGGGGCGCTGGGAGGGTTTGGGTGCCCACCTGCCCTGTCAGCTGTCTATCGCCTTGTGGGTAGAGCTGATTAGTACCAGTCTACCAAGTTAAACATCTGCAAAAGAGCCGGAGTCCTCAAGGATCTGTCGCAAAGTTAGATTGCAACTCCTTTCACAGGGTCAGATGGAAGGGGCACCCTGAGCTCTGGCCTCTCTTCCCCATCCCTTCCTCCAATACTGCATCCCCCATTGTTGGTTTGGTGGTGGTCTTCCCTTGGGGAGCCCGGGGAGAACAGGAAGAGGAGCAAGCAGGGATGTGGGGGATGGGCCCCTGCTCAGGGTCCTGTTGCTCACATGGTCAGTGTACACGTTCCCACAAACCCTTGAGACAATGAATGTGGGTGATTAGGCAGGGGCTTAATCAGCAAGGCATGAATGCGCGAGTGGCATTGTGTTTCTGACCCCCAGACCCCGTGCTGAAAGTGACCTTGGCCGTGTCCGACCTGGGCACATCTCTGCACTACTGGTCAGACCTGCTGGGCATGAAGGTGTACGAGAAGGATGAGGAGCAGCAGCGGGCTCTGCTGGGCTATGCAGATAGCCAGGTGAGTGCCATGCGCCGGGCTGGGCCCCTTGCGGACTGGGGAGGCTTGGACCGCCCCCTGAATTGGACGCCTCTGGGTTCTTTTCAGTGCAAGCTGGAGCTACAGGGCATCAAGGGAGCCGTGGATCATGGGACAGCTTTTGGGAGGATTGCCTTTTCCTGCCCCAAGAGAGAGGTAGTGCTTTATCTGCCAGTTCTCATCAGCTTTGCCTGGTTCCAGGCCTCCATAACCCTATTGGCCATCTCTAACTAGGCCCTCGCCCCTGCTCTTCCCCTCTCCCCCTGAGTGACTGGGTGGTTCTGGCTCATTCCTCCTATTTAGTCTTTGGTGGAGAGCAGTTGCCCTGAGCCCTGCCACGCCCCAAAGTCCCACTTTCCGGAGGGGCTGCTGAGAGCACCCCTTCTTGGCCACCCCTCCCAGCTGAGATACGGAAAAAAAAAAAGGGAATCAAGGTTCTCTCCCTCTGACATTTTGTCTGCCCTAACTGACAGAGGCTGGTAGGGAGCAGCTCCTGACCCCAAGGCGCTGTATCTGTTTCTTAAGTTACCAGACATAGAAGCACTGATGAAAAAGGAGAACCAAAAGATTCTGACCCCCCTCGTTAGTCTGGATACACCCGGGAAAGCAACGGTCCAGGTGGTCATTCTAGCCGACCCGGTAAGGAGGAGCCTGTGGGCGGGGCCAGGCCAGCAAGCCACCCTTAGGCCGGAACTCTGACCCTTTGTTTTCCTGTTTAGGATGGACATGAAATTTGTTTCGTGGGCGATGAAGCATTTCGAGAACTTTCTAAGACGGATCCAAATGGGAACAAGTTGTTGGATGATGTAAGTCTTGTTTATTTTCTGAATAAGTGTCCCTTTTTGCTCCTTGTCCTGGAATGCCTTGGATTGGGATGGAGTGACTCATGCTAGGGTGCCCTGATTCTGACTTGGAAAACCATGCCTTCGGTTTTGGGGGTCAGAGACAGCCAGGTCTGTTGCTTTATTGAGGTGACAGCAAACTACCAATGTGGAAGATGCCAACAAGGGTTTTTTCCCAGACCTGGTCCATATTGCAGAAAGTTTTTCATTATTGAGCCTGAAAGCCATTTTCTCTCAGTGTCCCCCAAGCCTACCTTGCTCTTTCCTTTCTGCCTCCTGATTTCCTTTTAAGCCCTAGCTCAGATCCTTTGTCCTGGAAGCCCTAACCAGTTTCCTTCCCTAGAGCATCTTGACCTTCCTCTGTTGATTATGTCCAGTTTATCCTATCCAGAGCTTGGATAAGCTGCTGTCTGCTGTCCTCTTGAAGACAGCAGGAATTGTCTTTTGCCTTTCTTTGTATTTCCAGCTCTTACACAATGCTTGGCATATAGTAAATGTCTAATTGTTGACTTGATTTAAGGGAGGAGAACATGAGGTTGAGTTGGTATTCTTAATACTTATTGGCCTTTTATCTCATTCCCTTTTCCTTCTCCCCAGAGCGCCATCTCTGAGGGAGGGAAAAATGAGTTCAACAAAGCAAACTTCTGTCAGTTGAATCTAAAGTATATTCTCCCATATCTGCAAATAAGGGAGAGAGCTGCATCTTCTCCCTGTTCTCTGAGGCCCTGTTTGGTCAAAATAATTACACAGTGGTTAGTGTCTGGTTCTTAGTTTGCTATTCTTTCCCTTATGCTTCCTGTGTCTTGGGAGCCAGTGGTGTGTGGTGACCAGTAGAGGCACTTAGCCCAGTCATCCCTGTTCTAATAGCCTCACTCCTCAGCTGGGGAGCCCTTGGTGCCAGTCCAGGTATTTTTCCCTCTTATAACCACCATCTTCCTTCTATTCTCTTTGGATAGGCAATGGCAGCAGACAAAAGTGATGAGTGGTTTGCTAAAAAGAAAATACCGAAGGCTTCTGGATAATGGAAAACAGCATTGGAACAAAGACTTAAGCTATTTGTCCACACTCCCATCCAGCACTAGAGATGGAGTGTTTCCTAGGGCTCTTATTTTTTAGGGGTGCCCCAGGACATAGTCTTTGTGCCTTTTGGGGAGAAGTGTCTTAATGAAATTTCACCTCTGGATCTTTAAAGTTGTCCCTTTTCGTAGATCCACAGATCACAGATTACTTACATGGGTTTGGTGGCGGGATGAGTTCAAGCTCATGATTTGCTAAGACTTTAGAAATAGTGTCTTTTTCCCAGAACTAGAGCAGACCCCAGTCTGGGCAGATATTGTGACTAAGGCAGAGACCCTAGAGCTCTTTACTAAAAGAACAATGTAAAATGTCAAATCAGATTCTAAGTCAATGAAGGACATGAGTTCACTATCCCAAAAGAATACCAAAGTAATGAGTTGGTGGTAAGCAGAAGATTCATGAGTGGGAGGTGAAGAAGGCATCAAGACTTTTCTGGGCTCTCTTTCCTCTCCACTTTTCAAACTTCTAAGGGACCAAAGGAAAATGGAATGTCACTTTTTTTTAGATTTCTTGAAATTATTTAAATGGTACCAGATTTTAAATCAGGTTTCCCTGTGATTTATAAGGTTGTTTTATTTCCCTTTTTGGTATAACTGGGTATGGAGATTTTAATATTCGGTTGACTAGGGTTGAACAGCTTTGTTCTGAAATTTCAAAAAGGAGAAAATTCCCCCCAAATAGTGTACATCTGGTTCTTAGGCTCAGGAATTAAAGCAGCGATAGTTAATTATTTTCATAAAGAGGATGGATTGGGGCTGGGAAAGCTCCAAAGAACTAATCTCAGAGCCACACATTAAAATTTAAACTGAGCTCTTACCACCTGAAGCTGGAATTTTAAGAGAAAACCCTGATTTATAATACCACCTTAAAAATGATTTGGAATATCAACCTTGAGAAGAGTTTCACTCATCCCCGTAATTCCTAATGCACATTTCAAATGATCTACAGAGCATCAGAAAGTAGTTAGAAATCAGGATTTTTCCAGAACAGATGGTACATTTTTTTTCTGTATAATGTACAAATAAGTTTAAGGTGATTTGATAGTGATATTTATTCTGCTTGATGGTTCAATTATGTTTTATGTGGAGAAAAGAATTGTTTACATAGACCTGGAATTGTCAAATAAATTTCCTTCTCAGTTTTTTCAGTGATTTGTAAATTCTATTCCTTTTTTTCCAAGGCTTTTCCCCAACAGCCTTCTCCTGAACCGTTCAAACTAAAATGGATACACCAGTGGCAATACCCCCATGCCTTATGTACCTGGGCTTAGGGTAAGGATCCAGCACACAGGGTGCCCACACTTGGTATGCCTGTGGAATTTTAAATATCCATTGTGAAGGTTAAGGGTGAAATATCCTGACAGTATCAGCTCTCACTAATTCATTGCCCATTTCCTTACAACCTGGGGATGTGATGACTCTCATTCTGCACAGGGCGGGTTTTAAAGTAAATCTTATTTTTTATCTAGATAGTTGAATGGTTGTTTGAGGTCCTCAGTAATTAAGTCAGAACCTATAAAACCACTTCCTATGTAAGGATAAAACTGTGGGTTGCCTACTAGATGAGAAGACCAAGTTGCTGATCAGTTCTACTCATTATTGTTCACAGAGTGGCTTTATTATTGGATGTAAAATATAGCCCTATTTCCTAGTCATCAAGGACAGGCATAAAAGTACATGTCAAAGATAAACATCCATATGTTCACCTCTGTTGACTCAGGAGAATGTTCAGTATTCAGAATTAGATGAGATGTTTAAGAGGAATTGTAGCTGGCCCGTGCTCTGCTCTGCTCTGCCTTCCTCAGCATCTCTGAAGGGGAAAGGGCTCTGCGTTATTGAAACCCCTCAGGGGTACCTGCAAGTTCTCCCCACTTGCCTACAATGAAACCCAATTTGGATTTGTTGGTGATTTTAGAAGGAAGCAAGGGTACCCATGACTTGGGAACTTGGCAAACAGGCCAGTAAATAATAAATGTTGCAGACACTCCAACTTGGGCTATAGTAAATTTCTTAACAGAAAAGTCACAGTTTTTTGAGGTGGAAAGGCCATGGTCCTCTAGTCCAACCCATTTCCAAAAGGATTCCATGCTTTACAAATGGTTGTCTAGCTTCTTCCTTAGAAAACATCCAGCAAGGAAGGACTTCACCTCTCCAGGCAGCTCCTTCCAGCTCCTCAGATGCAAATTTGCACAGAGCCAGGAGGGATTAATAAAAAGCCCAAACTCAGTGATGGCTTCAGGCTCCAGTGTCCAACAGCATCTGGCTGGATATCGGGATAGGAACTAAACCAGCGATTTTATCTTGCTTGGGCAGATTGTCATCTCTGAGACTGACTAAAGAGCAAACTAACAAGAAGCAGAATCGCATTAAAACGTAATTGGGTGGTGATGAACTACATCAGTGGTATTGATTTTTCTAAGTGTGTGGCCAGAAGGTGGAAACCCTGTAGGTGGAGCAGTGATCAGAGCACCAGGCTTGGAGTCAAAGGCTGCTCAAGTCCAACCTCAGGCAAATATTCACCAAACTGTGTCACTGAACTTCCGACTCGGTGTCCTCAATTTTCCCAGGTGGTTGTGAAGATTAAAGAAGTTGTTTGCGCAGGGTCTGGCACAGGTGCTGCACAGCTCATGTGCCTGAGGTGGTCATAGTTCTGGGAGCCCAACTTTCCATGACACCAAACCACTTCTAACTCAAACGAGGAAATCAAAGCTATTCCCTGCTGACTTTATTCCAGAGACCAAAAAGGAACTATCTTTGGTTGTTCTAGACTGTTTGGTTAATTTCACACTAATTTTTTTGTGTTTTAAAAACTTCCAACTAGTTTAAATTTTCAAAATCATGCCTGACTTTTTCCCACACTAAAATAAACCCATGAAGTCTTATCACTGCTAAATACTTAAATGTTCCACGATCAATGTATGTGCTAAATGTGGAATTGAGGATGGATGTTTTCCCCATCCCCAGCCCCACAAACACAGGTCAGTGGTAGTGGGCACTGGGTAAAACAAATTCCATCCAGCCCTATAAAGATGTCACATGGGAAGTTTGCTTGCATTCCTTGCAAAAGGGCCCAAATAGGCCCACCCAGCCTACTGGGAGAGGGGGGAGGCAGAGGAACAGCATTACGATGTCCATAGGTCACAGTCCAGTCCATCTTTGGCCCCAGCAGCTTTCCTTGTGCCTATCAGATCGTAAGACCCGATGGGAGGCTTCCCTCCCTCAAAGGCAAAAGAATTCCTTTGAAAACATTCTTGCTTTTCAGGTCACATTCAGTGACAGAGATCCCAAAATTTAAAGCTACGAGGCCTCTGTTCCCAATGTCTACCTAGAAAGAGGCAGAACAGCCCCAAGTCGTTTTTGTTTCCATTTCTGGTCATAGACATTGCAGAAGGATCTTACAGCAAGGACTGTAAGGCTGGTCATGGTGGGCATCCTTCTGGGATTGCAGAAACACCTTGGCAAAAGTGGTCAAGTTTGGGAGAATGCTGCAGTCCCTAAGTTTCTACAGATCTGTTTTCCTTGTAGGGGTTTCCAAAACTTTGTAATCTTTGTCCTAGTTTAGCAGCTGGACGGGTGCATTCATGGAATGTATCACTAGTTGGAGAATTAGTGGGATTCCAAGTTGGGTACGTTCATTTTGCTTAGATGTCGTCCCAGGGAAGATTATATTCTGGGACCAATCAGAAGTGAATATAATAAAATGATAGAAGATACTCCAACTCTTCCCCCACTTTGTGAATGTTTCAGCAGACATTTTCAGTGCATCTTTTCTGTTGTGATTTTTTTCCTCTTTAAAAAAAAAAATACTGTGTTATAATACCTATACAAATTGCTGTCTTGGCAAGGGTGAAGGTAAAAGAGAGAAGTAAGAAATTTGAAATTCAAAATCTTATAAAAATAAATGTTGAAAACTATCTTTACATGTAATTTGAAAAATTGAAATTTAAAGTAGGCTGTTGTGTAGGATGTTTCTCTGTAAGGGGGAGGGGAAAGGATACTGGGGATAACTATAGTGTAAGAAATAGATGTCATTGAAATTCAAAGACCCCAGGTTTTGGGGATAAAAACTGCTGGGAAAATTGGCAATTAGCATGGCAGAAACTAGGCATTGACCTACATTTAACACCATATATCAAGAAGGTCGAAATGGGTTTATGATTTAGACAGTGATATTATAAGCAAATTAGAACAAAGGATAGTTTACCTCTCAGATCTGTGGAGAAAGAAGGAATTTATGGCCAAAGAATTAGAATTCATCATTGAACAAAAAATAAATAATTTTAATTAAGTTAAAAATCTTTGTACAAACAAAAGAATCCAGACAATAGAAGGGAAGCAATAAACTGGGAAAACAATTTTTACATTCAAAGCTTCTGATAAAGGCCTCATTTCTAAAATATATAATTGACTCAAATTTTAAGAATTCAAGGCATTTTCCAGTTGATAAATGGTCAAAGTTTATGAATAGACAATTTTCAGATGAAGAAATTAAAACCATTTCTAGTCATATGAGAAGGTGCTCTAACTCACTATTGATAAAAGAAATGCAAATTAAGACAACCTTGAGGTACCCACTACACACCTCTCAGATTGGCTAAGATGACAGACAGGAAAAGATAATGTGGGAAAGCTGATACTATGCTTGACTTCTAGTGGAAGCTTTAAGAACTTTGCATTTATATACAACAGCACACTTTTCTCTCCACACCCTCAAGAACTGTCATTTTCATCTCTACTAATGTCTTTGGGGCAGGTGGAACATTTAAAAACTTGGGGGGCAATAGGGCCTAACTTTGCTCAGAGTGTTACCAGTGCTTGTCAAGGGCAAACCAGGATTAAGACTCAGCAGTTTGCTCACTAAAATTGCCATTAACACGGTTTCTCCCTAACAAAAACGGGGCTTCCCAGAGCTACTTTACAAGCTCCATAGACCATTGCAGAACAAAGCTGGCTCCAGACCAAACCTGGGCTGGGGCTGGCTTAGAAAGCTTAGCTTCTGAAGAGGGGGTCTCTGGGGATCAGCCCCCTTCTTGGAGCCATATCCTGCTCCTTTTTTCCTCCCGCCCCAAAAGAAGTCACAAATCCACATTTGGGATTTGCCTTTTAAAGCGATTTATTAGTTATCATTCCTAGCTAGGTTCCTAGGGTCTCAAAGGAATTCAGTCGCCCTCCATAACAAGATTAAGTAGATTCTTCCCCTCCTGGGAAGGCTGCTCTCTTTTAACACTGTCTGCTCTTTAGCTCTTCCACTTTGGACACGTAGACCCTCATGGCGTCCAGCTTGGACATCCCTTTGCGGCAGTTCCAAGCTTCCCACTTGGCTTTGGCTTTGAAGTCGGTGACTTCTGGGCAGGGGATGTTGATGTCCCCAACGGTGGCCTGCTTGTAGTAGCTATACACTATCAGTTTCTCCTCGTCACTCACGGGGCCTGTCAGCTGCTTAACTGCTGCACATGCCAATTCAAATTCTACCTGGGCCATCAGATGCTACTGGTCGTAAAGGTGGGCTTATCTGTCGGTAGCTCTAGGGGAAAGGAAACTTGGTCTTCAAGGGCTAGAAGAGAAGAAATTGCAAGAGAACATGACTCCGGGCCGTGGGCAGAAGGGGACGATTAGTGCCGCGGACCTAAGCGGTATCGGGGAGCGCTGGAGAGTCTGAGCAAGGCTGGCCGGAGCGGCAGCGGGCCCGGATGGGGCCTGGGGCAGGGAGTCAGTGTCGAAGGCTCGGGGGTCTTGGAGAACTTGGGGATCAGTGTGTCTAAGGCAGTGAGGCATCAGAGTTCTTGGACCGCAGGGGGGCCTTTGTGGGACCCCAAAAAAGGTGAGGGCTCAGTAAAATAACGACACGTGTGGGTGTTTGCATGGACACATGCTGCTCAGCACCGAGCTTAGTGTGTGTTGAGGAGCTCCTTCGGTGTGAGATCCAGAGGTGACTTCATACTGAAAAGAGAACCTGCGAGTGCAGGAGCCAAGGCTGGGGCGCTCTCCCCCTTCCCCACTCTTTTTATTGAGATTCTCGTGATGCGGTGAACCGCGCGGGATCGCAGACGGGAAAAGCCGAGTTCAGAGGCAGCCTCCACACTCCAGCCGTGCGCCGCTCGGCCTGCCTCAGTTTCCTCAACTGCAAAATGGGGATATGATGCTCCCGGCACCTCCTCAGATGAGATCACACATGGGGAACTCCCAGTGAGGGTGCCTGGGCTGCTCAGAGGTCCGGGAGGGATCCGGCAGGGCTTCTCAGCCACCATCCAGTGCCCGGAGAAAATGCTGCTTCTCCCGCGGAGCTTCCATCCTGCTCTCCCGGCAACAATGACCTTCCCACGGCCTAACCGTCCTCCGCGTGTGGTCCTGCCTTAGTTAGGCCTGCACACCTCTGACCGCCCTCTGCCTGGCGGCCCTTAATGGGACAAGTCATCTCAACAGGTGACAGTGTGTCCACAGAGGCCTGGGAACCCCCGGGAGGGGGGAGGGGCCAGGGGGGAGGAGACTCAGTTTCCTCTCTCTGGACACCTCAGCCTGGAATCCTGCCTTCTGCCCAATAACGCACGGGCGGGCCTTTCTGCTGCCCCCTGGCGTGGAGGACCAGCCACACAAAATGCACTAAAGGTCCGACCTCAGGGTTGGTCTCGGTGCGGGAAGCCCCCGTCCCCCAAGGCCAGGCCCGCCTCACTCAGGAGTAAGAGTGGGGGCGGGGCACACAAGGTTCCCAGGGCCACAACAGGAGAGGAAAGAGCTTGAGGGGTCCTTCTGTTCTCTGTGGGAGGGGCTGGGGGGGGCGTTCTCTATGGGGCTGCTGTGTCTGTGTGAAGAGGTGGTGTCCAGAGGAGCACCCCTGTGTCTGTGGGAGGGGCGTCTAGAGGGGCACTATGTCTGTGGGAGGGGCGTCTTACAGAGGCATTTTATGTGTTTGGGTGGAAGAGTCTAGAATGAGTGGGAGGGTGTGTCTGGATGGGAGGGGCTCTAGTGGGCCACTGAGTGGGAGGGGCGTCTAGAGGGGCGCTCTGTGTGTCTGGGTGGGAGGGGCATCTCCGTCTATGTCGCTGTGCTCAGGTCAGGTCAAGATCAGGTCAAGTCAGGGTCAGGTCGGGTCATGTGCGCACGAGCGCACGCCAGGCCGCCCGTTAGCCGCTACTTACTCGAAGACTCCTTGGTTGATGATCCGGGCCGGTAGGGGGCGCTGTCGGGGCGGGGAGGGGGAAGGCAAGGGAAGGGGAGGGAAAGGGGAAGGGGAGGGGAAGGGGAGGGGGAAGGGGAAGGGGGAGGGAAGCCCCTCTAGGCCGCACTGGGTCTCGTTGGCTGGATCAGGCACCGGTACAAGAGAAAAGGGGAGAAGGAGGAGGGTTTGGAGGAGCGGACACGGCCGCAGCCGAGAAGGCCGGAGGCGGAGCTGGGACTGCGGGCCGGGCTGCCGCGCGCAGGGCTTAGCGGCGCTCCCCATTGTGCGCTGGCGCCCGCGCCACAATCCTCGGGAGCGGGCCTCGGGCGGGCGCGGCGCGGGCCCGCGGTGGGGGCGGGGAGCGGGCAGCCCCGCAGGGCAGCGCTGCCGCCGGGGACCGGAGCCGCCGCCATCGCCATGGACCTAGGTGAGCGAGCCGGGCGGGATCGGGGCCCCCGCCGGGCGGCCCCCCCGCCGCGCTCCTTCGGGCGCGGGCACGGGCGAGCATGCGCGCTGAACTCCGCCGGGCTCCCGCCTCCGCCGCCGGCCCCGCTCGGTCTCCGGCCTTTCGGCGGGACACCGGCGGGAGCACCGCGGCCGAGTCGGGAGGGCCCCCCCGCGGGGAGGGAACGGCGCCCCCAGAGTAGCGAGCCGAGGGCTCAGCCCGGCCCCCACCACGTGCTGGGCTCCCGGCGCCCCAGGCGGGAACGGGGCTGGGCCTGCGACCCTCCCCCTCCCCCGCTCCCGTACGGATTAAAAAAAAAAAACAAAAAAAAAACACGCTCGACCACACACACGGGGCCGCACTCGGGGCCGCAGGGACCCCTGACTCCCAGGAGTTTAGCGGGTTAGCCCGCCAGAATGTTCCACCCCTGCCCGTGGTGCAGCCTGAGCTAAGGAGACAGCCCCTGGCCGTGGGAGAGCCCCCGGGCCACGTGGGAGCTTGTGCAAAGTAAACGATGGGGGAGGGGTGACCCTAGAGAAGGCCGCGCTTGAGCTGTGGGTGAAGGAGGAGACTGGGAGTCCTGGGGACGCCTGAAATCTTGAGAGGAAAAGGTTCTGGCCTCCCCTCCCCCCCAGGCTCTTTCAAAAAGGTGTCCCCGCTCCGCTTCCTACTGATCCCTGCGCCCTCCCAAGGTGTCCCTGCCACACAAGTTAGCCAAGCTTTTCCTCATGGAAAAGAAATCATTCTTTGGAACAGGAGCCCCCTGGAAAGCTTGTTAGGGGCGTGAGTGTGTGTGAGTGTATGAGGTTACATAGACCCCCACGCACAGTGCACGTGCATTTACACAAATAGACTGCGCGCATCTGAAAGCACAAGGAGCTGGTGGCTCCGCTGACCTTCAGAGCCACGGTTCTGTGATTGTTTCCGGGTGGCAAAGGGGCAGGGCAGGAGGTGCCAAGTGCTGCGTGTGAATCCTAGCTTAGAGGGGCATTTCCTCTTCCGGGCAGCCTCTGTGTGTGTTGTCTCCGCTCATCCTGCCTGTTTTCCTTTGGTCCAGGACCCTTGAATATCTGTGAAGAAACAACCATTCTTCATGGGGGATTCCTGCTGGCCGAGCAGCTGTTCAGCCCGAAGGCTCTGGCAGAACTCAAGAAGTCCGACTGGGAGCAAGTCGGGCGGCCCATCATCGAAGCCTTGCGAGAGATCTCCTCCGCCATCGCCCAGTCCCACCCCCAGGCTTGGACCAAGAAAGCTCTGATCATCATCTGGGCCAAGGTCCTCCAACCCTGCCCCGTCACCCCTTCAGACACAGATGCTCGGTGGCAAGAAGACATCTTCTTTTCGGTGGGGAACATGATCCCCACCATCAACCACACCATCCTGTTTGAGTTGCTCAAGTCCCTCGAGGCCTCAGGGCTGTTCATCCAGCTCTTGATGGCCCTGCCTTCCAACATCTGCCGCTCAGAACTGGAGCGCTTCGTGGAGCACGTGGCCAGCGACACCTCCCTAGAAGACGTCACCTTCTTCCTGGATGTCTGGTGGGAAATGATGAAGCACAAAGTTGACCCGAAGGACCCCCTGCTCACCCAGTTTCGGACGATGGCGCACAAGTACCTGTCGTCTTCAGACGAGTTCTCCCATCCGCCCAAGAGGTTCAAGGCTGACCCAGATGCCTGCCCTATCATGTCTTTGTTAGAGGTGCTGCTGGACGGCCTCAAGCAGATCCAGAACAACATCACGGCCCCCAGCCTGAAGTGCTGCGCCGTGGCCAACCTGGCCGACATGCTGACCGTCTTCGCCCTGGTGGAGGAAGACCCGCAGGAGCTGTCCATCACCGTGTACTTGGACAAGCTTGCAACTGTCATCTCCCTGTGGAATTCCGACGCCCAGAACCCTTACCACCAGCAGGGCCTGGCCGAGAAGGTGAAGGAGGCCGAGCGGGACGTGAGCCTGACCTCGCTGGCCAAGCTGCCCAACGAGACGCTCTTCGTGGGCTTCGGCTACCTGCACAGCCTGCTGCAGCAGTGGGGGGAGGAGCTGCAGGCCACCCTCAACAGCAGCCAGAGGCTGAGCTACGGCAGCTACCGCCTCTGCGACAGCCTGACTTCCCTCAACCAGAACCTGAAGGGATACCAGGACACCAAGGATCTCTCGAAGGACGAGGGGCAGCTCGTCTCGGAGCTGGCCGAGTGTGTGAAAAACTTCCTGAGGAAGACCAACACGACCCTGAAAGACAAGAGCTCGGAGGACATCACCGCCTCGATCGCCATGGCCATCATCGGGCAGAAGATGGACCGGCACATGGAGATGTGCTACATCTTCGCCTCCGAGAAGAAGTGGGCTTTCTCGGCCGAGTGGCTGGACTGCCTCGTGAACAACAAGGCCCTCTTCCGGGAGCCGGGATTAGTCCTGAAGCTGCTGGAGACGGTCACGACGATCGACACGTCGGGCCGAGAGGCCAAGGCAGAGGAAGTCACCAACCTGATCCTGGACTGTTACTCTGACCTCTCTCTGCTGGATAAAAACAAAGTGCTCTCAGGCATCCTGAGCTCCTGGGGATGGAAGGGCCTCTCCGAGAAGCTGCCCACCTACATGGAGGGCTTCCAGGAGGATCTGAATATGGCTTTCAACCAGATCACCCAGAGCGCCTCCGAGCAGGGCCTCGCCAAAGCCATCACGTCCGTGTCCAGGCTGATCGTGCTGCACCCGGAAGCCACGGTGAAAAAGATGTGCAGCCTCGCCATGGTCAACCTCGGGGCCCACAGGTTCCTGGCTCAGATCCTCAGTGCCTTCCCCGCCCTCCAGTTCCCCGAGGGAGGGCAGGAGCCAAGCTCAGGTACCTCTCTTCTGGCGGCGTGCCTCAAAGAAACCGTCTGGGGGAAGCTTTCGTCGGCCAAGGAGGAGAAGCAGTTTTTGGAGTTCCTTGGCTACCTGATGAACCCCCCAGAGCAGGAGACTAGCACCATCCCCTTGACCCCTCTTCTGGCACCAGAGGAAGTGATTAAAGTGTTTGTCCTTCCTTACTTGATGCTGCATGTGGAGGAGGTGGACCTTTGTCTCAAGATCTTCGTTCAGGCTTTGGAAGCAAAGTCGTGCTCGGATGGCTCCTGGCTGCTCTCCTGCTCCCCGTTCCCTCTCCTGTTCACCCTGTGCCAGCTGCTCGACAGCTACACCAAATACTGGCAGCACCCCAAGGCAAAGCGGCACCTCTCGCTGGAGTCCAAAGATATGGTGATCAGCATCCTGGAGCAGCTTTCGGAAGTGGTGCTCCCCAAGGAAGAGAACCCCAGTCCAGAGAACTGGACCAAGTCCTTGTCCTGGCTCCACCGGAAAACGGAGCAGCTGGACTGGATTGTGGGCTTGCGGCTGCGGACTGTCTTTAAGGGTCATTTTAAGTGTGAGGTGCCAGCCACACTCTTTGAGATCTGCAAGCTTTCTGAGGATGACTGGACCTCCCAGAATCACCCCGCCTACGGGCCCGGCACAGGCCTTCTGGCCTGGATGGAGTGCTGCTGCATCTCCGCTGACACTTGTGAGCACATGCTCTCTCTTCTGGCGGTGGATACAAACAACCCCGAGGAAGTCAGCTTCTTCAGCAAGGGCTTCCTGGTAGCCTTGGTGCAAGTCTTGCCTTGGTGTAGCCCCAATGAGTGGAAATGTCTGCACCAGCTGACCAAGAGTCTGTTGCAAAAACAACTGTTGCACGTTCCGTACAGTCTCGAGTACGTCCAGTTTGTTCCATTGCTCAACTTGAAACCTTTTGCCCAAGAGCTGCAGCTCTCTGTGCTCTTCTTGAGAGGTTTCCAGTTCCTTTGCAGCCCTAGCTGTTCCAACTGGCTTCCTACAGAAGGCTGGAGCCATGTGGTCAAGCTCATCTGCAGCAGCCTGACCGACCTACTTGACTCTGTCAAAGTCCAGTCCCTGTGCCCATGGGCCCAAGGACAGGAGAAAGACTTGACGCAAGAAACCTTGTTTGTTTACACTCAGCTTTTCTGTCACATCCTTCACATCATGGCCATGCTTCCTGAGGAGGTCTGTGAGCCCCTCTACGTTCTAGCCCTGGAGATCCTCTCTTACTATGATGTCCTGAGCAAAAGTGACACCTCCACAAATGCCCTGCTCCGGAAGGCAAATGAGCAGCACTTCCTCAAATCCATTGCTGAAAACGTTGGCCCGAGGGAACAGCGGAAAACTTTGCTGCAGAAGATCAACAACTTTTGATGACCCACACCAGGAAATGCTGGTCTTCCATGGAAGTGAGGCAGACCCAGGGCTAGACGGGATGCAAAAACTTCCTTTCACAATCATAAGAGATAGGAGAGGCAAGATATACCAGGGATACAGTATGTAAAGAAGAAGAAAATACTTTCTTGGGCATTTGTAATAGTTATAATAAAATTTACCTTTTCTTTTGAACTTTTCCCATCCTTTTATAATTGGTCCCAGATCACCACTCTTAGGCTCCAACATCCTCTGAAATTATCCTCACTGGACTTGTGGCAGCCTCAAGTCATACTGGAGAGGATGCTCTTTGTCTAGGACCAGACCTCCTGATCCATTGCCCAACAAGTAGGCAAATAAATGGATCGACTCCAGGTTATGAGGGAAGGGAGATGGGAGAAATTGTTTTAAGTGTAAAGTGAGTGCTGGTAGGAGTTGGATGGATCGCATCAAGAGGATGCTCTTGTTGTATGGGGCAGAAGCAATAAAAGTGAACTCTCATTGGGCCTGTCCTTTGGAAATCCAGAGTTTGATTGTCATTTGGTTGGAGCTTCCTAGCTAATTTCCTCACTGAGATCAGACTGAAGGGAAATGGGACAGCTGGGATCCTCCTCTGGTGCCCCCTAAGACCACATTGGCCCAGGCTACAGGAAATCCCTCTTAGACTAAAAATACTCAGGTATGTTCTCCCTGAGTCAAAGTAGGAGCAGAGACGATGGTCACCCCTTCCATCAAATGGTTTTAAAAAGAAATCTTTATTGATGTCTTTCACGATGAGAGTAGATAGGAAAAACAATACAATTTAATGTCCTTGAGGCAATTTTTTTCTTTCAGTTAAATTATCAGTAAACACAACACCAAAACAAGCCTACAACTTGTATAACATTTTATAAGGTTCAGAAAAACAAACAGCACCCATCAGATTGAGACAGCAAGAGTCTGAAATGAGTCCTTGCTGTTAAGTCGGTTACCACTTTTAAAAGACAATGGAATCACAACTGATGGGAAGGTCACCTTATTTTTTAAAAGCCTAGCATAAAAAAATATTTTACCATAGCATAAGTACTAAAACATCCAATTTTTCTGAGGAATGTTTAAGAATTGGCATGTCTTGGACTTCCCTTTTGAAAAGGGGCTGGTGACAAGGGTGGTTAGCCATAAGGAGGGGCGGGGGGGGGTACCCAGCGATCCTTTTGGCTTGCATATTTGTGTTAAGACTCCTTTCTAAGGTAGTTAAGCTGCCAAGGACTCCTGGTTAAAACATATAAGGAACATAGGAAAAAACACTCAGTAGTCCAGACATGAATTTTTTTTTTAAGGCCACTGGAGTCTCATCTAGGGAAGTATGTAATCCATAGGCTGGGAAGCGGTTAAAATCCTGTTTTTTTTAACTAGATGTCAGGCAAACCCTGTGCATACAGACAGAACAGGCTGGGTGCAAGGTTGCAGTTGGGAGAATATGGTTGCCATTTGGTGGTTCTGATTTCCCTAACTTGGCTTGCAAAGATGGAACAGACACAACTGGCAATCCTGTAAAACTTGCTGGCTCTTCGGGTAGTATTCCCCCTTCATCCCAGCCCAGGGAATGGTGGAAGTGAGTGTTAAAACACTGGCACCAGGTAAGAGTGAAGGGAAATGGGGGCATCTGAGGCTTGCAATGTCAGGAAAGAAAAGAGTAAAATGTAGCCCCAGGTCTTCTGGCCCCTTATTCCCACAACGTACACAGGTAAATCAGCAAAATGTTTTGGTCCCTTCGGCCCAGAATTGGCTGTTCCTTGGATCAAAGGAGGTGAGCAGGAGGATGTGTAAAAGGCAGGCTCTTAAGCCAGCATGCACGTAGCCTGGCAGAGGCTAGCTCATCACCAGGTCTCTTCCCCCAGGACTTCTGTGGCACAGCTCTGGCTTAGACCCCGCCACAAAAAACCGCCCGGGGTTGGTGGTCACAAGTCAGACCCTTTAGCGCCTCATAAGTCACACCACGATTTATAATTGTGCGAATGTGCTTCTGTTAAAAAAAAAAAAAACGGTAGAGAGAAAACATGATTGTTCCTCATAAAACCCGAACCCCTCTACTCCATATTGACTCCCACAAGATGGAGCCCATCCAGGGCCTGATCGGTCCCGTGGGGCACGGAGGAGGCAGCTGGGGGGAGGAGATGCCTTTCTCCCTCTGGGTCACGGGCGCCACTAACTGTCTTTTTTGGCCTGGGAAGTGTTGAACATCTGGGCCGCCTTCCTGCAGAGCAGTGCGAACCAGTAGAGTTGGGGCGCAATGAGGAAGGCGTTGATGACGTTGCACAAGAAGGGGATGTGCAGCGGCGTCTCCCACAAGCTCAGGCCCTCCTCCCGGCTGTAGGACCAGTACATGAAGGGGAAGACGAGGATGCGGAAGACAAAGAAGGTCCCCAGGGTCAGCACACCGTTCAGCTTGTACACAAACGTGTCCTGTTTCTTCAACTGAGGAGAGAGGGGGAGGAGGGAGGTTCATCAGCTGTAGCGGGGGGAGCCTTTCCTCCCTGCCCAAGAGCTGCCTTTGGACTCAACCAGAGATGGCAGCCACTGCTTAGATTAAGTGTGTGTGAGAATGTGTGTGTGTATGAATGTATGTGTGAGTGTGTGTGTGTGTCTGAGTGTGAGTGAGAATGTGTGTGTGTGAATGTATGTGTGAGTGTGTGTGTGTCTGAGTGTGTGAGAATGTGTGTGTGTATGAATGTATGTGTGAGTGTGTGTGTCTGAGTGTGTGTGAGAATGTGTGTATGAATGTGTGTGTGAGTGTGTGTCTGAGTGTGTGTGAGAATGTGTGTATGAATGTATGTGTGAGTGTGTGTGTGTGTCTGAGTATGTGAGAATGTGTGTGTGTATGAATGTATGTGTGTGTGTCTGAGTATGTGAGAATGTGTGTGTGTATGAATGTATGTGTGTGTGTGTCTGAGTGTGTGAGAATGTGTGTGTGTATGAATGTATGTGTGTGTGTGTCTGAGTGTGTGAGAATGTGTGTGTATGAATGTATGTGTGAGTGTGTGTGTCTGAGTGTGTGAGAATGTGTGTGTGTATGAATGTATGTGTGAGTGTGTGTGTGTGTCTGAGTATGTGAAAATGTGTGTGTGTATGAATGTATGTGTGTGTGTGTCTGAGTGTGTGAGAATGTGTGTGTGTATGAATGTATGTGTGTGTGTCTGAGTATGTGAGAATGTGTGTGTATGAATGTATGTGTGTGTGTGTCTGAGTGTGTGAGAATGTGTGTGTGTATGAATGTATGTGTGTGTGTGTCTGAGTGTGTGAGAATGTGTGTGTATGAATGTATGTGTGAGTGTGTGTGTCTGAGTGTGTGAGAATGTGTGTGTGTATGAATGTATGTGTGAGTGTGTGTGTGTGTCTGAGTATGTGAAAATGTGTGTGTGTATGAATGTATGTGTGTGTGTCTGAGTGTGTGTGAGAATGTGTGTGTGTATGAATGTATGTGTGTGTGTGTCTGAGTGTGTGTGAGAATGTGTGTATGAATGTATGTGTGTGTGTGTGTGAGAATGTGTGTGTGTGTATGAATGTGTGTGTGTGTCTGAGTGTGAGTGAGAATGTGTGTGTGTATGAATGTATGTCTGAGTGTGAGTGAGAATGTGTGTGTATGAATGTATGTGTGAGTGTGTGTGAGAATGTGTGTGTGTGTATGAATGTGTGTGTGTGTCTGAGTGTGAGTGAGAATGTGTGTGTGTATGAATGTATGTGTGAGTGTGTGTGAGAATGTGTGTGTATGAATGTATGTGTGTGTGTGTCTGAGTGTGTGTGAGAATGTGTGTGTATGAATGTATGTGTGAGTGTGTGTGTGTGTCTGAGTGTGTGTGAGAATGTGTGTGAGAATGTGTGTGTATGAATGTATGTGTGAGTGTGTGTGTGTGTATCTGAGTGTGTGTGAGAATGTGTGTGTATGAATGTATGTGTGAGTGTGTGTGTGTGTGTCTGAGTGTGTGTGAGAATGTGTGTGAGAATGTGTGTGTATGAATGTATGTGTGAGTGTGTGTGTGTGTGTCTGAGTGTGTGTGAGAATGTGTGTGAGAATGTGTGTGTATGAATGTATGTGTGTGTGTGTGTGTCTGAGTGTGTGTGAGAATGTGTGTGAGAATGTGTGTGTGTATGAATGTATGTGTGTGTGTGTGTCTGAGTGTGAGTGAGTGTGTATGAATGTATGTGTGAGTGTGTGTGTGTGTCTGAGTGTGTGAGAATGTGTGTGTGTGTATGAATGTATGTGTGAGTGTGTGTGTGTGTCTGAGTGTGAGTGAGTGTGTATGAATGTATGTGAGTATGTGAATGTATGTGTGAGTGAGTGTATGAGTCTGTATGTGTATATGTGAGTGTGTAAATGCTATTCTAAGGGCAAGGTACTCGGAAGGTGAGTATGTGGAAAAAACGATTGTTAGCTTGTGTAGCCCTGAGGGGGAGGAGATGCAGACACAACTTCATGCCTGACATAAAGGGGCAAGAATCTTAAGCATGAGGAGCATCTGGAAGCAGAAGAGTCTTTCCTGCAGGCCCGGCTGCCCCCTCCCTCGGGGCTCTCATACAAATGCTCCCTCCCTTGTGGAGATGTTGTAGAAGGAACTGCAGAGCTTGTGGCGAGCAGATGGGCTCCCAGGTTCTTCCACTAAGATTCTGGGAGCTTTCATATAGAAAGACGGCAAGATCTGACCACAGCTGGGCCTGCACTTCACGTTCTAGTGATGGGGCTGACCCCCCCACAGAGAGCCCAGGAGGGGTGGCCCGCTGCGCTCTCCACCAGCATCCAGTGGATCTCCTGCCTCGTTATAGCCAATCTGTGACTAATTTATCGATAAAACACGGCCTCTACGATACACCTATCCATACATCAGCTTGCAGGATGATTGAAGCAGACCACCTTTCTGGGCCTCTGTAAAATGAAAGGTTTGGCTAAATACTCCTATCAGCTCCCATGCGGCTCTGACCCGATTCTTTACATACCAGCATCAGAATTCTGCCCAGTGACACAAACGGAGTGCTGAATTCTGCTGTGAAGATACAGCCCACAAAGAAGTCGCCACGTTCTCCCCGCAGTACCTGCAGGTGAGAAGAAATCAGGACCTGAGAAAAGGGGCCTTTGGAGAGAAAGAAGGCGGCAGGCGCCAGGCAGGCCAGGGGAGCCAGGTGGGCCACAACGGCTGAACATGGAGGTCTGAGCCGCTGCCATCCCCGGGCAATGAGCTACCCAGGCAGAAGAACGCCTCCCTGGCAGGGCAGGGACCTGGGCACCCACGTACAGGCCCCACCATCTCGCCTTTCACAGGAATCCAGGTCTAGCCACACCAAAAGCAAGCTCGCTTCTTGTTCTCCTGAATATTTCCCCTTCATGGTGTCAAAATATTACATCAGTTCCATGCAAAGAAAGCAGTTACTTAGTATTATGGACAATACTTAGCCAATTGCAGTTTTCATTTTTTAAAATAATTGTTTAAAATAATTGGGTTTGCACCAAATAAGTGTAAATAGGAAGAGTCTGGATGACAGGGTTTGCACCAAATGTTGCCTGCTGGCTGAGGACAAGCCTCACTAAAAAATGAGGCTAGGGGCAGCTAGGGGGCGCAGTGGATAGAGCACCAGCCCTGAATTCAGGAGGACCTGAGTTCAAATCTGGTCTCAGACACTTAACACTTCCTGGCTGTGTGACCCTGGGCCAGTCACTTCACCCCAGCCTCAGAAAGGAAAAAAAAAAAGAGAAGGTTAGCTAAAGAGGGAATTCCTGAGCTACAATAGCCATTAAATGGACCCAAAATACTCAGGTCATGCTTCTGTGCTTGTCGTTTTACATGGCTGGCATAAGGAGCTGGGCAGCCATACTGGAGCCAACCAGCTAAGGGAACAAAAGAGACTGGAAAGATAAAGGGCATCCAAGACACGGCCACAGTTCCCTAAGCGTGGAAACACCCCCTGCTCCTCCAGAACACAAGTTGCCTCGGCAATGACTGCGACACGGTCCCGTGAACACTCACCTGTGCAATGGGTACAAGGACGATCAGAATGAAGATATGGTGCGTGAGCATGAGGCGATCGTGCTTGAGGAACCTCTTAAAGAGGGCGAGAGTGTGCTTCTTATCCTCGCCTCTGTTTCGGTACCAGTAGCAGATGTACATGGCGCCGAGGTCATAGGTCATATATGGAATCAAAACCCATACGTATTCTCGGGCAAGCCAGTGCCTAGAGGGAAGCACATGAACATTCTAAAAGCCAGTTCTGGGAGCCCGAAAGCCAGGGGTCTGCCCATGCCTGACTGGTGCGGGGCTGACCCGCTGGCTCCTCACACAGCGGTTAGGGCTCCAAATCTTACCAGGAAGGGAACATCCCTAAAGAAACAGCAAAAGGGAAAAGGCACAAGGAAGTTGCTGTGGATACAGGGGGAGGGAGCCAGACAGAAGGCAAAAACCTACTCAACATCATCTACTCCTTAAACGAAGCCGTCCAATGTGTCACTTTTGTCTCGTCGGCCGGTCCCTTGCAATGGACTTAACCGGCCTTTTGTGGTGCATCCAAGGTACCCGTCCCTCAGAGTCACCAACACTCCCTTTGAAGAAAGTGAGGTGGGACAGAGCCAGCGCGGGAGATGGCAGGCCCGGTGCTAGTTAATGACTAACCACTCCACATACAAAAATTGTACCTAAACGTGTGATAATAAAATCCAGCCTCTGTATCCTGGGAGAGAGGCGGCCCTGGGTGCAGTCTTCCTACTGAGCTGGTCCCCAGACTTCCTGTTCCTTAATTGCTCCGAGAACAAACAATGGGAGCTGTAATCAGGCCTGCGATGAATGGAGTAGCTGTAATATGAATCAATCACCTGGCTTTGCTCCTGCAATGCCTGAAGAGGTGTGGCTGGTAAAATGGCTCATCTTTAGCTCCATGGCTTCCATGGAGCAATTCCACAATTAGAGTAACTACCCCTCTGAAAACACAAGAAAGTCCCGAAAGCCTAGTGGAAAAGCCAGGTCTGGTCTTTAAGGGCTTCCACGCTCGAATGGCTCCATTATTGACCATCATGCAGAATTACAGCTCCGGGACAAAGGTCTTCAGAGCTCACTGAGTGAATAACAAGCCACCCGGCTCTGGTCCGGGCTCTGTGCATTTAGACAGACCTTTCCCTACTCTGCATCTCAGTCTCATGGAGACCACCTGCTCTACTTAATTCACAGGGTTTTGGAGTTTCAAGTGAGTGAATAATCTGAAAGAAATTAATCCAGATATAGGAGATCCACTGGGGAGAGAAATGCCTCCTTGTACCCCCCCAATTAAAGAAGCCAAAGCAAAAAAGAAAAACTGAAGTCTATGGGGTAAAATGTTTGGGTATTTGACGAAGACTTTTCAGGAGATTCAAGAGCTCTTACAACATCCCCACGTCACCAGTGTCAGATGATTGGATTCAAGCTGGACAAGCTTTACCCAGAGTCCATGAACTTGGATGGGAGGAGAGTGTTATCCCAAGGTAATCCCACCTCTCTCTGACCGAAGCCTTCCGCTGACAGGAGACTCGACCTTACTGAGGCAGCTTAGGTCACCTTCAGACAGTTCCAGTTGGGAAGAACTTGTTACCTCCACTCCCACTCCCCCTATTGCTCCCAGTTATGCTGATCCCTCTTTTAGATGAGTCCATCAGATACCCAGCGGGCTTTCACGTCTCTCTAAATCAGGGATTCATGAACTTTTATTTTTAAGTATTTTGGTAACTACTTCAAAGTAACTTGTTTCCTTTGTTGTTGTTGAATCACATTGGGCTCTTTGTGACCCCATTTGGGCTTTTCTTGTCAAAGATACTGAAGTGGCTTGTCATTTCCTTCTTCAGTTTATTTGACAGATAAGGATGGAGGCAAACATGGTTTGTGTCTGAGATAGGATTTGAACTCAGGGTTGCCTGTCTCGGGCCTGGCACTCTACCCACTGGGCCACGTAGCTGCCTCCAGAACGAAGAATACCAGTCCTCAACTGGCCAGCTGGAGGGCACAGTCCTCATCTCCTCCTTCCAAGGCACCATGTAGTTGAGAGATAGCAGTCCTTGCTCTCCTATCAGCCATACTGAGTTTCTGCACACTGAGACCCTATCTACCCACAATCTCCTCGTTTTCTGTATCTTCGAAGCACAAGTACATGTGCCATATGTTTATCTTTATTAGTAATAAACATTCAAGTTCACAAAGAGAGAAAGCTCATCTGAGCCAAGAACTCCTCCTATGTAAGAGGGACAGCCTCACTTCCCTTCCAATCCACAGCCTACAGTAACATCATCTAGCTACAAGCGAAAGGGGCAATGGGAAGACGAGCCCTAAATCCGAGGCCATGAGATGGATTCGTCCTGAACGGCGTACGGATTCAGCCTATGCGACCTTGGATTCTTCCTGGGCCTCCTGTCCTTTGTGAAATGAAGGTGCTCACAAATAAGTAATTTTGTCAGTATAGGGAACTCCCTAAAACACCCTCCACCAGTGCAGATCAGTGGCCCACTTGTGATTCTTAGATGCCTGGGACCCTGAAAGAGGAAGCCATAAATTTGTCCACTGGCACACAACTAGTAAATAGCAGAATCAGACCTCAATCCCTCTGCCTCTTTTTAGTCACCGGGTAGCAAAAATTACAGCTCATTTTCTATTTGAATTTTCAGGATTTACAAAGTGCTTTCCTTGCAACAAATCTGTGGGCTATGTCATATGAGCATTCTCTCTGTTCTGCAAATAGAGAAACTGAGGCTCTATGATGCATCTTAGACCAAACAGCCAGTGTGAGGGAGTCTTTGACATCTGTCTTGCTGCTTCCAAGGTAATTTTCTCTCCTGGACTTAAAGAGCCAGAATCAGAGAGTCACTGCTCTCTAGTGGGTTCACTAGAATTTTCCTATTGTTTTGAAGGAAAGGGAACTGGGTGAAGGGGAAGCGACAAGAAAGTCCTTAACTCTCACAACAGCAGGTGGTACTGATAAAGGGGTGCCTTCCCAACGAGCTATATTAAAAGCTATACCATAACTTTGGGCAATTATCAAGACCTCAGTCTTGTCATCTGTAAAGTGACCTGAAATTCCCTTTCAGCTTTAACAAACTAAATTCATTCTGCCCTCCTTAGAATCTATATGGGGACATACTAGTCTCTATAAAGTGAGTTCATCCTATAGAACCCATTTCAAAATAAAGGGGACCAAGGAAAGGCAAGATCAGTTTCCCACTATCATATAACCTAGGCCGAAAGAACAAGAGCTTAGGGCTGGGCAAAGCATATGGAAGACATGGAATAAAATATTCTAAAATCACCAGAGTCACTGAAAATCCACAGCCACAGGTCGGTCACACCTAGACCTTCAGGTCTCTGTCTGAAATGTGTTCCACTGAATTAAACACCTTACTCCTGTATGATGTGGACAGATGAGGACTTCCCCACTTCCTGCCCAGTTTAGGATGTCATACATGAGATGGTCCTCTGAAAGGGAGTTCAGGATCAAGAACCCCAGCTTTGCCAGGGTGGAACAGGTCTAGAAAAAGGGGCAGGGTCACCTGTACTAGGGAAGATTATTTTTAAACTGAAAGACCCACTACATTAGCACTGCCAATAAGTCCAACCACAAAAAAAAAAAAGACATTTCAAAGAACCAAGACCCCCAATTCCCTGAACTAAAACATATATTTTTTCAAATTATTGGTCTGAAGAAGCAATAAATTTCTGCTCTCAGGAGAAAAATGGAAACTATTAATGTGGAATGCAATATACATCATTAAGTACTATTACATCATCTGACTACTTAAGTATTTTTCTTTGTTATAAGGAAGGTTGATAAAGAAAGAGAGAAAGAGTAGAGGGAGAGTATGAGGGCTAAGGGGAAATGACTGATGTAAAAACAGAAAGCAATAATTTTTTTCAAGATTTTATGAGATCTAGGTTCTAAATAGAAGTTTGCTTTTAGGGGAAAAAATTTAGTCTTTTTTTTAAGCCTTTTGCATTTAGATCACTTTCACTTTAAAACACATCCCTCCCTCTCCCCTTCAGTCCCCAAGAAACTCTCTCTTCTAATACAGAATAAAAAAAGAAAAACAGTTCAGCAAAACTAACGCACACATTAATTCTGCCCGACAGTATATGCACTATTCCAAACCCCTGGCCCCCCACCTATACAAAAAAGATTTTTCTTTTTAAAACCTATTTATTTATATCATAGCCCTTGAAATTGTGCATTATTTCCCATGTGCAACTGAGGAAACCTCAGCTACATTTTTTTTTTTTTTTTTTGGTCCTGGGATCGCACCATCTCAGGTTGGACCCAAGCCTTGTCTCTATTTTTATTGGACCACGTTTCTTTCAAAAGCTGCCCCCATAGCAGGCCATTATCAATTCTCCCTAGGGCAGCTAGGTGGCGCAGTGAATAGAGCATTAGGTCTGGAGTCAGGAAGACCCGAATTCAAATTCGTCTTCAGATATTAGCTGTGTGACCCTGGGCAAGTCCCTTAACCCTTCCTCAGTTTCCCCATCTGTAAAATGAGCTGGAGAAGGAAATGGTATCTCTGCCAAAGAATCCCCCCAAAAGGGGTCACAAAGAGGCGAGCACGACTGAAAATGACTGGGCATCCAGGCTCTAGGGTGTTCACTGGGCTTTCCTCCCACTGTTCTTGAAGGTGGGAAAAGGAACCGGACGAAGGGGCCGGGCCGGGAAAGTGCTTGCTTGCCTCCCCAGACTGCAGGTGGGCCGGATCTAGGGGCCGGGATGTTTACTCTCCCGCTGACATTAGCACTTACCTGCAAGAGACTACATCGGAGCAGGACAGAACAATGAGGAGCCCGGAGCCGGAGGCCAGCACAGCCTGGATGGAAGAAACGAGCCTAACCGGAGAAAAGGGAGAGGGCGAGAAAGACAAGAAATACCTCACCGATGTGAAGAGCCAGAGCTCTGCCCCGCTGGGGAGGGCAGCCCCTGCGGACGTCCCCGCTCCCCGCAGAGCCAAGGGCTGCCCCTGGGGCATCAGCCCCGGAGACAGCCCGCCCCCCGCCCGCCCCGCGCCCGGCACGCCGTCCCGGTGGGGGTCTGCGGAAAGGCTCGGCGGCGGGCGGGGGGAGGAGGAGAGGCAGACAGCCCACCTCGGCTTCCTGCCGGCCGCGCGCCCCCCAGCCCCGCCTAGAGCGGCGTGGCGCGGGCAGCCCGAGCCCCCGAGCCCCCCGCGCGGTGGCCGGCGCCGCCAAGGGCAGCCACCGCTGAACATCTGGATGGACAGTGGCCGCGTACCTGTTGCTGAACGTCAAACAGTCGAGGACGGTCCATTGGGGAAGCGCTCGGTGCAGCCCCCAGGCGCAGAGCACGAAGAAGCCGGGGAAGAAGAAGGAGAAGAAGACCAGCGTCAGCGGCATTGGCGCAGCGGGTCCCCGGCCGCCGGCTCTGCGCTCGGGCCCTTTCGGTTCGGCTCAGCTCGGCTCGGCTCAGTCCCGCTGCGGAGCCCAGCCCGGCCAGGCCCGGCGCGGCCCGCCCCGCCCAGGCCCGTCCCGTCCAGCCTGCCGCGCTCCTCCCACCGCCCACCTTCCTCCACCCCCGAGCTCCCTCAGCCCGCGCCCCCGGAGCCCGCGGCCCCGCTAACCCAGCAGCGGCCGGAGGAGGAGCGGCGGGGCCCGGGAGCCCGGGACGTGGCCGGGCCGCGGCCCGCAAGGCACTGCAGCTGCCGGCCGAGGCTGCGGAGGCTGCCGCAGCTGCGCCCCACCCGCGCGCCCGGCCCAGCCCTGGCCAAAGGCGGCAGTCCCAGCCCGGAGAGCCGGGGAGCGAGCTCGCTGGCCCCGCCCCGAGGGATCCTTCCCTTCCGCCCCTCGCGGGGCTCGGGGAGCCAGGCGGCCCCGACCGGAGCCGGCGGGCTCAGGGGCTCGCGGGGGGACGCGCGCCGCGGGGAGGGAGGCCGTTCCGTCACCGAATTGGCTGCCGGCCACCTCGAACCGCGCCGCCCGCCCTCTCCGGAGTCCCAGCCCAGCCCTTACCCACCATCTCACCGCTCCAATCCCATCCCTCCCACCCTCTCCCAGACTCCCCGCCTCCCCCCATCCACCCGGGAAATAAACAGCCCGGGATAACCGATCCATCAATCCGCTGACACTTCCTTAAGTCCCCCCTCGGAGCCACAAAGGAACTAGCCCGTCCCCTCGAGATCACGTTACGCGGGGGAACAACACACAGCAACCCAGAACCGTTCCGTAAGCGTCTGCCTAGTGCAGTGTCCTGGCCCGGGCAGTGGGGCCTTCCAAAACCAAAGTGGCCCCCTGCCCGCAAGGGCCTTCCATTCTACAGCGGGGGACCCGCCCCGAACGCGTAAATGCGGCTCCAGAGCACTAGCACTCAGCGCTGCTGAGACACTAGCAGCCGGGACTCGGGCAGGGAGTCGGGAAAGGCCTCTCCAAGGAGGTGGCTGGCGTGGGACCGGGGCTTAGAGGAAAAGGAATTGGACAAGCAAGTGAGGAAGGAGGGCATACCAGGCATGGGGAACAGCTTAGGCAAAGGCTCGGTGATGGGAACAGCTTGGCTGGAGTGCACGGAGGGGAGACTGTGTGATAAATCTAGAAAAACAACCTCGAGCCGAGTTGTGAAGAGCTTTAAATGAGCCCATTTTTAGGTCAAGCACCCGAGGAGGGCGCCCACTTCCCCAGTCCCACTGCCAAAGTCATTTTCCTTCAGTGCCTGTCTCCCTCAGTCAGCTCTCCTGGCCACCTGTTGCATTTGGGTTCAGTTATAAACGTCAGCTTTCAGGGTCTTCCGGAACTCTGTCCTTTCATACTCTGCAATCCCGTCAAACTGGCTGCCTCTGTTCTCAGGATACACCGCTCCAGCCCAGGGGTCACCTCTAACGGAACATATCCTCCTTTTCTTCCTTTAAGCTCAGCCCAAGCACCATCTTCTGCACGGATCCTTTCCGATCCCGTTTGTTAGTAAGGGCCCTTCCAAATTACTCTGTATGTATTAATTCTATTTATTTACATTTATACATTTATATTATATTTTAACCGTGTAATTTTACATGTTGTCTTCCTTCACTAGAACGGAAGAACCATTCAAGAAGGGATAGTTTCTTTGTCTTTTTCCCCACAGAGTAGACATTTAATAAAGGACTGTTGGTCCATTGATTAACAGATAAGCCCTTAGCCCCAAATCCCACGAACCTTGGCTTTTACAGTAACACCCAATGCAACACCAAGAATATGGAATTAGAACTGGAAGGGAGTTACAGAACTTCTAGTTCAGCTCTGCCATTTTGAAAAGGAGAAAACTGGGGTGCAGAGAATTCTGCAATAAAATTCAACAAGCATTTACTAAGTACCTTATTCCGGATCGCACTCTGTGCCAGAGAAATGAAATAAGGTTGAAGACAGACTTTAAAGCAACACTTTTTGTGGTAGCATAGAATAGAAAGCAAAAGGTTGCCTACCAGTTGGCAAATGGCTAAGCAAATTGTGGTACATGACTATGATGGAATATCAGAGAATTATGGGAAATCATGAATAGAAAGGATCCAAAGAAACTTGAGGCGATTTTCATGAACTATGAGCCTGAAAAGAACAGAAATAATGGAATAATTAATAAATGATTTAATAATATAAAGGAAAATGTCTTTGAATGGTTTTAAAATACTGATCTAGACAGTAGTCAATTTTTACTTCAGAAAGCTGCTGAGGAAGCACACTTCCTGACCCCTCACAGAGAGATGAACTAAGGGTATGGAATATCCACATAGATTTTCTGCCATATATTTGTTATAAAGAAGGGTTTCTATGGGGTTAGAGGATGAATTAGTGGAAAGTTCCATATAAAAAAGAACATTAATAAAACATTTTAAAACGAAAGGAAGCAAAGCAGTTCAGAAGGGGACAGAAACAAACAGGGCAATCTTGTTATTTCAACTCTTCCTGATCCCTTTTTGGCGTTTTCTTGGCAAAGATACTGGAGTGTTTGCCATTTCCTTCTCCAGTTCATTTTACAGATGAGGAACTGAGGCAAACAGGGTTAAGTGATTTTACTATTGGCTTATTATTTATTGCTTTGCTAAATTTAATCTACATTTCAATTTTTAAGTCAGGAATTTATGATTTCATTTACAAACCTCTTTTTTGTTATTGTTCATCCTTATATTTTGAGCTGTTTCTGTTTGTTGATGATTATTAAGTACATGATAATAAAAATTAAAAAAAAAACACCCAAAATAAAGTGGCTTGCCAAGTTCTCATAGCAAGTCAGTGACTAAGCTGGCACTGTGGCTTAAGTGTGAGAGCCTGGCTCTGTGCACAAAGCACAGCACAGAGGCTCTCATCCCAATCCTGGGCCAGCAGCCTATTGTGGTCCTGGTGATAGCTATTTGTTTTGTTTTAAATAGGAATATGTCGACATTTTCCTGTACCAGTGGGAGATGTACCTAGGGTTAAATTTTAACAGATTCAGAGCTCAGTATCCTGAGAAACAACACAGAAACAATGTTATCAGTTTCCCTTTCCCTGCTTTGGCAACTGTTCCATGGTTTCCCTGACTTTGCCTTTCTGTCTCTGCCGCCTCAGAAGTTGCTCAAAGAAAAACCATGATCCATTTCCGTCCACTGCTTCTGAAAGATGTTCCGGAGGTTTTCTTTTAGCTTTCCTCATCTGGACTTTTAATAGTGATCTAGCAAAGCACTCCTTAAGTACATCCAAAGGCCAGATACCGTGCTGAGCACAGAATTTGAATAAATTCAAATTGAAGACAGTTCTTGTCCTCAAGGAGCTTACCTTCCAATGGGGGAGACTTGGGTGTTAAAGCTGAAGCAAGAGAATCTTTGAGACAAAAGCCAGCCCATCCAGCTGTGTGGCTGCTATTCCTGGGCAGGTGTGCTCACCTGTTGCCATGTAAGAGAGAGGTCCCCCCCCCACACACACACACACAGACTTTTGACAATACACATCATTTGCTTCTCCTTTTTGTTAAAAAAGAAAGAAAGAACTCAATATCTAAAGTCTCTTCGGGTACTCATGTTATGGTTGTATGTTTTTTTGAGATAAGAGAATTTTTAAAGGAATTAATTAAAATTACTTTCTATTACAGTAAGAAATTTAAAAACTGACAAACTAATCTCAGTGTGTGGACTGCTTTGGTGGACTGATGGGAGGATGGAGGCAAGAATGGCCTAGTATGTGACCTCATGGATGGAACGTGATCTGCATTTTAGAGGGAACTTCTAAATGAGCACTGATCCACTTGAGTGAGGTGTACATCACAAAAAAAACCAAACAAACAAACAAAAAAAAACTCCCAATTATTCTTTAACTATTCCAATAAGATTTGGAGATTGCTGTCAACATTTGAATTCTAGAATGTTAGAGCTCAAAGGGACCTGAGAACTCATCTATCCCAGTCCTTTGATTTTACAGAAGAGGAAACTGAGGCACAGAGAGGTCAAACAACTTGTTTGATCATTTTTCAGTCGCTTCTAACTCTGTGACCTCATTAGGGATTTTCTTGGCAAAGATACTAGAGTGGTTTGCCTATTTCCTTCTCCAGTTCATTTTACAGATGAGGAAACTGAGGCAAACGGGGTTAAGTGACTTATCCAGGGTCACACATTTAGTCAGTCTCTGAGGTCAGATTTGAACTTAGAAAGATGAGTCTTCCTGACTCCAGGCCCCGGGCTCAGTATGGTATGGCGTAACCCAACCCAAACAACTTGTCTAAGATTCATAAATCACCATGGTCCCTGGCAGATTAAGGTACAGATTAAACTGAATTGAGGTATGAAACTGAATTCATTTGGAAAATAATTGCTAGGCAACTCCGTCTCTAGCAACTAGGTAGAGATGAGGCAACTAAATTAGACATCCTTTCTCATTTAATGAAAAATATGTATAATGGGTTTAGCAATGACAGAAGGAATTGCCCAACAACTGAGACAACAATGGGAAAACAGACTCAATTTACAGATAAGCAAATAGAGTTAAGTGACTTACATAGCATCAAACAGCAAGTAAGTGTATGAGGTAGAATTTGAATTTAGGTAGCCATGATTCCAAATCCTCTACTTTATCCCTGACACGTATATAACTATCTTCTTTAAAAAAAATAACAACCTTACTAATATCTCCTTTTTACATTATTTTCATTCCTAGGAGAGCCATCTATCCTCATCTACCAAGTAGATTATTCTTTTATTATTTTATATCAATTTATTCCTTATAAGAAAGGTTTTAAAAGATTTTTACAATCAGATCAGTAAAACTAACCCCCCAAAAACCAGTTAAACTATAAGAAAGGTTTTTAAAGATTTTTAAATTCATGTCAGTAAAACTAACCAAAAAAAAAAAAAAACAAACCAGTTAAACTATAACAAAGTCATTTAAAGATTTTTTACAGTCAGGTCAGTAAACCTGTGTCGGATAGTGCTAGGGTACAGTTTTTAGGGGAAATGTAGTAATAACCCTAAGGCTACTTAGCCTTGAATAATATAATTAGAAATGATATATTTCTTCTCCTAGCTTTTAGGGAAGATGGAGAGATAACCCAAAAAGTCCCCTGGTGTTTGCAAGTGCTGAAATTCCACCACCATTACTGGCTGTCAGGTCTGTTGGTCAGTGATCACAAAGTTTTTGAGACAATAATGGGATGTATATCGGACCACTCCTCAAATTCACCTGTAAGCCATAAAATTGGCTTATCAGTGACATGAAGCATCTGGTCTCTCTAACTTTTTCTTCTAAGTTTATCTTTTTGCTCCTGGTTCTTTGCTAATTTTTTGGAACTGAGCCCACTGTAATTGGTGTTACAATTATAATAAACTTTGCCCCTTGACTTGGAGATGGGTCCGAGTCTGCACATTCTTTTGTGGTACCTGGTGACATTGGTCTGGAACCCCAACCTTTTAGCTCTCCTTTGAGCCCCCAACAATACTTATAGGGGTGCCGCATTCCCAGTCCTCCACCTCGTTAGGGAAGGGCAGGACAGCCCATTTTCTCACCTCATTTTCTCTCTCTCTCTCTCTCTCTCTCTCTCTCTCTCTCTCTCTTTTTTTTTTTTTTTGCTGAGGCAAATGGGGTTAAGTGATTTGCCCAGGATCTAGGAAGCTCACCTCGTTTTCTCATGGTACAAGAATGATCTTCCAAATGAAGGCTGTGGGAAGAACTTCCTCCCAGATGCTACTTGCTTAGCTACTAACCAGCCCAGTCCCATCCTAACTCAGCATCTGACATTTGATGAAGCTTCTCTTAATTCTCCTTCATAGACTATGAAGAGCCCAAACTCTAAGCGTTTCTCAGCTGAGCACATGATGTCCCATGTTTCTCTTCCCACCCTTGCCCTTCAGTCCCCTCTGCTCATTCATTCTCTAGGAAGTGACAAGTGGCTACAAGTCCCATTTTCCTGTTTTGTTGGAAGGGCTGGGCCCCAGACATTAAGAAAGTTTACTCGTTTTTTCCTTTCCTTTCCTTTTTCTTTTCTTTTTCTTTTTTTTCTGGGGGGGGGGGGAGATGGAGTGAATGATTTCCTACCCAGCCATTAATTTCCAAAACCCTTTCCAAGCTGAAATAAAAGGGGCCGATGCTGGTTTCGTATCTGGTGACACACTTAGAGAAAGTGAGGGAAAACCAAATCCCAGCCCAGAGCCTGTGCATTGCCTGACTCACTGAACAAGTAACGGCATGCACTGTTTCTTCCCAACTGATAGAAGAAGCTGTGGGTAGATCAGGAGCAAACTTTTGCTGCCAATCTCCCCACCCGCCCAGTGACATAGGTCTCCTGGCTGTTTCAGCATCCAGACCCTCCACCTCTCCACTCCACATGTTCTCTCTGTCCATCCCCTCAGCCTGGAAAGCTCTCCTTCCTCATCTCCACTCCTCGCTTCCCAGAACTCCTTCAAATCTTACCTTCTCCAAGAAACTTTCCCAACCTCTTCCTGCCTTCCTTCTCTTCCTTATTTCCCATTTATCCTGTTTATCCATTGCTTACTTTGTGGACATTTCTATTATTTTCATGTCTCCTCCATCCACTTGTAAACAACTTGAGGACAGGGACTATATTTTGCCTCTTTGTATCCTGATGCTTAATACACTTCCTGATTTAAGTGAGCACTTAATAAATCTTAATTGACTGACTGACTCATGCTAAATAGCTGAGAAATTTTCTCTGGGAAGTCCCAGCCAGAAACTACTATTCAGATGAACTTTCTTTACAAGCTCTTACTATTAAGTTTCTATTACCATTTTATTTTATTTATTTATTTTGCTGAGGCAATTGGTGTTAAATGACTTGTCCAGATAGATGCTTCTATTACCTTAAGAAGGGAAGAAAATAGAATTCTTCTAAATATTGTAGAGTAGAACTTGTCTTAGAATTCAAATCTTAGCTTAGCTACCCATGCCCCGTGTGACTTTGGACAAGTCATTGTACCTCTCAGGTAGTTACTTTTGATGATCTGTAAAATTAGGGAACTGGACCAGTGACTTCTAAGGTCTTTCCAATTCTAAGTATGTGCTTCTCTCATCATTCTTTTTTCTTCTTGGGAGTTAAGGGCCCTAATCCCATGATCTAATCAGTATAGAGAACTTCCAATTAGGAAACTGCCAAACTATATCTACTCTGCAACTTGTGGCCTTTCTTTTCCCTTTTGTTCTGATTTTTTTCCCCTCTCCCAACATGATTCATAAAGCAATGTGTATTAATATTAAATTAATCAAATTAAATGAACTGTAGCAAAACAAAAAAAAATGTAGATTTTTTTCCTCCCCTTATCATCTTTAAGAATAGAATTAACAGTGATATTTCTGGGTCAAAGGGTATAGGTAGTTTACCAACTCTGGGAATAATTGGAGATTGCTCTCCAACAATGAATTAATTTCCCAATTTTTTCTCATCCGCTCCAACATTTGTCACTTTACCCTCTTGTCATTTTGGCGATTCTGGTAGGTGTAAAATGATATTTAAAGGTTGTTTTAATTTGCATTTCTCTAATAAACAATGATTTAGATCTTTTTCTTCATTAAAAAAAAACACACACAACTTGTGGCCTTTGAGAGTTATCTGGGACAAGGAGAGGTTAGCTGGTTTATTTAGGGTTCTTTATCATTGCCAAAACCATTAACCATGGGTGTCCCTCTAGACTTTTTCACAGGTCTTCTCTTTTTACTGGGGAATCTCATGAGCTGGGTGGTACCAGAGACAATGCTGGGCCAGAAGTCAAAAAAGACTTGAGTTCAGATTTTACACTCCCTGATCCTGAGCAAGTCACTTTATCTCTGTATCCCTCAGTTTCCTCCTTTGTACTATGGAGATAATAATAGCACTTATCTCTTTGATTGTAAAGCTCAAAAAAGATATTTTTAAAGCACCTTTTCTAGCTATTATTTTATTATTATGAGCTTCTATGAGTTCAATTATTAATTGTAAATAGAAGATTCCCACAGAACAATAACCAGCACTGATCTCTCTTTATTTTAGATAAAGAACATATCTGAACATATCCAGCTGAATATCTTTTAGGCATCTCAAACTCAATATTTTAAAAAATTATTTATTAGTTTTCAACATTTACTTTTAATATTTTGATTTCTTTTTTTTTTTCTCTTTCCTTTTACCCCTTCCCAGGATGGCAATTAATCTGATGTAAGTTATACATGTATAATCATTTTAAACGTATCTCCACATTAGTCATCTTATAAAAGATAATTAGACCACAGGAGAAAAACCATGAGAAAAGAAAAATAATGAAAAAAAGTAAAATCAATCAGCATTCAGTTTTCATTCTTTCTCTGGAGGTGAATGGCATTTTCCATTATGATTCTTCAGAACTCGTCTTGGATCACTGTATTGCTATTGTATTACTATATTATTATTGCATATTATATTGTATATATGATATACATATACAATATATTATATTATATAAGGCTATCATAGTTGACCATTGAACAGCATTGCTGTTACTACATTCTAGATGTTCACTTGCAAGATGCTGGTGGGTATCCGTCAGGGACTGGAGTATCCCTTTCTCTAAAGCCATTAGCTCAAGTTCCCATTTTAAGTGTTCCTAACAGAGTTAGGTGCCAGTAACTAGAGATAAGCACCAATCAATATCAATGACCTTTTATAAAGAGGCATTTACTTCAAAGGTAGAGCAAGAACAAAGGTTCTTGACCAACATTTGTTATTTCAAGCATTATAGTTCATCTTTGTAATTTGTATTTGAAAATTTATACATTTCCACTCTTTGCATTATATATATATTATTGAAAAAAATACCAAAAAAATTTGTATATGAAAGATTTGTATTTCAAAGTTGACCAACACTTTGAGGAGCACGTTGTCTCCTCTATTACCCCAATCTCTGGAAAAAGTGGGCTCAAAAACCCCATTTTCCTTTTTTATTATTATAGTTTTATATTGACAGAACGTATGTATGGGTAATTTTTCAACATTGACCCTTGCAAAAACTTCTATTCCAACTTTTCCCCTCCTTCCCTCCACCCCCTCCTCTAGATGACAGGTAGTCCCATACATGTTAAATATGTTAAAGTATATGTTAAATACAATATATGTATATACATTTATACAGTTGTCTTGCTGTGCAAGAAAAATTGGATTTAGAAAGAAAGTAAAAATAACCTGAGAAGGAAAATAAAAATGCGAGCAAACATCAACAGAAAGAGTGGAAATGCTATGTTGTGGTCCACACCTATTTTCTCCATAGCATTGGTCCACCCAGTCCAGATGTCCAAATGTCCATCATTGCTAATTGACCCCTTGCCTCAGCTACTGCGAAGGCTGGCACCTAAAGCCCATTTCTCCATCTGTGGGGCAATGATGCTAGTCTGCCTATGAACTCTGACACAGGCATACAACTCCTTCCAGAGGTAAGTAAAGCACCAAGGCCCATGGATTCATGGGGCCACACTTTGGTCTCAGCTGCATGGAAGGTCTGAGTTCTTTTTCTTTAGAGAAGTAGCATAATCTCTCCCCAGACTCCATCTGGCAGGAAGAACTCACACCAAGAGTTTTGAAACGACTCTCCTCCCTCAATTTTGGTTCTGCAATTTCATCCAATCAAAGGGATTGCCATTCACCACATGGTTAGTGATAAGAACTAGCCACTTCCTTAGAAATCATCACAACCCTTTAAAAGCATGCAATCCTGAGTTTTTCAGATGAGGAATTTCATTCTGTGTGCAGAAGTTTTAGGGTTTGGCTCATTGGCCAGTCCTAGGTTATATAGACACACACACATACATATATATAAATGTATGTATATATGTATACACACATATATACATAGACATATATTTGTATGGGGGGGGTGTAAAAGCTCATTCAAATGTGAATTTCTTAAAAGTAGGATTGTTGCTTTCTTTGCTCCGGGACAGTTTCCATTCATAATGAAGTGTCAAGTCCCCAGTGTGTGGCCGGCTGCTGTGCTCCACTCAGGATTTATGTTAGTCGTGAGGAGTTGGAAATGTCTTTCTAATTATATGGCACATGAGCCCCCACTATTTGCTTCTTAGCATGATTTTTGACATCATTTAATAGACCAGACTCAGTTAATTTTTGAAATAAATATTTAGTCAAATGCCATATAAGAACAATTGGTACAAAGCATCTCCCCAAAGTCTGGGTCACACTACAGTCGGCACGGTGCCTGTAATGTATGAAATAGATCTTTTTTGACTGACTGATTGATTACGGACTGAATGCGTTGAGCCATCCCGGAAAAGAAAGAAAAACATTTATAAAAATTTGATTGACAATTTGACTATATCTGACAACAGAAGCCACATCCTCCACCTATTTATTCTCTAGAACCGAGATGAATCATTGCAATTAATCTGAGTTTAGCTGTCTTTTAGGGTTATTTTCTTTTACACTAAATAATAATGTCTTAGTTTAACTGTACTTGATTGGTTAGCCCCACTTAAAAATCATTGTAGCATATTTAACATGTATTGGACTACCTGCCGTCTAGGGGAGGGGGTGGAAAATTTGGAACAGAAGTCTTTGCAAAAGTCAGTGTTGAAAAATTACCCATGCATGTGCTTTGTCAATAAAAAGCTTTAATAAAAAAAAAGAGATATCATAAGGAAAAAAAATCATTATAGCCGAGATCTATAGCTAAAGCGGTTACTTCATATATAACCTTTAATTGGTACAGGATTTTACAATTTTCAATACATCTTCACACGTATTTTCCCATTGAGCCTCATAACATACCTTGGAAAATAGGCATGGTGTGCAGTATAATACCCTATTATTTACAAACGTGCCCAAATTTTCCCCATCCACAAAAAACCTTTGCTAAATCTCATCATCCCTTCTAGGGCTCATCCCATACCCCTCTTCCCTTTCTCAGCCACATTCTCCCTCCCCCCATTTTTTTTTTTTACATTGGTTGCCTTTGTTTTCTCTTTTTTTTTTCATTTACTTCTCAACCCATGTAGTCTGACTTCCAGTCTCATTACTCAACTGAAATCATTTGTTTCAAAGTTATGAAAGATCTCTTAATTGACAAATCTGGCAATATTTTCTCAGTCCTCATTCTCCTTGGCTTCTGCAACACTTTTGACACTGTTGAGCATCCTTTTCTTCAGCCCACGCTCTCTCTTTTTGGATATTCATGATACCTCTCTTTTAATTCTCCTGATGATCATCTCAGTCCACTCCATCTTCAGTCTCCTCTGCTCAATTATCATCATATGTGAGAATGGTCTCCCTTTCCCCTTTTAATAATGTTTAATCAGCTTCAATGGGCTCAATGAACCTGTCTATGCACATGGCTCCTCCTGCACTGGAAACTTCTCAAACTTGCTGTTCAATAGAAATCGCAAATGCAGCCTGCCCCAACAGAACTCAAAAAACCTATATTGTCAACCCTGGGGGCAGCATCCTTCATTCCTCATTCTCATTCCACAATATTTTTATACTTATGACTCCTTTTCCTTTGTCTTTGACCTTCTTCAGGAACATGACTAATAGCAGCATCACTGGGTAAAAGGTTATATATATTTTAGTGACTCATTTTCTAGAAAGCTTTAAAAAATTCATAGCTCGTTAGAAATAATTCAGAATTTTAGCAAAGTCGCAGGATACAAAATAAATCCACATAAGTCCTCAGGATTTTTATACATTACCAACACAATCCAACAGCAAGAGATACAAAGAGAAATTCCATTCAAAATAACGGTCAATAGTATAAAATATTTGGGAATATATCTATCAAAGGAGAGTCAGGAATTATATGAGCAAAATTACAAAACACTTGTCACAAAAATAAAGTCAGATTTAAATAATTGGAAAGACATTCAGTGCTCTTGGATAGGCCGAGCGAATATAATTAAGATGACAATACTCCCCAAACTAATCTATTTATTTAGTGCTATACCAATCAGACTTCCAAGAAACTATTTTAATGACCTAGAAAAAATAACAACAAAATTCATATGGAAGAATAAAAGGTCGAGAATTGCAAGGGAACTAATGAAAAAAAAAGTCAGAGGAAGGTGGTCTAAGTGTACCTGATTTAAAGCTATATTATATAGCAACAGTCACCAAAACCATTTGGTATTGGCTAAGAAATAGACTAGTTGATCAGTGGCATAGGTTAGGTTTACAGGGCAAGATAGTGAATAAAAATAGCAATCTAATCTTTGACAAACCCAAAGATCCCAAATTTTGGGATAAGAATTCATTATTTGACAAAAACTGCTGGGAAAACTGGAAATTAGTATGGCAGAAACTAGGCATGGACCCATATTTAACACCACATAGTAAGATTAGATCAAAATGGGTCCAAGATTTAGGCATAAAGAACGAAATCATAAATAAATTGGAGGAACATGGGATGGTTTATCTCTCAGACTTGTGGAGGAGGAAGGAGTTTGTGTCCAAGGGAGAACTAGAGACCATTATTGATCACAAAATAGAAGATTTTGATTACACCAAATTAAAAAGTTTCTGCACAAACAAAACTAATGCAAACAAGATTAGAAGGGAAGTAACAAATTGGGAAAACATTTTTACAGTTAAAGGTTCTGATAAAGGCCTCATCTCCAAAATATACAGAGAATTGACTTTAATTTATAAGAAATCAAGCCATTCTCCAATTGATAAATGGTCAAAGGATATGAACAGACAATTTTCAGATGATGAAATTAAAACTATTTCCACTCATATGAAAGAGTGTTCCAAATCACTATTGATCAGAGAAATGCAAATTAAGACAACTCTGAGGTACCATTACACACCTGTCAGATTGGCTAAGATGACAGGAACTAATAACGATGAATGTTGGAGGGGCTGTGGGAACACTGGGACACTGATGCATTGTTGGTGGAGTTATGAAAGAATCCAACCATTCTGGAGAGCAATCTGGAATTATGCCCAAAAAGTTATCAAAATGTGCATACCCTTTGACCCAGCCATACTACTACTGGGCTTATACCCCAAGGAACTACTAGAGAAGGGAAAGGGTCCTGTATGTGCCAAAATGTTTGTGGCAGCCCTTTTCATAGTGGCTAGAAGCTGGAAGATGAATGGATGTCCATCAATTGGAGAATGGTTGGGTAAATTATGGTATATGAAGGTTATGGAATATTATTGTTCTGTAAGAAATGACCAACAGGAGGAATACAGAGAGGCTTGGAGAGACTTACATCAACTGATGCTGAGTGAAACGAGTAGAACTAGGGGATCATTATACACTTCAACAATGATACTGTACGAGGATGTATGCTGATGGAAGTGGATTTCTTCAACATAGAGAAGAGCTAATCCAATTCCAATTGATTAATGACGGACAGAACCAGCTACACCCAGAAAAGGAACACTGGGAAATGAGTGTAAACTGTTATTTTTACCTTCTGAATCCAATTCTTCCTGTGCAACAAAAAATTCGGTTCTACACACATATATTGTATCTAGAATATACTGTAATATATTTAACATATATAAGACTGCTTGCCATCTGGGGGAGGGGGTTGGGGGAGGAAGGGAAAAAATCTGAATAGAAGTAAGTGCAAGGGATAATGTTGTAAAAAATTACCCATGCATATGTACTGTCAAAAAATGTTATAATTATAAAATTAAATTAAAATTAAAAAAATTTGAACAAAAAAATTCATAGCTCCATTAACAGTGTATAGTTTTTAATTTTCTGTAAATTTGCATTCCACAAATTTGACTTTACATAAAGAATTTTGAAAGAAATTTACATTTTAAAAAACTACCTAGGTCAACTTTACTATACAGTACTCTCTTTCTGTTTCTCTCCGTCTCTCTTTCTCTCTTCATCCTTCCATCTTTCTCTCCCTCTTTCCTTCCCTCTCCCTTCTCCTCTCTCTCCCTTCTCCTTTCCTCTCATTTTCTTCATCCTTTTCTCTTTCATTTTGCCTTTCAGCTCAGCAGCACCCATCCAACCCCACTAAAAAAAACCCCAATCCAAACCCCCCAAAATCCACCTTCCAAGCATAAGGAGAAAGCACAACAGGACTTATGGCCAGATCTCTGCAGCTGCTTGGCTTGAGACCTCTGGAGCTAAAAGAAGAGATCTTTGTGCCCCACCCACCCACCTCCTAGCATGTCAGGCCCTTCGTCTTCAGGGCCTCCCCACTTAGGTACTCTATGTCTGTCCTTGGCCCATGGCTGTTGTACTGTAATCTCTTGTCTATATTTCCAGCCCCCATGGGTTTGTCCTCACCTTCTTCATCTCCAGCTAGGCCCTGGCTCCTATCTGTTCTTCCTCTTACTCTCCCCACATTTCTTGAACTCTCTGCTGACCCCCTCCCATCCCTCTAAGGCCTCCTTGCCATCTCTCTCCATCCCTTCTTTGCCCACTTCTGCCACAAATTCACATTAGGTGGCTTTACATAGAACTCTACAGGAAGGTCCAATTACAGGAAGCGAGAGCTCTAATAGTGTAATAGTGTGGCCGGTCTTCTCACAATCCCTCCCTTAAATGTTATTTTCCAGTCCTGCCCCATAAACTGCATGTTAGATTTTTAAAACTTCCTGTTCTATAGAAGTCCAAACCAGAACTCATTATCCTTTGTCACATCTCTATTTCTGCCAGCCCTGGGGGATATAACCCCTCATCCCTTCTCACTGACTCTACGGACCCAATCAGATGTCATATCCTGTGCTCCTATCTCCCCATCTCCACATCCGCTTCTGCCCCTTCTCTCTGCTCACTGGCCTGCTGTTTTAGTTCACCATCCCTCATCTAGATTATTACAATGCTTCTTAAGTGGTCTCCCTCCCTTTCTTCATTCTCCATCCTCCATACTGTTATGCCACAGTTCTCTTTTATTATCCTGACTCCGTTTCCCTAAATTGTCCTGACTCGGTTTCCCTGAATGGTTCTACCTCAGTTTATAATTGTTCTGCTCAATTTTGATTCTGCAATTGCATCCAGTCAATCCAATCATCCAATGCCTCTCCCCATTCTGTAATCCCAATCAGATATCCCCCATGCTTCCCCCCATCCTGTCAGGAACTGGATTGTTAGTCCTGTGTTCCCAGCACCCTGACTCCACCCCTTCCTCGGTCTACCCCCTGTATCTGAGCCACGTGTATATAGGTCATTGAGAACTCACATTGTTTGATGGATTCTTGGAGACGAGAGTCTTATTCAGCCCTGGGACCAAACCATGGATCCATTTGGTCTCAGTAAATCTCTCCCTTTCAAATAAAATATTAAATATTCTCTAATCCCTATCTTGCCTCAGTTTCTCCGGCATTACAATACAACAGAAACAGTGATTCGCCTAAAATTCAGGTGTCACTTCCACGCTCAATAAACCCCCAAAGCTTTCATTCCACTATGATTAGTGTTTGGTATTTAAAGCCCTCTCTTTTTGGATTTATTGTGTATTACTCAACACTGTGCACTATATATGATCAATTCAAAATGGCCTTCTAACTTTCCGTATGTCCTCATTTCCGATCTCCGTGCCTTTGCGCAGGCTGTGCGACAGGCCTGGAATATCCTCCCTACTCACTTTAGCCTCTTAATTTGCATTTCCCATGTCATTAGTGAGCTAGAACATTTTGTCATGTGGTTATTAATAATTCACATTTCCTCCTTTGTCAACTGCTTGTTGACATTTTGGCCATTTATCTAATTGGCAAATGATTTTTAATCTGACCTGTGTGAATCGATTCTTTATCCTATATAAATCCTATATCTTTATCCTTTCCAGAGAAATTTGCTGTGTTTTTTATTTCAAATTGATTGTTTCCCTTACAGATACTATTCATATAATACGTCAAGCTTTGGAAAACCCTATAGACACACTATTGAGGTTGATGTTCACACTAGTCCTGTGAACATATCATTACTGCATTTTACAGACTAGAAAACTGAAGCTGAGAGGTTAAATATGTGCCCAAGGTCACATGGTTCAGAAGTACCTTAGGCAAGACTTTAACTCTGCTGCTCTTGATTACAGGTCTAGGGTTCTTTCTATCCACTAGACTGCATAGCTGTGTAATGACTCTGCAGGAGAGAGTGAGGGTGATACTTTGCAAGCTGTTTCACTAAGATTCAATTAAGTCACAAGTCAAGACATCCCCCTCTTGATGTAATGATCCTCATTCAGAATGAGGGACCAATAAAAACAACAAAATAGCCACCTAGTTCTAGATGCATTTATTTTTCTTGTACGGGAACTTTTCAGTTTCTGTAATCAAGATGGGTCATTTTGTCTTTTATGATCATCTAGTTCTATATGCCTTATTTTAGATGAGGATTCTCCTAGCCATGAAGTTCCATTTTGGGGTTCACTGGGGTATGTAGTATGTTGTTTATTCTTCTTTCTTGAAGTGGTCCATGGCATTGGGGAGGAGGATGTGACATGCAAGTGAATTGGATTTAAGTGAGGGAGGACTGTGCAAAGTCATCTATCTCATTTTCTTCTCCAAAGTCATTTGGGTCCAGTGGCAGATATAGATCATGATGGCTGGAGATGGCTCTGGAGGCAGCAGGAGACTGAGGTCTTTTTTTTTTAGGTCTTTTTTATAGGTCTTTAATAGGTCTCAGTTTGACTCAAGCAACGCCCATTCAGTGATTAAGGTTAGGTAAGAAATGAGGCAGGGAATTGTTAGGATTACAAGGTGAGAACTCAGGTTGTCTGGACAGTTCTCTGGTTCAGAATTCACACCTTTGGTTCGGGCCTTTACACCTTTGGAATTCTGAGGGAGAAAGTTCATTGCTCGAAGTGTTTCTCAAAGGCCCTGTTGAGTTCTCACTACAATCTCTTCGAGGATAAAAGAAGACAACATTGGGCCCGGAGAGTAGTCTACCCTGGGACAGAGTTGGGACGGCACTCTGGAGGAAGAAGAGTCTGGCTGGGAGAGTGAGTTGAGACGGCAGTCCCCAAGGACAACTTAGAGACGACCGGACCTTTTCAATTCAAGAACTTTACAGGGAATGACTTTTTTTACCTAGTCACAAAAAGAAATCCAATTTGAGAGAGGAAGACCCTCCAGGTTTCTGGCCATAAGAGAAACAATTCCTTTTGATATTCACTCTGAGCCAATCAGGGCCCAAAGAATGACCAATTGGGGCTTCCTAGACCAGAACATACTTACCTTCCTGGCAGCCCTTCCCTATTGGTGCTTATTATTATTAAAGTATTATTAAAGTTCCTTGAAGAAAGGATTATAATCCCCACAGTGCCTCAAACATGATAAATACTTAACACATTTGTCATTCATTTATTCATTTTGAATGTAAGTGAATTGCATCACTAGCCTTTTCTGCTGCTCTTGATATAATGCTGTGGATATCATATCTTGTTTTTATTATTAATAGGGTCCGTTTCCATCAATAAATATTTATTAAATACCTACTATGTGCTGGATATTATGCTTGGCACAATGTCAAAGAAAGGTCAAAAAGAAATCCCCGGTTCTTGCCCTCAAGGAGCTTACATTCTAATGAAGGAGACAAGAGGTCTTTGTCATTAGTGATTTTGTCATTTATGATTTTGTCATACGGTTATTAATAATTCACATTTCCTCCTTTGACAACTGCTTGTTGATACATTTTGGCCATTTATCTATTGGCAAATGGTTTATAATCTGACCTGCGTGAATCAATTCTTCATCCTATATAAATCCTATATATTTATCCTTTTCAGAGAAATTTGTTATAATTTTTTATTTCAAATGAATTGTATAGACAAGCTACAAACAGGATAACTAGGAAATAATTAATAGAAGGAAGGCCCTGGAAGTGAGAGATGTGGGAAAGGCTTTTGGTTGGAACTTACAGGAAGTCAGGGAAGTCAGTAAAAGTTCCAGACATGGGGAAGAGCTGGAGAAAATACTCAGAGCTGAGAGGTGGAGGATCTTATCATGGAATAGGCAGGAGGCCATGGAAGAATACACAAATATAATAAGGCTGAAAAGGTGAGACGGGGGTAGATTATGAAGGGCTTTGAATGCCAAACAGAGCATTTTGTCTCTGCTTCTAGAGGCCATAAGGAGCCACTGGAGTTTGTGTGACCTGATCACTCCTGAGCTTTAGGAAAATCTCTTTGGTGGCTGAATGGAGAATGGACTGGATTATTAGGGAGATACTTGAAGCAGAAAGACTCATCAAGCTATCACAGTCATTCAGGCCTTGGCAACAGCTTGGGTAATGAGGAGTGAGAGCTCCAAGGATGTGAGCCTGGGGGACTGAGAGGATGGGATCCCTTCCACAGTAATAAGGAAGGTGGGCAGTGAGAAAGATAATAAGTTCTGTTCTGGATATGTTGAGTTGAAAATATCTATTGGACAGCCATTTTAAGATATCTGAAGGGCAGTTTGAGAAGTGGAATTGGAGGGTAGAGAGATTGGGGCAGGATCTGAGAGTCATCAGCATGCAGATGATAATTAAATACACAGGAACCAGTAATATCACCATCTGAAGTAGTGTAGGAGAGAAGAGAAGAGGGCCCAAGACTGAGCCCCAAGGGCCATCTACAGTTAGAGGGCATTATCTGGAGGATGGTCCACCAAAAGAGACAGAGGAGAGGTCAGAGAGGCAGAAGAAAAACCAGGAGAGAATGATATCCCAAAACTTAGAGAGAAAAGAGAATCACGGAGGAGAGGGTAATCACCAATGTTGGAGGACGCAGAAAGACCAAGAAGAGTGTCAATGGAACAGTAAGGTCAGAAGTCACATTGTAAGCAGTCAAGAAGAAAATGAGGACTTTCTGAAGAGTTTAGCTACAAAGAGATGATAGTTCCTGGGGGTAGAAGGTCAAGGAAGGGTGTTTTCAGAATAGAGAAGCCATGGTCATGTTTATAGGAAGTAGGGAATGAGCCAGTTGAGAGGGAGAGAATAAAAATAAGTGAAAGAATGGAGATGATGGAGGCAGTCTGCGGGAGGAGACAGGATAGAATGGGATCATTCGAACAAGGAGAGGGGTTAGCCTTTATAAAGTGGCTTTACCATATAAAAGGGGGTAGAAAAGAGAGCAGCAGATCTCTGAGTGATGGGAGATAAAGAAGAGGGGACAAATGGAGTTCATCATTGTTCACAGTGACAGCAAGATTATGTGATTATCAATCATGATAGACTTGACTCTTCTCAACAATACATTGATCTGGGGGCATCTAGGTGGTGCAGTGGATAGAGCACCAGCCCTGAAGTCAGGAGGACCTGAGTCCAAATCTGGTCTCAGACACTTAACACTTCCTAGCTGTGTGACCCTGGGCAAGTCACTTAATCCCAATTGCCTCAGGGGAAAAATGCATTGATCAAGACAATTCCAATAGATTGGGATGAAAAAATGTCATCTGTATCCAGAGAGAAAACTATGGAGAGTGAATGGATCAAAGCATACTATTTTCACCTTTTGTTTATTTGTTTGTTTGCTTCTTTCTAGTGGCTTTTTCCCCCTTTTGGTTTGATTTTCTTTGCACAACATGACAAATATGGATATATATTTAGAAGGATTGTGCATGCTTAACCTATATCAGATTTATGTTATTAATGCATTGATATTCATTAGTGTTTCTGATCTTCAGTTTTCCTTCTCTTATTTACTTCTCAGCAGTTGATGCATTGGGGCCATATTTATTTTATAAAAAGGATTCAGCAGGATACCTGTTTTTCCTTTATTTTTTTTCCAAGCAATTTAGGCAGTATTGAAATTGATTGATTTTTAAAAACATTTATAAAATTCACTTGTATACATATTAAAGCCTGGGATTTTATTCGTTGGCTATTCATTTGTGACTTGTTCATTATTTATTTATTTATTTATTTATTTATTTTGTTCTTAGATTCAGCTTTTTGATTCTCTATTTCTTGTTCTGTTATTGGGAGATTCTATATTTTTATGAATATTTCTTTTATTTCTCTCAAGTTATCTGTTTTGTTGGCACATAATTAGGCAAAAAAATAGTTTCTAACATCTTTCTTATTGTCTTTTCTCTTTTTGCATTTTGATATTGATTTGATTTACACCCTTTAAAAAAATCATTTATTTTAAAGACTTAAAAAAAATTCCAAGTTTTACATATTTGTTTTCTATTTTAAATTTTTGCTCATTTTCAGAATTCCACTTGTGCTTATTTGGTGCTTTTCTGATTTTTTTTTTAGTAGCATGCCCAATTCACCGATTTCCTACTTCTCTTCTTTTATGATTTAATTTAAAAATATTTGTCCAAATCCAAAAAGAAATATTAAGGTGCCCAACAATTATTGTTTTGATGTCTATTTCTCTTTGTAGGTCAATTAGGTATTTCCTTAAGCATTTAGATGATATGCCATTAGGTGCATATAAAATTAACTTTTAAAAATATATTATTTTACCATCACTAATTGTCATTCCTTACCATTGTTCTTCTCACTAAATAATTTTTTAAAAATAAAACAAATACTCATAATGAAATACATCTCATTCAGCAATATCAATTCCCACCTCTGCTAAGGCCAAAACCATATGTCATTCTGCATGTTAAATCCATCATCTCTCTGAAAGATAACGGGCTTCTATTACAATCCTCTGAACTTGTGGTTTATTATTACTCTGACTATATTCTAAAGTACCTTGTTGTCATTATTTTAATGAGATCATCATTACATAAATTGTTCTGGACAGCTAGGTGGGGCAATGGATAGATTGCTAGGCCTGAAGTCAGGAAACATCATCTTCATGCATTCAAATCTCTCCTCAGACACATAAAAACTTCGTGAACCTGGGCAAGTCAATTAAGCCTGTTTGCTTCAGTTTCCTCACCTGTAAAGTTCCCTGGAGAATGAAATACTGCAAAACACTGCCGTATCTTTTTTTGGGGGGAAACCCAAATGGGACCACCAAAAGTCACAAACAATTGAGAAAATAAACAACAGCAACAACAAAAATTGTTCTTTAGAGATCTTCCCAGTTTCCTCTGAAATTGTTCATTTCATCATTTCTGATGGTCTAAGAGTATTCCATTACTACTCTGTTCCATAATTTGTTTAGCTATTCCCTATTTATTAGTTTCCAATTTTAAACCTCTTGAGTTTTTAATTCTGTAGGAAGAGAAATCTCTTCCTCCCCCCGCCTTTTTTTTTGGTGAGGCAATTGGGGTTGCCTAGGGTCACACATCCAGGAAGTTTGCCCTTCTGCATAATATAGTCTTCCTGTTTATCTCTTTTGGCTCCGGTTCTTTTGACTGTTTTCTTGTCTTTGATAATGATTGCTATCCCAACTTGAGTAACTTCATCTGAGACATAATAGAATCCTATGCTATCACTTCATCTTAATTCTATGAATCTTTATGTATTAAATGTGCTTATTAAAAATTTTCCATATATATGTATATATAGATACACATATGTGTATAAATGCATAGATACATATATACATTATATATTCATATGTATTTATATATATACACACATATGTAACGCAGAGAGAGTTTCTGATTTTGCTCTCTAATCCATTTGCTACTCTCCTGTTTTATGAGTAAATTCATTCCATTTACAATCATGGTTTTGACTATTGGGTGCCTATTTTCTCCCATAATATCCTAATGTTTTTACCCTTTGCCCACACAGTCCCTGCTATTATAAGGAAAAAGAAAGTAGTAAAAGAAAGAAATGATTTATAATCAGAATGGTATGGATCTTCTTTCTTTGGCTTTGCTCTCTATGATATGTAAATTTATATTCAATTTTTCAGGATATGTTATTCTTGGTTTTAAGTCTTTTTCTTTTACCTTTTAACATTTCATCTTCCAAGATTTCCTTTCTTTGATAATACTTTCTGCTGCCTTATATATTCCTGACTATAATAAATCCTTGATACTTGATCTTTTTTCTGCCTTTGTCCTGAGAGATTTTTTGTTGTTGTTGTTTGTTTGCTTGTTTGTTTGTTTAATCTAAAAACTTCGGATATTGACTGTGACATTTTTGGCTATGTATAATTTTGTTTGTTTTTTCAGGAAGTGACAGATGGATTCTTTCTCTTTTCAACTTGCTTTCTGTCTCTAATAGTTTTTTGTTATTTTCACTCATGATTTCTTGAAACTCAGAAAAACTTGGAAAGATTTACAAGAACTGATACAAAGTGAAATGAGCAGAACCAGAAGAACATTGTACACAGTAAAAGTAACACTGCACAACAATCAACTGTGAAAGATTTAATTCTTCTTAGTAATACAGTGGTCCTAGACAATTCTAAAAAACTCAAGATGGAATCTGCTATCCATCTACATAGAAAGAATTGATAGAGTCCGAATGCAAATCAAAACATACTATTTTCACAATCTTTATTTTTGTGTGTTTTTTCCTTTTGATAGGTTTCTTCTCTTACAACACAATTAACATGAAAATGTTTTACATAATTGCATGTATATAATGTACAACACATTGCTTACCATTTTAAGGAGGGAAGAAGGAAGGAGGGAGAAAATTTGGAACTCACAATTTTAAAGAAATGAATTTTATTTTTTTCTTTAAATGTATTTGGAAAAAATAAAATACCATTTATAAAATATGGTATCCATATTTCTTCTATGATCATAATTTTAAGAGAGTACATTGATTCCTAAATGATCTTTTTTTCATTCTATCTTTCAGATCAGTTGTTTTTGATAGTAGATATATCTCATTTGTTCTTTTTAATTTTTTTTGCTATACATATATATATATATATATATACATATATACACACACACACACACACATATATATATATATATATATATACTGGGTCTCCTTATCTTGCCCAAGTTGGAAGTACAGTAACAACTAACAAGTCTAATTCCACTGCTGATCAGCATGGAAGCTTGGCCTGCTTTATTCTACATGAGGAGTCATTCCTGGGGACTTACTGAGACTTAGTGAGAACACTAAATCAGTTTTAGCATTCCTGCATCTCAGAACTCCCCAACTCCGGAGCACCACTAGTGCATCCTCCCCAGCAGCAGAGACTACAGCACATGGTACCACATTGAGATTTTGTATTTGTTTCTAATATTTTTTTATTTCCTCATCCACAGGAAGTTTCTGTTTTGTCCCACTCTCTTTTTCAAGGTATCAATTACAGGACAAGTTTTATTTTTTTTCCTCTAAGTTTATTTCTCATTCCAGTTTTTTCTATTTTTTATTTTCCCCGCCTTTTTGTTTTTAATTTCTTCCTTTATTTTTTTTCCTATTCATTCTTGGCACCCTTGTAGCCAGACAATTATTTTTTTTCTAAATTTTCTAGTTTTCTGAAATTTATTTGGAAATTTTCATTTTGAGACTTCTTTTAACCTATGATATTCCTTTTTTATTGTTCAGTCAACTAAGTTTGACTCTTTGTTATTCCATTTGGGGTTTTCTTGGCAGAGATACTGGATGAATTTGCTATTTCCTTTTTCCAGCTCATTTTACAGATGAGGAAACTGAGGCACACAGGGTGAAGTGACTTGCTAGCTAAGGTCTAAGACCTTATCAGTACTCGGCAAGTGAAGCCTTCTTGACTCCTGGTTTTGGCACTCCATGCACAATGGCAACCCCCTAGCTGCCTTTTCTTGTAGTGGGATTTCTCCCTTCCCAGTCCCCCCTTACTTTTTCCTGCTTGGATTCGGATTTTTGTGCCAGGATCAAGTGCTGCCTTTTTTCTGTGCAATTGGAGAGAGGGCCCTCGGCCCTGTTTTTCCTGCTGCAATCCTGGACTGGAGAGATGAGCCAGATTCTGCCTCTGCTGTAGTCCTGAAGTTTGCTGCCCCAGAATGAAGTGAAGACCCTTGCCTTTGCCTGCATAGTCTTGTCATGGATTCCAGGGCCTATCTTGGAGTGGGGGAGCTGGATGCTTTTCTGCTTCCTAAATTCTTCCCCACCATGGCAGTCCTGTTTTTTCTGGGGCTTCCCCAGTGATCTTTCCTATTTCCTGGTACAATGAACTCCACAGGGTTCATAGTCTAGTAGCAGCTCCTCCCAAGAGGTGTTGACTTTTGGTTGATCTCTTGGAGGATATTCCCAGGCCTCCCAAAATCCTTGTCTCCCCCTAGTTTCTTTGTGCTGGATTCCAATGAGAGTCTTTGATCTCTGGAAAAGCCCATATTTTAGGCCCCATCTCCTTGCACCATCTTCTATGGGATGGAAGAGTTGAGTGGTGTTTTTCTTTGATTTTGGAATTTTATTTGATATTCTTCTTTACTGTTAATAGGGGTTCCTCAGAGAATCCAAATCTGCCTTGAATATTCCACGTCACTATCTTAACCAGAAGTCATTTCTATATTCCAGTCTAATTTCCAAATCCCTTATGTACAAAGGGGTGCCATCTTCCACAAATTCCTAAGTGTACCCTGGAACAATTCACTTTCATATGATTGAGCCCAGTTCGAATGGTTGAGTTTCCTATCAATTACTATTGTTCTCCTGCATTCCTTTTCTTTTCTTTATATAAAGTTTTTTTTTTTTCAAAACATAAGCAAGGATAATTTTTCAACATTGACCCTTGAAAAACTTTGTGCTCCAATTTCTTCCTCTTGCTTCCCCACCTCCTCCCCAGATGGTAAGTAATCCAATATATGTTAAACATGGTAAAAATATATGTTCAATGCAATATATGTATACATATTTATACATTTCTTTTCCTGAGGAACATCTATTAACTTTGAGGAAGATCAAATGAAATTTCAAAACCAAATGAAGTGGCTACTTGCTGTTTCCCAAAAGAGCTACTGAGATTATTGTTGCTGGGCGGTACTGACCTGCTTTCCTGCTGCTATAGCACAGGCATCAAACAGGCTTCCCCACTGAGTCCACAATACACTCAAGTGTGGCCAAACCAGATCAAAATGGATTTGGAAATAATTTAATGAAATAAATAAAAATGCAACGAAACATAGACCTTGTTAATATGTGGTTTTCTAAATCAAGGCTCCTTCCTCATGATTTAGTTGCCCCTTTCCTATCAGAGTTTCTCACTACTATGTCAGAAGACTTCTTTAACTATGGAGACCTCTTCCCCATTCATCACAGAAGAGAACTTGCTTTTTTACTTTCTTGTCTTCCCTTCAGCAGAAACACTTTCAGACCACTTGATAAGTCCACAGTGAGCGGTGTCCTGGACATGTGGCAGAGGAGTGTGGGTGTGTGGTTCAAAGGGAAGCAGAAGAAACATCTTTAGCTGCTCCCCACTTTTCCCCAAAGGAGATTAATTTAGTCTCCCCACGCTACCCCAAGGGAAACTAATTTAGTGCCTGTGAGGAAGGGAAGCAGGAAGTTGGGGCCAGAAGCTCCTTGGAGACAGGGGGGCACCGGAATAGAATTAGATCTTAAATAATATTATTCTAAGGGATGTGGTTTTAGGTTCAATCTAACTTAATCATTGCTTCTTTGACTGGGGAGGGAGAAACTAGAGTCCAAGCTTTATACCCAAGGCTTAATTCCTTTCTCTCCAATGAATCCACATACAAAATAGCAAAGAGACCCATTTATCCAAATTGAAAGCAAAACATAAATGGAAGAAAGTCTCTACATGAGAATATGTATCAAAAAACATGGAGTGAGAGAGTGCTTACACTGACAACCAGGTAATTCAGCTCAACCAATAGTCCTAGATCTCATCAAAGGGAAGTTTCCCAAAGTTTCTCGTGGAACAGGGTGGGATAGGGACATGATGGAGACTTCTCAAGTTGTCTTTCCTTCAGTAAGAATGTCCTATCTTTTCTCTTGGAGCTGGAAGCCAAAAACACCTGACATGATTATAGAACTCGAAAAGAATGGAAGAAAATGGAAACCTTACCTTTCCTCCCACCCTTCAGCCAGTTCCACCCTGTCCCTCATGAAACAGGGGCATTGATCTCCACCAATTAGGAGAGAGTCCCCTATTAATGGACATTATTAATTTTTTTAGCAAATTCTTTTCAACTCTCATCATACCATTGGTCATGCAAATTACCATTTCATTTAGCAACACCAGAGGAGCAGGTAGAGCAGGCAACATTTGTCCTGCATCCATATACCTGCACCCACATTGATGTTGTTCCTTCTTCTTCCCCAACTGAAGATGAAGAAACCAAGACTCAGATACATTAAATTATCCCAGTCACTCCCAACTCCGGGTTTCCCTCTTCATTTCATCACACTGCCCCTAGCTCTCTCCCCAAGTGCTAGATGGTCCCCCAAAGCATGCTACCTGTTGACTGCATTTTTGGTCACTTTCCTGTCTTTCATCAAGTCCCAAAGATCCAACATCTCAGTGCTTCTGGTTCCCTGAACCTTTAAATATTTCCGTCCATAGAGAAATAAATACATTTACCTGGGATATCTGGGGTATACAGGGAGGATCAGCACCTCTGGTATGAGGGCTGTTTACCTACCTCTGGCGTTTACCTGATTCACCCAATTCTCACCTGTGCCTCCAATAAACTATAACATAAATAACAGATGTATTCCAGTAAACTGTCTGGTGATGGCTTAAACCAGGTTGAAGGTTAAACCTATTAATAAGTTAGAGGAATGTTTACCTCACTACATGAAGGTTTTCCCTAGTGGAGTAGGTAAATGAGAATAATTTGATCCAACAATTATGAAGGCAACTTAAGCAGGCATTTAGAGCTTGGTCAAACATGGAAGATGTCAACATCATCCACTGCATCCTGAGCCATCTCCAGCTGACCTGACTTTTGTCCTGCACTAGACTTTGATAATTCAGGGAATGAAAGTAAGGCTGACAATTTTGTGCAATTCTGCCTCACTTAAATCCAATTCATGTGCAAGTCAAGAAATCACTCTTGATATCTCTGGTCCTCTTAGAAAAAGAAGAGAGGTAGATAGGTGACACAGTGGACAGAGCACTTCTGGAGTCAGGAGGACCTAGGTTCACATCTGGCCTCAGACACTTATCAGTTGTGTGATCCTGGACAAGTTATAACCCCAATTGCCTCCAAAAAAAGGAAAGGAAGGAAGGAAGGAAGGAAGGAAGGAAGGAAGGAAGGAAGGAAGGAAGGAAGGAAGGAAGGAAGGAAGGAAGGAAGGAAGGAAGGAAGGAAGGAAGGAAGGAAGGAAGGAAGAAGGAAGGAAGGAAGGAAGGAAGGAAGAAGGAAAGGAGGAGAAGGAAGGAAAGAAGGAAAGAAAGAAGGAAAGAAAGAAGGAAAGAAAGAAAGAAAGAAAGAAGGAAAGAAAGAAAGAAAGAAAGAAAGAAAGAAAGAAAGAAAGAAAAGAAAGAAAGAAAGAAAGAAAGAAAGAAAGAAAGAAGGAAAGAAAGAAAGAAAGAAAGAAAGAAAGAAAGAAAGAAAGAAAGAAAGAAAGAAAGAAAGAAAGAAAGAAAGAAAGAAAGAAAGAAAGAAAGAAAGAAAGAAAGAAAGAAAGGAAGAAAGGAAGAAAGGAAGAAAGAAAGGAAGAAAGAAAGAAAGAAAGAAAGAAAGAAAGAAAGAAAGAAAGAAAGAAAGAAAGAAAGAAAGAAAGAAAGAAAGAAAGAAAGAAAGAAAGAAAGAAAGAAAGAAAGAAAGAAAGAAAGAAAGAAAGAAAGAAAGAAGAAAGAAAAGAAGGAAGGAAGGAAGGAAGGAAGGAAGGAAGGAAGGAAGAGAGAGAAGGAGGGAGGGAGGGAAGAAGGAAGGAAAGAAGGAAGGAAGGAAGGAAGGGAGGGAGGGAGGGAGAGAAGAAAAGGAAGAGAGGAAGGAAGAAAGAAAAAGAAGGAAGGAAGAAAAGAAAAGGAAAAAAATGAAGGTCAAACAATATTTATCTGTGAAGTCCTTGGAGATTTCTGAAGTGAATCCACTTTATGTGTGAAGTTCAGTAGCCAATTCATTAGACCAGAGAAGGGAAATCTTAGATTCCAGGATCACAGAAAAACAAAAAACAAAAAAACTGGGAGTCAATTCTGTAGAATTAACTGAAACTTAATTAACTATAGTTCTACAAACTATTCCACTCATCTGCTTTTAACAATTAAGACTAAAGAGCTTTATCTCCACTAAACTGAAGCAGATAATAAAATATTAACTTCCTTTCTAGGAAATGTTCAATTAAAGAAGAGAATCTAAGTAGGGAGGAAAAGAAACAGAGATAAATTAAAAAGGAATGGGGAAAAGGGGGAGGATGTTATTGGTCTTGTACAGTAACAAAGAAAAGGAGACAGAGAAACAGAAAAAAGGCAGCAGCATGGAGGGAAAGACTGTGAGCCAGAAGGAAGATACAGAGAAAGATAAGCTGAGATCCATGCACATCCAAGCAGGGAAAGAGACCCAGAGAGCAACAGACTAGATTTGAGAGAGAAATGTGAACATCCACAGAGAAAAAAAGATATAAAAAGAATGACCACACCCAGAAAATGACAGGCATAAAAATAAAGAGGCACACACACACACACACTCACACACAAGACTCCTACACAAAGACTCTCCCATACATTCATGGTTCCTATTGTTTGTTGATTAAGAAAAAAAGCAGATGATTCCCCAAACTAAATGCTGCCATATTGACTCTTTTCACAAAAACATGTTTCACATCCAATTGTATTATCATCATTTAAGATTCCTTGAAAAACAGAATAACAGAAATAACCCTTTCCAATTCCTCTCAGATCCTCAACATTAGATGATCCATAAAACAGGAAGATAGAAGGATGCTTGCCAACTATTATCGCTGTGGTGGTAAAGATCAGAACCAGGGTTCAAGAGAAGAGTGGCAGGTTATTCTCGTTGGTGGATCAAGCCCCAGAATATGGCCACATTTCTTGGCAGAAATCTATAACCACACAAAAGATATGAGCCTCATTATCCATGAGAAAAGATCAGAGAGAATGAAGAGCGTCTATTGACCAGACTGCAGCATGCATTTGGATGAGCAAACTGGGAAAGTGGCCGTAAGGATGGCTATTGGAACAGGTAATAGCACTGCAGCATGAGTTGAGTTCAGAGTTGAACAGAAGGAGGCTAGCTGGATTCCCTTAGGGAAATTATTAAGGATTGATTATTAATGTATATTAAATGAATAATTTTAATAACAACCACATTGTAATATTATATATTGTTGTAATAGAATGATAATCCAATATAATAATCATCAATATTATATTACAGTATATGATAGACTATAATTATATTGTTGTATGACAAATAAAATTATAATCATATCAATTATATTAGCCATATTATGATGCTATACAATACTATTATTGTAATAGTAAACATTGTATTATTAGTAATATGGTGCTTTTAAAATTTAATTTTAATGTTATAATTAATGATAGTTGGCATCTATATAGTACTTTATGGTTTGTAAAGCACTTTACATGTTATTTCTTTTGATCCTCTCAACAATTTTTTTTTTTTTTTGCTGAGGCAATTGGGGTTAAGTGACTTACCTAGGGTCACACAGCTAGGAAGTGTTAAGTCTCTGAGACCAGATTTGAACTCAGGTCCTCTATCCACTGCACCAACTAGCTGCCCGAAGGTACCCATTTTTACATATGAAGAAACTAAGGCACAGAGAGGTTAAATAATTTGTCCAGGGTCATATTGATAGTAAAGATCTGAGACAGGATTCAGATTCAGATTTTATTATTCCTCCCTCCAAAGCTACTTTAATACTCCCAAGTTTTCCAGGAAAACAAAGACCAATCTTTTTAATACTTTTAAAATAATTTTAATAATATTTTATTAGTGTTGCTATATGGCAACATTGTCTTCACAAAATTAAAAACAAACCCCAGAAATCTGTGCTACATGGGGATGTAAGTGGGCTGCAACCCAACCAATGAGAAACTTCAAAGGAGGGCTGAAGTCATGGAAATGAACCATAGGAAGAGAAAGAAGATTGATCATTTGGGTGAGGGATGACAGATGGACAACCGGAGTGCACCAGATGTTTTCTGGAGAAATAGAAGCTAAACGTTCAATTGGGTGGATGGATGAATTTATGGGAGAAGCTGCCCAAGAAAGTCTGGCCACCGTGGCTGGAGACCCTTGGTGAGAACTCCTCAATCAATAACATGACCTATTCATTTGAGTATTTGAGTCAAGTGAGGAGATTGAGGTCGGGATTCTCCAGTCCTTTGAAGCTTTAAACTGATGATCCTATGATCTGAGGAAGGAGCGAAGAGAAGAGTTCTTGCTGGTGGGAAACCAGAGAGCCTCCTGAAATGGCTGTAACAGCATGGGAAGGATTTAGACAGCAGGAGGGGGAAGGGAGACTGCTCCCCCACCCACCCACCTGGTGAACGGTGTGCTAATGGTGCAGAACTGTGAAAGAGTGGGAGAGGTTCAGAACAGTAACCAGGTTCAGTTTGGCAAGAGCCTAATCTGGGAAGAGGAGATTACAATCATAATAACTCCCATTTGACTCACAGAAGGAGATTGCTGGAGCTAGGATGTCAAAAGCCCTGTAGTCCAACACCCTCACTTCCAAGCCTAGGTGCAGGAGGAACTGTGGAGTTACTCAACTGGTAAAGCCAGAACTAACTGTGAGTCAAGCCCAGAGCACTGAACTACCCATCCAGCAGCCGTTCCACTAATAAAAAGCATTGATACATTTACACCGAGCATTCCTATTTTCAAAATACTTGTATACATCAACTTTGAGCAGCAGGATAACCCAGTAGGGTAGGTAATACAGGTTTTTATTTATACACTAGGATGTTAGGGCATGGTTACATAACAAGCATCAAAGGTGGGACTTGAATCCAGGACTTGAGCCTGCACTGTGATGTAGTAGGTAAAAGAGCTTGCGTGCATTAAAAGAGGTAGAATGTCCAGAATTGAGATATGTTTTACCTAAGCAGACCACACTTGTAGTACCATGCTCACTCACCCCGGTACCACTTTTTAGAAGGGATATTTGTAGTGGAGCGGGTGGAGTTTGGGGGAAGGACAGAATGACCTGAGTTCAAATTCTGCCTCTACTTTATGAGTAAAACTACAAAACACTTTCCACACAAATAAAGTCAGACCTAAACAACTGGAAAAATATCAAGTGCTGGTGGTTAGGTCGAGTGAATATAATAAAGATGATAATACTCCCTAAACTAATCTATTTATTTAGTGCTATACCAATCAGACTCCCAAGAAACTATTTTAATGACATAGAAAAAATCACAACAAAATTCATCTGGAAGAACAAAAGATTAAGAATTTCAAGTGAATTAATGGGAAAAAGCAAATGAAAATAGCCTAGCTGTGCTATACCTAAAATTATATTATAAAGCAATGATCCCCAAAACCATTTGGTACTGGCTAAGAAGAAGAGTAGTTGATCAGTGGAATAGGTTCCATTCACAGGACAAAATAGTCAGTGACTATAGTAATCTAGAGTTTGACAAACCCAAAGGCTTTTGGGATAAGAATTCACCATTTGACAAAAAACTGCTGGGAAAAATTGGAAACTAGTATGGCAGAAAGTAGGCATAAACCCACACCTAACACTGTACACCAAGATAAGGTCCAAATGGGTTCATGATCTAGACATAAAGAATGATATTATAAACAAACTAGAAGAACATAGGATAGTTTACTTCTCAGATTTGTGGAGGTGGAAGGAATTTGTGACCAAAGAAGAACTAAAGATCATTATTGATTACAAAATAGAAAATTTCGATTATATTAAGTTAAGAAGCGTTTGTGCAAACAAAACTAATGCAGACAAGATTAGAAGGGAAGTAATAAACGGGAAAACATTTTTACCTCCAAAGGATCTGATAAAGACCTCGTTTCTAAAATATATAGAGAATTAACTCACATTTATAAGAATTCAAGCAATTCTTCAATTGATAAATGGTCAAAGGATATAAACAGACAATTTTCAGATGAAAAATTGAAACTATTTCCAGTCATATGAAAAGGTGCTCCAAATCACTGTTGATCAGAGAAATGCAAATTAAGACAACTCTGAGATACCACCAGACACCTGTCATATTGGCTAAGAATGACAGGAAAAGATAATGATGAATGTTGGAGGGGATGTGAGAAAACTGGGACACTAATAAATGTATTAATTGGTGGAACTGTGAATGAATCCAGCCATTCTGGAGAACAATTTGGAACCATGCTCAAAAAGTTATCAAGCTGTGCATACCCTTTGATCCAGCAGTGTTTCTACTGGGCTTATATCCCAAATAGATCTTAAAGAAGGGAAAGGGACCTGTATGTGCAAGAATGTTTGTGGCAGCCCTCTTTGTAGTGGCCAGAAACTGGAGACTGAGTGGATGTCCATCAATTGGAGAATGGCTGAATAAATTGTGGTCTATGAATGTTATGGAATATTATTGTTCTGTAAGAAATGACCAGCAGGATGAATACAGAAAGGCCTGGAGAGACTTACAGGAACTGATGCTGAGTGAAGTGAGCAGAACCAGAAGATCATTATACAAGGCAACAACAAGACTATATGGCAATCAATTCTGAAGGATATGGCTCTCTTCAACACTGAGATGATTTAAACCAGTTCCACTTGTTCAGTGATGAAGAGAACCATGCATACCCAGAGAGAAAACCGTGGGAATTGAGTGTGGAATAAAACATAGGATTTTCACGCTTTCTGTTGATGTTTGCTTGCATTTTGTTTTCCTTCTCAGGTTTTTTTTTTTCCTAGACCCAATTTTTCTTGTGTAGCAAAATAACTGTATAAACACACACATATGATTTAATATATATTTTAACATATTTAACATGTATTAGACTACCTGCCACCTAGGGGAGGGGGGGAGGAGGGGAAAATTTGGAACAAAAAGTTTTGCAAGGATCAATGTTGAAAAATTACCCATGCATATGTTTTATAAATAAAAACGTTTACTAAAAAATAAATAAAAAGACTAGCTGTAATACTACTTCTAGATCTATATCCCAAAGAGATCATTAAAAAGGGAAAAGGTCTCACATATGCAAAAATGTCTTTTTATGGTGGCAAGGAAGTGGAAACCGAGGGGATGCCCATCAAGTGGGGAAGGGCTAGACAAATTGTGTTATGTGATTATCATGGAATAGTATTGTTCAATAAGAAAAGATGAGCACTAGGTATTCAAAGAGTCATAGATTTACAGCAGAAAGAACCTGAAAGGTCATTTGGATCAATCCTTTTATTGTATAGATGAGATATTGTATATCTATTGTATAAATAGAACTGAGATTGATACACATTAGTAAGTGGCAGAGCTGGGATTTGATTTCAGGTTCTTGGACTCCAGAATTAAGGTTCCTTTCTATATACATCCCTGTTTCCCACATCAATGAATCAAAGATCAGTTTCCCCAAAATATTATAAGCTAAAATAATCTCAGAGTAGGGTGGAAGTAGGATGGTAAGGAGACATGTTGGCTAGAATTGGTTGAAGGAACTGGGATTGTTTTTCCTGGAGAAGATAAGATTCACAGATAGGGACTGGGTCTTGATAGCTGCCTCCAAATATTTAAAGTTATTTTATGGAAGATGAATTAAACTGTTCCCATTCTGTAAATTTTCTTTTTATATTTTTAATTTTTAATTATATATAAATATATATTTGTTTATATATTTATATAATATTTTATACATTATATTATATAAATATGCATATATATAAATAGATAAATATTTATAAAATATTACAAATATTTTATAGTTATTTTATAGTTTTTATATGTATGTATATAAGGTTATACACATACATTCACTTTTTTATATATTTTCATATGAGTCATGTTGAAAGAGAAAAATCAGAACAAAAGGGAAAAACAAAGAAAAAAATAACAAAAGTGAAAATAGTACATTTCTATCTGCATTCAGTCTCCAGAGTTCACTTTCTGGATGTGGAAGGCATTTTCTTTCCAAAGTTTGTTGGAATTGCCTTGATTCACTGAGTCACTGAGAAAAGCTAAGTCTATCAGATTTGATCATTATACGATCTTACTGTTGCTATGGACAATGTTTTCCTGGTTCTACTCACTTCACTCAGCATCAGTTCATGTAAGCTTTTCTTTCTGAAATCAACCTGCTCATCATTTTTTGTACAACAATAATATTCCATTACCTTCATGTACCATAACTTATTCAGCTATTCCCCAATAGGCATCCATTCAATTTCATATTTTTTGCCACCACAAAAAGAGCTGCTGCAAATATTTTTGCACGTGTGGGTTTTCCTCTTTCCTTTTTGATCTTTTTGGAATATAGACCCAATTAGTAGTAGTACTGCTGGATTAAAAGCTATGCATGGTTTTAAAATAAAGTTTTGCCCTTTGACATACCCTTTGACCTAGAAATATCATTACTAGTTCTTTATCCTAGAGATTTGAAAAATTGATCCACACTCAGTTCCCACAGTCCTCCATCACCAGATCAGTGGAAATGGCTTGAATCATCTCATTTTTGGAAAGAGCCACGTCCGTCAGAATTGAACATCATATAATCTTGTGGTTGCTATGTACAATGTACAATAATCTCCTGGTTCTGCTCCAAATAGAATTTTTTTTTTTTTTGATGAGACAATCGGGGTTAAGTGACTTGCCCAGGGTCACACAGCTAGAAAGTGTCAAGTGTCTGAGGTCAGATTTGAACTCGGGTCCTCCTGACTTGAGGGCTGGTGCTCTATCCACTGCCCCTCCAAATATATTTTTTTAAAAAGATACTAGTACATTGAGAATTTATCCAAACATTTAAAATTCCTCCAGTTGCTGTAATCAATGATTCCACATATCCACTACTGGTGACTGAGGAAGTGTGAGAACATCATCCTAATTTGCCCAGGATCCATGAAAACATGTTCCATTGAAACTGAGAGACAACACTGATGAACTTTTCTGGGCAACCCAATTTGACCACAACCTTACACGAGTTCTCACAATTCCCAGTATCAAATCTCACTTCCATTGGCAATGTACTTTCTGGGGAGGTCCACATAGATGATGATGAGGTTGACACACACATAGCTCAGCGTTTGGGAATCTCTGACAAAGAGTGTGGGAGAGAAGAGGTATTGATTGAGCTGTTTACCAAACTGAAGGTCCCCAGAACTGACCTCATTGTTGTACACCTGGGAAATCTTTGCAGGTGACCAGTACCATGCTACCAAATGGAATTTGCATTTGAATTGTCTTAGGAAGGTTCTGAATATTACCTGACAAGACAAGGTGTTGGGCACTGAGGTCCTTTCCTGAGCTGAAATGACAAACATTCAAATTCGTTCTGGCCTGATTGTCACCTAAGAGGCTACTTTATGGAGATCTCACACAAGGCTGGCGCTCCTGGGGGGAGTCAGCAGAAGTGGAACAAGGACACCCGCAAGATCTCTCTGAAGGACTTTAGTACTGATGATGGGACTTGAGAGATGCTGGCACAGGAGCACCTAGCATCAAAAAAAGCACTGTGCTGTATGAGCAAAGCAGAACTGCAGTGGCATAAGGGAGACCTGAGAAGCACAAATGTAGAGCTCTCTCCATTCCAAATATTCTTTGATTTATGAATCATATTGGGAGAGAAAAAATCAGAGCAAAAGGGGAAATTCATGGGAGAGATTAAAAAAACAGAATAAGAAGTGAACATAACACGGCACTACAAATGTTCAAATGCACTGGGTGTGGCTGACCTGTGGAGAGCCTTCTGAGTCCAAAATTGGACTGATCTTGACTGAATCTTGACCCCAATGTTGTAAGAAGGACAAACAACAAAACATTGAGAACTAACAAACAATTTTATAGTCAGGCAAGACACACTCAGAGTGCCTGGGGCTGGCATTTTTAAGAACAGGTCAGTGAAGAGCAATGTGGGAGGAGGTCAAGCAATAGAGACCTTAGAAAGAGGACACCAAGTGTCCACTCAAGGCTCTATGAGGGAATAGACCCCAGGACAGCACTACCATCTGAGGGACTCCATGACGAAACCAGGGGAGGGAGCAGTGAGGTGCTTACCAGACATCTCATCCCAGTTTCCTATTGATTATTCCTTTTATTCACTAGACACAAAATTCAAGTGGTTTTTATCAGGAAAAAAACTAGAAGGGCACTTTAGGACAAAGCCCCAGACACCCTACCCTAGTTAATTATGTCTTTGTAATCTAAAGTTTTGTGGTTGAAGACCTGGGTCTAATTCTTACTTGGAAACAAAACTTCATTGACTAGATAGTAAGGTGTGCTGGAAAGGATAATGGAAGCAGAATCAATGACCCCAAGTCAGAATCCCGTATCTAATATTTCCTCATTGGATACTTTTGGGCAAAACACTTGGTTGTTTGGGTCAGTGTCTTAATCTGGAAAATGAAAGGACTGGACTAAAGGTCTAAGGTCCCCTCCAAACCTGAAAATCTATGAGAAAGTTGCTTTCTCTTAATTTTTTAAAACCTTTCTTAATCCACCCTTAATTTTAGTACCTTCCCTCTATTAATTACCTTCAACTGATCCTTCCTAGTTTTCATGTTGCTTTCCTATTAGATTGTAAACTCCTTGAGGGCAGAAGAATTCTTTTTATCCCCAGCTTAACACATGTGGTACTTGGCACATGGTAGACCCTTAAGAAATGTATATTGAATGATTGATTTACATGTGTGATTTCAATGGTGTAGAGCAGTGGTATTAAACTAATTTCTAGGAATATTGCTTCCAAAAATCACAAACTAAAATTAGCTATGCATTTTTATTTATTTTGTTAAACATTTCCCAATTACTTTTTAATTTCATTCAAGGAACTTGGAGGTCAGAAGCCTGAGAATTTGAGACCTCTAGTATGGAGAATTAAAAATAGAAACAGTTGTACCTGCTAGAGTCTTTTGGGTCCTTTGGAACACTGAAAAGTTGAATGACTCATACAAGGTGTAGCTTGAGTATGTCAGAGGTAGGATTTGAATCCAGGTTTTCTTGGCTTCCCTCTGAGTCTTACTTTTTTTAAAGCCAGAAACATAAAAACATGAACCCTTTATTTCTTCCTCTTTAACTCCTGCTCCCTTCAGACCTACTTCTCTTTTTTTCCCCTTTTCTCACACCCTGATGAAATTGCAGACAATATGGAGATCTTGGGAGCAGAGAAGATAGATAATTTTCTGGTCCAAATTCTTAAAAAAGACCTGAGTTCAAATCCAGCATCAGACAAGTCACTAGTTGTGTGATCCTATGCAAATCGCTTAACCTTGCTTGCCTCAGTTTCTTCATCTGTCAAATGAGCTGGAGAAGGAAATGTCCAACCGTTCCAAAATTTTTGCCAAGAAAACCCCAAATGGGGGCTACAAAGAGTTGGCCATGAGTGTATAACAACAACCCCTAATACATGAATAAACCCATTTTCATGAAGATTTTATAGATATGAAAAAGTGGGCACATAGGTAGGTAATCAATATCCTTCTGGTCACCATTTTTGATGATAATAGTCCACATACATATACTATATCAGAGTAGTTTATGTCTTGGGAAGGGGAATGGTAAGGGAGGAAGAGAGAAAATTTTGGAACACAAACTCTTACAAAAATGAGCATTGACATTTGCTACTGGCTAAGAAATAAGGAAGTTGATCAGTGGAATAGATTAGGTTCACAGAACAAAAAAAGTCAATGACTATAGTAATCTAGTGTTTGACAAACCCAAAGGTCCCAGATTTTGGGATAAGAATTCACTATTTGACAAAAATTGCTGGGAAAAATTGGAAACTGGTATGGCAGAAAGTAGGCAAAGACCACACCTAACACCACATGCCAAGATAAAGTTGAAATGGGTTCATGATCTAGACATAAAGAATGATATTATAAACAAATTAGAAGAATGTAGGATAGTTTACCTCTCAGACCTGTGGAGGAGGAAGGAATTTGTGACCGAAAAAGAACTAGACGTCATTATTGATCACAAAATAAATAATTTTGATTCTATTAAATTTAAAAGTTTTTATACAAACAAAACTAATGCAGACAAAATTAGAAGGGAAGCAATAAACTGGAGAAACATTTTTACAACTTTATCAGGATAAAGGCCTCATTTCTAAAATATATAGAGAATTGACTCAAATTTATAATAGTTCAAGCCATTCTCCAATTAATAAATGGTCAATTTTCAGATGAAGGAATTGAAACTATTTCTAGTCACATGAAAAGGTGCTCCAAATCACTATTGATCAGAGAAGTGCAAATTAAGACAACTCTGAGATACCACTACACACCCTTCAGATTGCCTAAGATGACAGGAAAAAATAATGACAACTGTTGAAGGGAATGTGGAACTGTGAATGGATCCAACCATTTGGAGAGCAATTTGGAACTGTGCTCAAAAAGTTATTGTAATCCTTCTCTGGGAGGAGGTTTCTGTTAGTGTCCTGTCATCTCTAGAAATTGTGGATCATTCTCTGGGAGGAGATCTCTTTTCTGTTAATCCTTTTCTCTGTGAGCAGGTTTCTTGGGAGGCTTCTGGAGCCTCCAGCCAGAGTAAAGTCAGAATCTTGAATCCTCTTCTTCCTGAATCCTGGCTCTGAATCTCCTCGAGCTTCCCTGAAGTTCTCTCTGAAAGTCTTGTTTTTATCCCAATCTAGACTGTTCTTCAGACTCAATGTTGCCTCTTTTTATCCTCCCAGAGAATGGGCTTGTGAGTACTCTCAGGGGCTTATGGGAACTCCTTACTGACCAATGAACAAGTATTTAAAGTATTCCTTCAAAGGTGTGGAAATCCTTAAAGATTTGAACTAAAGGTGTGAATTCTGAACTAGAGAATTGTTAAGTACCAACTTAGCACTTAGTAAGAACCTAACACATACCCTTTGATCTAGCAGTGTTTGTGTTGGACTTGTATCCCAAAGAGATATTAAAGGAGGGAAAGGTATCCACATGTGCCAAAATGTTTGTGGCAGCCCTCTTGGTAGTGGCAAGAAACTGGAAACTGAGTGATGCCCATCAGTTGGCTGAATAAATTATGATACAATACAAAATTTGGGGAGAACTATCTTGTAGAGGAGGGCAATCCTCATGAGCTCTTACATATCTCCTTAGTTCCAATCCCATTTCCCATAATAACCTCAGTAGGCTCATTCTACCTCCTTTTTAAAATCATAAACTAATCAAAATAGATAGGGAAGAGTTGGAAGATATTAATACCACCTCATGATTAAATAATACAATCAAAATACCTTTGCCCTTATGTGGAAGACACTCTCCTCTATAAAAGTAGTGCTCAGTTTGCCTCCGGGTTGGCTAGAGCTGCTGGCCCATTAATTCTTGTTTCTTAGGTATTTACCTCTTCAACTTTGTCTTCCTGAGTTTTTCGTCTTTGATAAGGTCAAAGGCTGGAACATGGAATTTTTTTTAGAAACATCTGAAAGACTTGAGTTTGCCGCAGACATTTTCTATCTGTGGGACCCTGACTGAACAAATCATTTAACCTCTTTCAGCCTCAGTTTCCTCCTCTGTAAAATGGAGATAAGAGCAGCTACCTACAGGATTATTTTTAAGATCAACCAAAAGAATATATGTAAAGCACTTGGCAAATCCTAAAGTGATAAGCAAATAGTAGCTATTATTTTCACCCCATCACTAGGTGGTGCTGCAGTGGATAAAGCAGTCAGAAACTTCTGACTCAGATACTTGCTAGCTGTATGACAAGTCATAGCATCCTGTTTGTCTCAATTTCCTCATCTATAAAATGAACTAGAGAAGGAAATGGCAAACAGCTCCAGGGTAGTGCTCCTTGTTGTAAGGAAAATTTGTTAGTAATCTGCCTCAAACACTTAGCTGAGAAATTCACTTATTTTCTATTAGCTTCAGTTTTTCTCATCAATGAGGATAATACTAAATGTCACTTACCTAATTAACTTCTAATTAAATTTATTAAGATATTATAATATCACATTTATTAGTTACTAATTTATTATATGGTATTAATTTCATAAAATAATAATTGTGGTTAATATTGGAATTTTAAAAATATAGTTAATATTAAAGTATCTATTGATAATAAATAATAAAATTTATCTCAAAAGGTTGTAAGGATCAAATGAGCTAACCTATGTGAAGTGTGTTGTAAACTTCAAAATCCTATAAAAATGCTAGCTTTTGTTGTAAAAATAGCAATAGTATCTCTGGTTCAGAATGCCCAGTAGGCAGCTGGTGCAATCAGGGTCAAAAATGTAGGCCTGGAGGCCTTAGCAAAGAGAAAATAAACCCATGTAAATGGATGTGGTTACCAAGAAAAAGAAGAGAAAAGGGGGCCCAGGACAAAGAACTGGGGTACACCCACAGTTAGGTGGTATGTTGTGGATGATGAGCCATCATATTCCAATATTCCAGGCCATGACAATGAAAGCCTTGAGCTGGGGTTGGAACACAGAGAATGGAATGTTACAGAGGGATGCCAGATACTGTGAAAAAATAATCCACAGGATTTGGCAGCTGATTGGGTGTAAGAGCAAAGGATAGGGGCTGGGAGGCTGGGGGTGGGGGATAGAAATTGAGATTTTGAGCCTAGTTAAGTAAGAAAATGATGATGTCTGTAACAGATACCTAGCCGTCTGAGTGATGATCCAGCTGAGCTTATGAGAGCTTGAAAGCATGATGTGGAGTAGATATAGTTTTGAATATGTTGACTATGAATTGTTGATTGGCCATCCGGACATAAATGGCCAGCAGGATGTTGGAAATACAAGTTTCCTTTGGTAGATCCAATGGTAATGACTAGGCTAAAAGACACATTCTTCACTTTGTAAATTTTCTTTCCTTTTAAAAAATACTTACCTTGTCTTAACAAACTACTTTGTAAACCACCGTTACTCTCTCTGGGTTATATAGCTCAAGAGGAAAAGAAACTATATATATATATATATATATATATATAATGTGATACATTTATATAGTTATAATGTATATAATATATATGTCTGTGCATGTGTATACTTTATGTATATGTTATTTTATTATATGTTCATATTACATGCATGATGATGTGTATGTATATATTGTGTGAGTATATATGATATATGTATATGTTATTGGATATACATTGTGTACATAGAGGATGTATATGATATATGTGTGTGTAGGATATATACATCCACCTACATGTGTGTATATGTTATTGTATGATAGGTTTATATTTTATATATGACATATATGTACAAGTGCATTATTATATGTCATTATATATGTTCATATTATGGATATGATCTGTTCACAGTTCCACCAACAATGTATCAGTGTGCATGGATAATTTTTCAACATTAATCCTTGCAAAACCTTGTGTTCCAAATTTTTGCCCCATTCTCCTCACCTCCTCCCCTGGATGGCAAGTAATCCAATATATGTTAAACATGTTAAAATATACATTGAACTGTTAACAAGAACACTCTCAACCATTTCTGAATGGATCACAGACAGTGAACTGTTAAGAACCTTTTCAACCAACAAGAATACTTTCAACCATTTCTGAATGGATCACACTGACAGTGAATTGTTAACAAGAACACTCTCAGACATTTCTGAACTGATCCCACTGAACTGTTAACAAGAAAACATTCAACTATTTCTGAATGGATTGATCTTATAAGATAATTTGCATCTATCTTTTCCTCTTTGAGAAGAGTATGAGATGCTTTACCAAAAGCTTTGTTAAAATCTAGAATCTCCTTTATCTACTAGTTTAATAAACTTCTCACAAAAGGAAATGAGATTAGTCTGGAATAAACTGTTCTTAATGAAATAATGAGTCATTGGAGAATTTTCCCAGGATTTGAGGTTAAGCTCAGTGACCTAGAGTTTGCAGACTCTGTTATTTCCCTTTTTAAAAAATTAGAACATTATGTTCTAATCTCCAATAATTGAGTATCTCCTATTTTCTATGATCTTTCAAATATCAAAAGCACATCGGCCAATCCTTTCAGGACCTAAGGCTATAGTTATCTGGATCAGGATCTTGAAAAAAATTAATCTTAGAAATGTTTCATTCCCCTTTTCTTATCATTCTCACTGCATTCAAAGATTCCAATGCATGGATTTGAAGGTGGAAGGAATTAAATAGCATTTTCTTCCCCATCAGTTACTATCCTGGAACCCCTGAAAAAGAGAGAGCAGCTGAACATGAGAGAGGAGATTTTTCCTATGTAGAAAGGGAAAGCCGGGAAGTCATCTCTGGAGGATTCCAATCTGAATGGATTTGGAGGACCACAGCATCCCCTCCCATTCCTATAGAGTTCCTCTTTTGAGGACTCCTAAGTGTCATGTGTGAGTTTTCTCCTTTTCTCCTCTGGTGTAGACACTGGTTTATTACATAATCTCTTGTTCTGGGGAAATGTAAGAAATGAAACGGGCAGGGGAAAGGATCAAGTCTTTTCATTTTAAAAAGCCTCAGATTTCTACAGAAGCTTTGTTCCAAGTGCTCCAAAGAGGGGCCCTAATTTATCTGTGGGTGGTGCCAGTGTTCATGGCCTGTACCTGCACTGTCCAGGGCCAACTGTGAAACCAGTGCAAAGGAAGCAACCAGACTGGGAATAGAAGTGGGGACTGAAACCAGAGGAGACCCAGTGCCAGAAACTGTCCACTCTTAGGAAAATGATGGTGATAAATCAGAGTCGAGAGATAACCTCATTCTCTGCTTTTCCTATAACTTAGAGAATCAGAGTTGGGGCTCTCTACTCATATAGAATCTCCTTCTCCCACACACTACTTCTTCTTTCTCATGAGCTGTGGGTATGGGATATTTAGGACCTTTCCCCAGATACCCAAGAATAGGGAGATAATTCAGGAGAACTACAGGAGATTGGGGGGGGGGGGGCAGAGGACTCCATGTAGGAGAGCTTAAACATTTTCCTTGTTTTTTTATACTTTTAAAAATTATGTGGTTACAGTAAGTCAATTGAGTACTATGAAAGTACTTTAGAAATTCGATCTCAAACATGGGATAGGAACTCTAAAGTTATAGATTATCTACTTTAAAATATGTGTGTACATATATATATATACAGATACATGTGTGTATATATGAATAATATATGTATTATATTAATATAAATATGTGTGCACATATACATGTGTTATGTACATACACACATATGTAGACTATATGATATATAGACCATCTACCTATATATATATATATATCTTTGTCTCTCTATCTCATATCTATATATCTATCTATATACATAGATAGATATAAACACATGTATATAAAACACTGGGAAATGAATGTAAATTGTTAGCACTAATATCTGTCTGCCCAGGTTACATGTACCTTCGGAATCTAATGCTTATTGTGCAACAAGAAAATGGTATTTACACACATATATTGTATCTAGGTTATATTGTAACACATGTAAAATGTATGGGATTGCCTGTCATCGGGGGGAGGGAGTAGAGGGAGGGGGGGATAATTTGGAAAAATGAATACAAGGGATAATATTATAAAAAATATATAATAAAAAATTATTTAAAAAAATAAAAAATAAACACACGTATATAGATATACTTTATATATACACACATATATATGAATGACTTCATAATTTCCTAGTCTAAGGTTTGTTCTAAATTCAAAAAATGACAAGTATAGGTATTAATTTGCCCAGCCATTTGGTGCCAGAGGAACCAGCTCTTTCTTGCAAGACTGCTACCCCAATTAATAAACTTTTCAAATATTATACACACTCTGTGAATAATTAATTTAGTGACACACTGTCTTTCTACCATCTTAAAGGAAGACAACCCACAAGCTTATTTTGGGGTGTTTTCATTATCTGGAGTGAATTACCAAACAAGGCACACACACACAGAGCTCATACCTATAACAAATGTGTTCTATACTTGGTAGGAATTAAGGTCAAATTAGCACATCTGTAATTTTGCATATTCTCTCCTGTAATGTTCTTAGTTTGGTTTTCTGCAGGTTTCTGGGGCAGCCTTCCTGTTTTCTCCTGGCTTGACCTGAAGAGTCAAACTCTTCAATAACAGGGTATGCATTTATCAAATCAGATATATCCTGTCCTTCTTTTTTAGCTTTAAGTAATGCCTTTTGTAATCTTGTTATAGGCTGCTTTATAGGTAGTGCTGTTTGTCATTGCCCCTCCCCCTCCTCCTTCTCTCTCCATCCATGAAAGGTATATTGAGGGGAGTAGGTCAGGGGATGGGGAATGCCCTAATGGCTCCTGCTGTGAAGCACCACATTCCTTAATCTCATCAGAATTGTACTTACCTCCTTTCTTGTCTAATACTTCATCCTTTTCATCTAATTTGTCAGTATCCTCCTTTTCCTGCACTTTCTTCTTTTTCCTTCTTCTAATACTTATATAATTCCTTAAAACCAGTTGTATTAAGTTATATATATAAAGTGTTTCTTTAGAAATTGAATCAGTACCATTATCATTGTAGTATTCACATAGTGCTCTCCTACTAATTTCCACTCATCTGGATCTAATTCTTTTTCCTTTGAGAACCAAGGAGATATGTATTGTAATGTTTCTAAAAGTTCAGTGATCTGCATCTAAGTTACAATCAAACCTTGCTTTTTCATACTTGCTCTCTACATATTTTCCTTGAATTGGAAAAGCCTCCTTTCTAAACATTTGTCCCATTTCAGCTGCAATACTAGTTTAGCCCTTTACAAAGTTTCCTTCTTGCCTATTTTTGTACTTAAACTAATTTCTGGTCACAGATGTAGGTCCAGTTTTCTTTTTTTCTTGTTTTCCAGTTTTGTGGCTCCTCTTCCATCCTCCCATCCTCCAAGAGTTTTCAGTGTTCAGTGATATTAGCTTAGCAATATTCTCTTCCAGCTATAGATTAGTTTAAACTTCATGATTTGAACTATTTTAAGATATCTAGATGTAGTCTGACCAACTTCTCACTTAATTAGATTCCAGCTTTAGCTAACTCTTTTTTTGGTTCTATTTTTCTATATCCAAAAATAATTTTCCTTTCATTTTTGTCTTTATATCTCCAGCTCTCGACCTAGTGCCTGGTGCACAGTAGATATTTAATAAATATCCATTGTCTGACTTACTGGAAGAGGAAAGAGACTGAAATTAAATCACCCCCATTGTCTATTATCATCATCCTGATTGGAGGTCCTATTTCTTCTTAGATCTTCTTTCCCTTCAAATCGAGATAGTCTAACAACTTAACTTGTGATTTATTATTAGTAGTATAGAGAATTCTTCTATGAGGAAATTGCATCTACCAAAGCAGATTGACATGTTCTCTGCAACTTATATTCTTAGAGTTGTCCACACCCTAGACCTGAGAGCACTAAGAGGCTTAATGACTTAACCAGAACCACATAGCCAGTGTGTTGAACTTGGGTTTCCTGGCTTTGAGATAATCTATCAATTTTATTTTCTTTAGAGTTAATTTTGAGGTGAAGTTAATATGAGGGTGTAATGTGAGTATTTTTTGCTGAGTTCTCCCAACATACCTCTCTAAAAAACTTAAAAAAACACACCAAAGAGAATTTCTTAGTGGGATGACAAACAAAAAGTCACTGTAAGTCACTTTTCAGCACAGAGCATCTGAGGAAGGCAATTCCCCTGGAAGTGCCCAGGGATGGTAAAGGGACTGAACACTGGTTCTGACCCTTATGCTAGCACTGGACAAGACAGGGTTCCATTTGCTAACTCCATTGCTCATTACCTAGTTGGCATTGTAGTTCTGGGGGCAGATGGGACTTGTGGGCATGAGGGAGCAAGGGCTTTACGTGAGCAATTACCCGGGAGGATAGTGACCAGATCTCTCTTTCCAGATCACACCATCTTGGAAGAGCAAAAAACTTATAAGCCTCCAATCCTAGCTGGAAACACAACAACAAACCAGCAGGGCATAAAAGTCAGAAGACCAGGTAAGATATCTTTCCACCCCACCTCCCAGAGCTGAACACAGCCCTATTCTTACATAAAGTCCAAGGTCAAGAAATTATCTGGAAAAATGAGCAAACAAAAATAAAAAAGAACACGACCATAAAAAGCGACAGGAAAGTGAAAGGGAAGCTCAAGACACAAACTCAGAAGACAATGATTTGAAAATATCTAAAAAGCAAAGCCTCAAGAAAAATGCAGATTGGAAACAACCTAACAAGAATTCCTAGAAGAGCTATAAAAAAGGGGAAATGATTTTTTTAAAAATCAAATAGGAACATAAAAGAAATAAGAGCAATGCAAGAAAATTACAAAAGGAGAACTTGGTAAAAGAGGCACCAAAAATACTGCAGAAAAAACTCCTTAAAATCAGAACTGACCCAAAGTCAAAGAGATAGAAAGCCTCACTGAAGTAATGAATCATCAAGACTTCATGAATCATCAAGAAATGAAGTCAAAAGACTGAGATGATAGAGAAAATGTGAAATATTTCATAGGAAAAAACAGGGGAGAGATAATTTAAAAATTATTGGACTCCCTGAAAGTCATGATAAAAAAGCCTAGAAATAATATTTAAAGAAATTATAAGGGAAAATTGCTCAGATAGCATAGAGCCATATGATAAAGTAAAAATTGAAAGAGATCACAAAATGAAAACTCCTAGGAATATAATAGTCAAATTCTACAGCTTCCAGGTCAAGTAGACAATATTGTAAGCAATCAGAAAGAAACAATTAAAATACTGTGGAGTCAACATCACAAAAGATTTAGCAGTTACCACTATAGAGGAGTAGAAGATTTAGAATATGATTCTCTAAATGGCAAAAGAGCTAGTATTACAACCAAGAATAATCTATCCAGAAAAAATGTATATAATCCCACAGGAGGAAAAAAAATAGATATTTAATTAAATAGAGGACTTCCAAGGATCCCTAACTGAAAAATTTAAAAGGGCTGGATAGAAAATTTCACATTCAAACACAAGATTCAAGAGAAGCGTAAAAAAGTAACATGAGTGAAAAATCATTAGGAACTTAATAAAGCTAAACTATTTACATTCCTAAATGGGAAGACAATACATATAACTCTCAAAGAACATTATCATCATTAGGGCAGTTAGGAGTCTACTTCGACATAGAAAGAATGAGGAAAATAATTTTACAAAGAAGAATTTTTTTAAATGGAGAGGGAAATTCATGGGACGGGGGTACAGGGGCAATACTTGAATCTCATCCTCATTTGAACTGGCTCAGAGGAGGGAAGAATATGTGTACATATTTTACCCAATGGGGAAAGAGAAAAGGAAGCAGCTAGGAAGAGAGAGAGTGGGGATAAGAGGGAAGACACATTAAAGGAGATAGTGGTAACAAGCAAAAGAGACTTTTAAAGAGTAGCAAGAGTAAACAAAACAAAATAAAACAAAAAAGAAGATAAACAACAGAGAAGAGGATAAAGGAAAATACATCGTAGTACCACAAAAATATTATAATAGTAACATCAAAAGTCACTGATCACAAATTACCATAACAGATATGATGAAAAAACTTGTTGCAAGATTACCACAAAGCTTCAATTTGTAAGAAGACAAAAAAAAATCCCCACAATATCTGTGCAATAAAATGTAGTATGTCTACAAATAAGAAATTTAATTAGTATTTTTTCCAACTAAATTTTTAACATTCTTTTTTTTTTTAAATCTCTCCCTTCCTTTTTTGCCTCCCTCTTCCCTGAGGCAATAAACAATTTGATATAGGTTATGCATGTACAATCAAGTACATGCAATATTGATTAATAGAATTCTAGAAAATTTAGATGTGATAAGACCTCCAGAAAATAATGAATGGGAATAGATAGAAATATACTTTTTCTCAGTTATACATGGCACCTTCACAAAAAACTAATTCTTTTTTAAGGCTAAAAACTTCTCACCAATTAAATTTACCTTCTTGGGATCATAAGACAATAAAAATTACATTCCATTTTAACATATACTTTAATATATTTAATATATATTTGACTACCTGCCATCTAGGGAAGGGGGTGTGGGAAAGGAGGGGAAAAATTGGAACAGAAGTTTTTGCAAGGGTCAGTGTTGAAAAATTACCCAAGCATATGTTTTGTAAATTTAAAAAAATCCATATTTACCAAAAAAAAAGTTACATTCCATAATGGACCTTTGAAACATAGATCAAAAATTAGTTAGAAATCAGACAAATCTAATCCTAAAGACTGAATGGATCAAACAACAAATTATAGAAACTATCAATGATTTCATCAGAGATACTTGCCAAAGAAATTCTATCAAATTTCTTTTATGATGCAAATATGACGCTCATACCTAAACTAAGAGGAGCAAAAACAGTGAAAGAAAATTATAGACAAACCAATTTCCCTGATAAATATTGTTGCAAAAATTTTAAATAAAATACCAGCAAGGAGATTATAGCAACATATCACAAAAACTATACACTATGATCAGATTGGTTTAATACTAGGAACGAAGGTTTAGTTCAATATCGAGAAAACTGTTAGTGTAAATAATCATATCAATAATTTTTTTAAAAAGCTAATCATATGACTATATCAATACATGCAAAAAAAAGCTTGTAACCAAATACTACACTCATTCCTATTAAAAATACTATAAAGAATAGGAATAATTGGAACTTTTCTTAAAGTGACAAGAAGTATTTAAGACTACAAGCAAGCATTATGTGTAATGGGGATAAGTTAGAAAGCCTTTGCAATGGGATTAGCGACAAACCAAAGATGTTCATTATACATTGTATAATATTGTATTAAAAAATGCTAACTTAAGAAAGAAACCTACTCTGTAAACCCCAAGATATCTTAGGAAATTTCAACAATTAAAACAACAGAAATGCTAACTATAGCAATAAAGACAAGGAAAAGAAATGGAAGTAACAAGAATGGACAATGAGGAAACAAAAGTATCATTTTTTGCAGATGATATAATGATATTCTGTGGTATGCTTAGAGTCAACTAAAAAACTCATGGAAATAATTAAAAATCTTTAACAAAATTGTAGGACATAAAATAAACCAGCATTTACAATATCACCTACAAAACCTAGCATTAAGAAAAAGAAAGAAATTCCATTTAAAACAACTGCAGACAGATAAAATCTTTGAAAGTCTACCTGCCAAGACACATACAGGACCCATATGAACACAATTAGAATTAATTCGAGTCTCAGGTTGTCATGACCTTTACTGCTCCTGACATCATTGTTACACAAACACACACTGCTTATGTATGCATCATTATTTCCTTTGCTCTGGCTTCTATCTTTTGAATAAGTCTCCCCTTTCCCTCTTCACTGATGTTAATTTTTATTTATTTTTGCTTTATTTCTCTTGGGGTTTTGTGCATGTATTTTCTTTTTTTTATTAAAGCTTTTTATTTTCAAAACATAAGCATGGATGATATAATTTTTATGACTGTTTTAAAATTTTAATTCTTGTGAACTTCCCTTTTGGCCAATTTCCTCTGAAAATTATGAGGTCTCTGCTTCCTACCTTTCTTTTCTCTGCCCCTTTGAAATAAGATCTCCTCAAATCTAGGGCACATTCTAGACAACATCTGACTTTCCTCTCCTCCTTTGTTCCCAAACTCTTGTGATGGACTGAGTCAGCCACTTGCCCCCAGAGTTCCTGTTGTTTCTATTTCAGCAACTATTTCCTCCTTGTAATTGGAATCAGGTTTAGAATAGTGATTTTCCTTTGTGGTTCCTGCTATTTTCTGGAGGGTAATGAAATTATCATTAAGGCACGTCAGGAACACAAGTACACCAAATGAAATCACCATCTAATGAGATCTGCCCAACTCATTTCATGTTGCTTCAGATCTCCAGATAACTTATTCAACTTTCCCAGAATCTAGGATGCCTGTCCCCTCTGGGGGCAGAGGTGAAATTTATTTAGCAAACAAGGCAGGAGTGTACAAGTCACAAGAAAAAAAATCCATTTATTTAATTCAATCAAATAAAATTAATAAGCATTATTAAACACCAGCTGTGTGCAAGGCACTGTATTAAATGATGGGGATATATTAATAATAATGATTTTTTGTTATTGTTTAATCATATTAATCACAGCTGACTCTTCATTCTCTATTTGGGGTTTTCTTGAAAAAAGATCCTTCTCAAACTCATTTTACCAATAAGGAAACTGAGCAAATAGGTTAAATGACTTGCTCAGGATCACAGAGCCAGAAGATAAGTCCTCCTGAACCTCTGTGCACTCTGGCACCACTTGGGTACCCATAATAATAATAGCTGGCATTTATATAGCGCTTTAAGGTTGGCAAAGTATGTAACATATAACAGCATCTCATCTGATTCTCACAACAACGCTAGCTAATTTAATTCCTATTTTACATATAGGTAAATTGGATTTCAGAGTGGTTGAATGAGTTGCCTAGTCACAAAGCTAATAAATATCTGAAGTCATCTTTGAATTCAGGTCTTCTGTAGTCCAAGCCTCCTCACCACAAAGCTGTGAAGTAGGTGTTATTATTATTATTATTCCCATTTTACAAAGGGAGGAAACTGAGGCAGAGAAAGATTAAAGAATTCAGGGTCACCCAGTTAATAAGTGTTTGAGGTCAGATTTGGACTTGAGGTTTCCTGAGTCTACGTCTAACACTAGATTAACTTAAGTCAAAATGGAAAACAAAAACAAAACCAGACTCTGCCCCCAAGAAGCTTACAAGGGACACAGAATTAGATGAACAAATAAGTAAATGGCAGGTGATTTTAAAAGGGAGACAAGTGGTGAGCCTGGAGAAGGAAGATAGCACTTGAAATGAGCCTTGAATGACATTCCAGGTTCTGAGAAATCAAGGTAAGAAAGGAAGTTGTCTCCAGCATGGGGAAAGCATCCTATGGAACAGATGGAACAAAGAAGAACAGAACGCAGCATGTGGGGGACAGAGTCAGAGTAAACAGGGCCAGAAGGGGGTTGGAAAAGGCAGGCTGAGCACTTTATTGGAGAGACCCCAGGGGAGCCACGTGGTCAGGATTGCCCAGGAGGAAGAAACAGGATGGAAGTCCACAGGGAGCCCACTTAGGGCACAGTTATTAGGTGGGGAGGGCAAAGAGTGAAAGGAAGGCAGAGCCTGCTTGAGATGTTGTGAGTGGCTAAGAGTTAGCAATTGACTGGCTATGGGGCTGAGTCCAATAATCACCAATCCCACGTCCACTTCCCCAGCTATATTTTCTGGGTGAGTAATTTTACTCTTCTTGGCTCATCTGTAACATGAGGACCTTGCACCAGATCTTCTCCAAATCTATGAACCTCCCATAACCAGGGTCTAATTCACACATAGGGGACAGATATGTATCTCTTTGCTCCAGTGCTCTCGGGAAAATCTGATGTGTCCTTTGCTCATGATGACCATCTGACCTTGTGAGGCTGAAAAGTTCAGACTGCTCTTTGGCATCCAGGTGTTCAAGAGCTCAGGACTGACCCAAACAGTGAGGAATGACTTTTGGGGAGTCACCTTCAGGACCCCAGCCCAGTGGTAGCTGAAATAAGGACTTAGGATCAGTGAGATGGCTCAGTGGGTAGAATGAATATTGATCTTATTTAGAGTCAAGAAGAATTAAATTCAAAGGGGACCCAAACATTTATTGTGTGATCCTGAGCAAATCACTCAACCCTGTTTGCCTCAGTAGAGAATAATTGACTTCATTGGAGTGTTTGGGAGCACTGAACATGTAGAAAGAGAAAAGGGATAATGGCTTTTTTGCTATTCATTTCCATTCTTTTTTTTCCTCTTTACTTTCCCTATAGATCCCCTTAGTTCTAATGAGTGAATGAAAGAGCTTCTATTAAATTCTTAATATAATTTTTTAAAAAATTATTAATTTATTACTTAATTTAATTAATTTATTATTTATTAAATATAATATATTTATATATAAAAGCAAGACAAATGGAATTGATAGTTAATTTATGAAATGGGGCAATTGGGTGTTTTGGATTGGCAGGGAAACAGAGGCAGACAGCATTCTGGGGGTGTTGAATGGGATGGTGAAGGAAGGCAATGTGAGGAAGAGGATGGACAGGGCAGAGGCAGAGAATATCACTCATAGAACTATGGATCAGAATAGGGAGCACCAGGAAACATGAACCTGATGGAGGAGGAAGACTTCTGAGGGGGGGGGCGGGAAGGAGGAGGGAGGGCAGGGATTTGAGATCAGACTTTCTATAGAGTTTTTTGGGAGGAGGGAAATAGACCAGCTTCTATCTGGGCCACCATGGGGTTAGTTCATTAACCTACCCAAGTCATCTTAAAGTAATCAGTAACTCTTCAAAGTCATCACTAGTTTTTGATGATCTGTTGGTCTGCAGCTGAGGAGGTCTGGGTTTAGTGTGAGATTTACACAGCACTGGACCAGCAGCCCATCTTATGGGGATGAGAATTTTAGTTAATACATGGTACAATTTGTAAATTATGCTCCCTCAACAGGAGCTTTATCTAGTAACTGGGAGTGAGTATGGTGTGTGTGTGTGTGTGTGTGTGTGTGTGTGTGTGTGTGTGTGTGTGTGTGTAGGACTTGAAGATACAATTTTAACACACAAGCCTTGTTCTTGAGGAACATACATTCACATGGGAGGAAAGAATCTTGACCAGAGAGGAGAATTTTGGTTTGGAAAGTCACAGGGATGGTGAGTGTTCATTGACAGAAGCAGGCAGGATTGAGTTGATTGGCATTTCAGAGCTAGGATTAGGGTTTCGTGAAGTGATGGGACTAGAAGACAGAAGGTGAATGTTAAAAGCATGGCTGGAGCTGGGAGAGATGTGGCCATGTTAATCAATGAGGATTGGGGGACCCAGAGCGGAGGTTCTGCAGCAAAAAAGAGCTCAGCCCCTCAGGATATGGTGCTCTAGCAACTGGCAGGCAGATCACAATAAGAGACACAGCTGGTGCTGGTTGGGAATTGGAGTAACACAAGTCACCAGCTTGGGAAGCTTGCTAGGGAGGAGAACAGGAGACAGAAAGTGTCCTCCAAGGCCTTGCTCACCTGACCAGTTCTAGCCTCTCACACCTTATTCCCTGACACATATGCTTCCATCCAGTGCCAGCGGCCTCCCAGCAATTCCAGGAATATCACTCCTTCTTTTGACTCAAGGCATTTTCTCTGCCTGGAAGAGCAATTCTTCCTGCTGACTTTCTGGCCACCATCCTGATCTTGCTATTGGACCCAGATAGCTTTGGAGGAAAAAGTAAGGTTAGTGACCTTGTACAGTCTCCATCACTCAAACCCAATTCACTGGCATATCATGGCATTCCCTCCCTGATGTCATGGACCTTTCCAGAATGAAGTACAGACAAGTCCCAGCCCAAATCCTCCTCTGCAAGAAGTCTTCCTAGGCCCAACAGTGTACCTTTGACCACTGACCTTTGCAGTGTGAACTCTACCTGGCTCACCTCCTCTGAGGCCTTCACTCACTTAACTCCAGTGCCTTTCCTCTGTGGATTATTTATCCTGTTTATAGCTAGTCTGCACATATTTGTTTTCATGATTGTAAATGCCTTGAGGGCAGGAGCTATCTTTTCCCTCATTTTGGATCTCCAGTGCTTAGCACAGTGTAAGAAACTAAAGAGATATTGATTATTGATAGATTGACTGGCATCATCAATTTAATTGGAAACTTAATAAATATATATTGCTGTAATGATGTCATGTTCAAGAAACAGGCTAAAGGTGGGTGTGGCTGGATCATAGAGTGTGGAGGAGATTCAAGTTGTAAGAAACCTGGAATGGTAGGAGGGAACTAGGTGGCGAAGGCCTTTAAAAGCTCAGCAGTGCCATTTAGGAAAGGGGAAAAGAAAGGGGGGATTTGGAACAAAAGATTTTACAAGAGTCATTGATGACAAATTATCCATGTATATGTTTTGAAAATAAAAAGCTTTAATTAAAAAAAAAAAAAGAGTTAAAAATAAATAAATAAATAAATAAATAAAAGCTAAGCAGAAGATTTTGTGTATAATCCTAAAAGTAATAGTGATATGCATTTACTCTCTTTCCCTGGAAGGGAGAAACCCAGTTAGCTATTATCATCTGCAATCAATAACCAGATTGTCCTGTTTGGATAGAGTGACTGTGAGGATGGAACTCTTTATCAACCTCCATCCCCAAATCTCTACATCTTTAAACAACCTTGAAGATATTTATTAGCATATCTTTTTAGCCAGGTCTGGGACCTGGTCTGCCAGGTACTTTCCATCTAGCTCCTTGATCCCTTACTCTGGAATCCCTTCTTTACATGTCCTCTGTGAATTCTCCATAAAATAGTCTTTTTGTCAAGTATATGATTGGCATTGGAGCCATGTGGATTTGTTAATCAGATGACTATTTACTTAATTTCAATTAAATAGCTATGGATATCTCCAGATTCTATTTCCAAACTTTTTCCATTCTCTCCAACAGGTGAATCAGAGGAAAAGGTCAGTGTCCCTTCTCCCACCAGTCTAACCCCATGCCTGCACTCTCACTCTATTTCTAAACTTCCCTATTTTGATAGAAGGCACTAACCCTTTTCCCCACTTTTGTTACCTAAACTCCTCACTCTCTGGTACTTCCTACTTCTAGTAAATTGCCAAAACTTGCTGTTCTGACTTCCCTAACTTCTCTCACACCTGTCTCTCTACTCATATGACTCCTACTTATTTCAGGTCCTTTTCACCTTTCTCCTGGATTATTGCAATAGTTCTTCCTACTAGGTCTTCCTACCTCAAATTTCTCCCCACTTCAAGCCATCTACCCGAATGCTGCCAAAGGGATTGTTTTATGAATCTGCCCATCTGACTTCTCTACTCTGTCAACTCCCAGGTACCTTCAGGATAAAATATTAATGCTTCTGTTTCGCTTTCTTTTTTCCCTTTCCAATAGTATTTCATTTTTCCAAAAAATATTTGAAAAGATAGTTTTCAACATTCACCTTTGCAAAATTTTGTGTTCCAAATTTATCTCCCTCCCTCCTCCTCCCCAAGACAGCAAATAAACCAATATAGGTTAAACATGTTCAATTCTTCTAAACATATTTCCATATTTGTCATGCTATGCAAGAAAAATCATATCAAAAAGGAAAAAATCATGAGAAAGAAAAAAAACAAGCAAACAAGCAACAACAACAAAAGATGAAAATCCATATTCAGTCTCCTTAGTTCTCTCTCTGGATGCAGATGGTTCTCTACATCCCAATTCTGTGAAATTGCCTTGTGTTTAGCTTTCAAAGGCCCCAAAAGATCTTTCTGACCACATTGCACACATATGTTTCCATTTTCCATCTGTATACCTTAGCTCATTTTTGCCTCCTAAATTCTCTTTTTTTCCCTGTTCAAGCCTTACTAGTTCTCCATGAAGCTTTCCTGACATCTAGTTGCTAGAGCCTCCATGAATTTATTCTCTTTATATGTATTCTATATATAATCATATGTGTCCTTAATGTGTCTTTCCCTTAGAAGTGATATGATTTAGGAAAGTAATTTCAGCACCAAATGTTGTGTTCCTAGTTCCAAATGGTGTGTTTGGGGTTAGCACCAAATGATGAGATTGATGTCAGACACTAAATGTTAGGGTTCCATCATGTGAAGAATTCACAATGGCCTTTCTCTTTGGCAAAAGGTAAATTTATTTAAGAGAAGAAGTTACAGACAAAATGAAGAAATATAATAGACACCAGGAATGGTAAATATGAAATAGAGTTAGGAGACCATATAACAATGAACAATGGAAAGGACAAGTTCCCTAGTGGAACTCATAATTAATTAGGAGAAAGGGAACACCCCATGGTGTTGGAGGATGCCCTTAAATGGAAGGCTAAATCCATAGAGGAGCTTAGCATCCTAAAAGAGTTAGTTATAAGAAGGAGAAAGCCATCATGAGACATGATGGGAGAACATCATGTAGTATAGGGGAAGGGTGGGAAAAGAGACCATGAGGCAGAGTACCATGGTAGGTTAATCCAAAGGGATTCAGTAAAAATGGCGTGAGCCATGGACATATTTATAGGGGAAATTTAAGCTCAGGGGTTTGACATAACTTGGATTTCTGGCTGGACACAGTAAGAAGGGGCTACCCACAACCTCCACGGAGGGAGGGACTATAAGGCAGAACTGATCCCTATCCCTTCCCTGTTTGCTTCAGGGAGTAATTTAATCAGTACTTCAGGCTTTTTCTACCAACCCCACCTTATTACCCAGGACCTCATCAGAAGCACCTTGTGAGAAGAGATTACTGTAAAGAATTCATTGAAATTGCTGTATGAAGAGGTATTCTGATGGAAGTGGATATCCTCAACATAAAGAAGATCCAACTCACTTCCAGCTGATCAATGATGGACAGAAACAACTACACCCAGAGAAGGAACACTGGGAAGTGAATGTAAATTGTTAGCACTACTGTCTATCTACCCAGGTTACTTATACCTTCGGAAGCTAATACTTAATGTGCAACAAGAAAATGGTATTTACACACATATATTGTATCTAGGTTATATTGTAACACATGTAAAATGTATGAGATTACCTGTCATAGGGGGAGGGAGTGGAGGGAGGGAGGGGATAATTTGGAAAAATGAATAAAAAAAAAAAAAAGAATCCATTGAATTTCTGTTTCCAGACTACCAGAGTAAGACACAAAGTGGGCATTCATTACAAGCTTAATTGACTTCCTATGGAGATCTGGCTAGCAAAGGCTGAAAAGGGTTCATCCTTCTGTCAAACATCCTCTGCATCTTGGTCCATCACAAGGTACTTTATCCATAGTTATCTAGAATGCAAATTATTTTAACAGCTTCCTATCTTGCCTCTTTAAATCAAATATTTATTATGAACCCACTCTATGCTAGGCTTGGTGCAAAATATTAGGGAATATAAAAAAGACAAAATCCCCCAATTATCCCCTTAGGGAGAACGCAATCTAAAGCATCTAAATCTAAATCTAAAGAGGAGAGATACATAGTTGTATCAACAAGATAGAGAGGATGTATTGGAGTTCATCTCAGAGGAAAAGAAGTAAGAGTAGGAAGGATCAGCCACTATTATTCAATATTGTACTAGAAATGTTGGCTTTAGCAATAAGAAAAGAAAAAGAAGTTAAAGGAATTAGAGTAGGAAATGAAGAGATAAAATTATTATTCTTTGCAGATGATATGATGATAGAGAATCCTAGAGGATCATCCAAAAATCTACTTGAAAAAACAGCTTTAGCAAAGTTGCACAAATCATCAGCATTTCTATCTGTTACTAAAAATGAAGTCAAGAAGCAAAAGATAGAAAGAGAAATTCCATTTAAAATAACTGTAAACAAAATAAAATATTTGGTATCTATCTGCCAAGACAACCCTAAGAACTATATAAATACAATTACATTTTTCACACAAATAAAATCAGATCTAAACAATTGGGAAAATAGCAATTGTTCATGGACAGATTGAGCTAATATAATAAAAAGACAATTCTACCTAGATTTGTCTCCTCATGCAGTGCCATACCAATCAAACTGTCAAAAATTATTTTTGGGGCAGCTAGGAGGCACAGTGGATAGATCACCAGCCTTGAATTCAGGAGGACCCTAGTTCAAATGTGCTCTCAGACACTTAACACTTCCTAGCTGTGTGACCCTGGGCAAGTCACTTAACCCCAGCCTCGGGGGGAAGGGGGGGATTATTATATCGACCGAGAAAAAAAAAATAACAAAATTCTTTTGGAAGAACAAAAGCTCAAGAATATCAAGGGAATTAATTTAAAAAAAAATACAAAGGATAGTGGCCTAGCATTCTATTGTAAAGCAACAGTCACCAAAACCATATGGAACAGGCTAAGAAATGAGTGATGAATCAGTGAGAGAGATTAAATACGTGTGGAACAATAATCAATGACTTTAGTAATCTACTATTTGATAAATCCCAAAACTCCAGGTTCTGGGATAAAAACTCCCTATTTTACAAAATTTGCTGGGAAAATTGGAAAATAATATGTCAGAAACTCAGCATAGACCTACATCTCACATCTCATACAAAAATAAAGTCAAAATGGGTACGTGATTTTGTCATAAATATACACACTATAAGCAAATTAGGAGAGCAAGGGATAGATAGTTTATCTATCAGACTCTTGGAGAAATGAGAAATTTATGGCCAAAGAAGAACTAGAGAACATTATGAAATGCAAAATGGATAACTTTGATTTTACATTAAATTAAAAAGGTTTTGCACAAACAAAACCAATACAGCCAAGATTAGAAGGGAAGCAGAAACCTGGGGAAACATTTTTACAGTTAAAGGTTCCGATAAAGGCCTCAATTCTAAAATATATAGAGAACTGACTCAAATTTATAAGACAAGCCATTCCCCAATTGATAAATGGTCAAAGGATATGAATATTCAATTTTCAGATGAAGAAATTAAAGCTTCTATAGTCATATTGAAAAAATGCTCTAAATAACTATTGATTAAAGAAATGCAAATTAAAACTCTGAGATACCACTCCACACCTGTCAGATTGGCTAAAATGACAGGAAAAGATAATGATGAATGTTGGAGGGGATGTGGGAAAACTGGACACTGATGCATTGTTGGTGGAGTTGTGAAAGAATCCAGCCATTCTGGAGAGCAACCTGGAACTATGCCCAAAAAGTTATCAAACTGTGCATGTCCTTTGACCCAGCAGTGCTACTACTGGGTCTGTATCCCTAAGAGATCAGAAAAGAGAGAAAAGGACCCACATGTGCAAAAATGTTTGAAGCAGCTCTTTTTGTAATTGCAAAGAATCAGAAAAAGAGTAGATGCCCATCACTTGGGGAGTGGTTGAATAAGTTATGGTAGTGAAAGTAGTGGAATATTATTGTGTTTTGTTTTGTTTTTGCGGAGGCAACTGGGTTAAGTGACTTGCCCAGGGTCACACTGCCACGAAGTGTTAAGTGTCTGAGATTGCTTCCTCCTGACTTCAGGACTGGTGCTCTATCCACTGCGCCACCCGCCTGCCTCGGAATATTATTGTTCTATAAAAAATGATGCACAAGCTGACTTTAGAAAGGCCTGGAAAAACTGATGCTGAGGAAGCCAGCAGGATCACAACAGCAAGTTTGTGAGATGCTCAGCTATGCAGACTTGATTCTTCTCAGTGGGCCAGTGCCGTTTGTATCCAGAGAGAACTATGGAGACTGAATGTAAATCAAAACATACCATGCTCATTTTTTTCCCCTTTTCCTTGTTTTTTTTTTTTTTTTCTTTTCTTTCTCGTGTTTTTTCCCTTTTGCCCTGATTTTTTTCCCCTAACATGAAAAATAAATGTACATGTATAACAAAAACTGTTTTTACATGTAACTGGGGAAAGTAAAAATTAAAAACAAACAGGAAGACTTTAAGGGAGCTGAGCCGTGGAGCTGAGGGAGAGGATTCCGGAGATGGAGTACCAGGGGAGAGCAGAGGCGGCCACTGGACCACAGTAAGTGTGGATGAGGTGAAAGGAGGCTGGAAAGGGAGGGGGTGTCAGTGTCAGGGCCACTTTCATTGATCCTGGAGATGCTGGGCCGCTGATTGACTAGATGTGCTTAGATCCGTTTCCTAACAGCCTGGAGGAGGGACAGCACAGGCCGGCAGGGCAGCCAGCAGCTCGGGTGGGATCCGAGCGCGGGAGGTGACGCCGCACCGGGACGGGGAAGCGTCCGAGGAGGGGAGGGACATGGGGGACAGAGGGGAAAATCACAATAAAGAAAGTTTTTCTTCTTCCACAGTTCACAGGCTGGCAGAGTCCAGATAGATTTGTCACGTGACAAATTCCCCTCTTCCTTAGGGAGGCAGTTTTTGCCTTGAAGACAGATGGCTCATGTCTGAGTCCGTCTTCGGGACTCATTAGCTGGGTGACCCTGGATGAGTTATTGCCCTCTCTGGTCATTCATCGACTGTACGATGGCGCCAAGGAGACACTACAGACCTTCTAGGGCTTTCGATCTTAAAATGTCACCGGAACGTTCCGGTTACAGGGACAGTGTGAACGAAGGCCGGACCTGGAATCCAGAGGTCCGGCTGGCTTCAAACCTCACCTCTGAGACTTAGGGCTCTGGGACACTGGGCAATTCTTCCCGCTCCCTACCTCAGTTTCCTCATCTGAAAAAGGGGTCCCTTCCAAGATCATTTTTAAGTGGAATCAGAGGGTGGGCTGTTTGTTAGTCCCGTAATCCTGAGAAAGTCCCTTTCACTTGTCTATAAGATAAGGCAGATCTGGGTAACATCCGGCAATTACTGACGTGAAAAATGGGGAAATAGCTCGCGAGGTCCAGATCTTTAGTTTTTTTTTTAGATCAGGACTCGGAGGATCTATTTGTTAGTCACGTGTGGAATCAGGAGGGAGTCCGCTTCCGTTATCTGTAAGAAAAAGCTCAGGAGATGACGCCCTTCCCAGACCCACCGGCCTCTTCCGAAACCTCCCGTCCGCTCCGGGCAGACGGAGCTCTCGGGGCAGACGGTTTAGCTCGGTCTCTGGCTCCTCTGCACAGCACAGCCCGGCACAAAGCAGCAGTTAACAAACGCCCGGTGGCTGACTGACCCCAAGCCCGGGGTCGGGAAGGCCCGAGTTCAAATGCAGCCTCCAACACTTAGTATCCTGTGACCCGGAAGCAGATTGTCGCAGAACTGCAAAGCGGGGGTTTGTTAGAGGCGGGATTCAGACGCCCTCCCTCCTCCCTCTCTCCATCCTCCCCGGCGCTCAGCGAGCATCTCGCGCCGGTTCATATTAAGTCTCTCCAGCTCGGGTTTTATGGTCCGTTCCTCGTTTCATAGGCTGCTATTAGGAAGGTAATCGGGTTCGCGTGCGGCCCGGGGGCGCCTCGGCCATTTGCCACGAGTAGTCCTGGGAGTTTGTGTAGAGGCGGGAGCTCACTGATCTCCATTCTACAGATGCAGAAACTGAGGCAGACTGCGCTGAAGTAACTTGCTCGGGTCTCACAAATAAGAACTCTCTGAGGCTTGCATTGGAACTCAGGCCTGCCCCGCTCCAGGGTCATGGGGTCTCACTCAGCCCCTCATTTCACAAAGAGGGAAATAAAGACAGGTTGAAGCGCAGCAGAAAGAGCGCAGGGCCGGGATTCGAACCCGTGTCCTCTGTTTCCAAACGCTAGGGGCGGGGGAGTGCCTTTAGAGGCGGGACGGATGACCCTCGTGAAAGGGGCGGGACAGGGCGGAGCTTCGGAATCCACGTGACAACCACTCCTCTGCTCTCCTCCCCCTCCTCTTTGCTTCGGCGCCTGGGAAAGTCCTCCACCATCCCAGAGTTCCGCGGCTCCCGGAAGTGCCGTGGCTTCCGGAAGTATCTGGTTGCCTGACCGAGCCGGTGCTAGCGGGGACACCAGGGGGCGGCGGGGGGGGGGCGGGGATTGGGGTGCCGCCACCGCTACCGCCGCCGCGGACCTTGGTCTGAGGTCCGGCCGGGGCGGGATGATGGAGGAGGAGGAGCTCGAGTTCGTGGAGGAGCTGGAAGCCGTGCTGCAGCTCACCCCGGAGGTGCAGCAAGCCATAGAACAGGTGAGGGGGAGGGCAGGGCAAGGGCCCCGCCCTGGGGGAGGGGGAGGGGGAGGAAGGCCCCGCCCCGAGGTGGGGGAGGAGAGGCTCTGCTCTGGGAAAGGGGGAGGGATTCGCTCCCTGAGGTGGCGGGGGAGGAAGAGAGACCCCGCCCCCCGCTGGGGGGGAGGAGACAGAGGTCCCGCCCCTCGGGGGGAAGAAGGTTTAGACTGGGCGGTGCTGGGCCTGGAGTCACCTCGTGGGTGTGACCCTGGACCAGTCCCTTATCCGAGCTTCCTCCTCTGTAGAATGGCCCTGCCTCCTGGGCGGGGTGTGGAGGCTCAGGGCTGGCTCTAGGGGAGTGAGAGAGCTGTCGGCGTCGTGTGGTCCCTCTGTGCCCTGGGGGTAGTCTCTGAGCTGTCCGCGCAGGAGCGGAAGGGAAGTTTTGAGGGGGGCTGTCTGGGAATGGTTGGGTTCCAAAAGAGCCCCCCGGGGCACGAGGTGTGCCCGGTGTCTCAGTGTGCCCAGGTGTCTTTGGTGCTCCAGGTGTTCCAGGTGTCTCAGGCTTCCGGGGTCCGTTGTTAAACGGGGCATAAAGCAAATGTTTAGGTTGTTGGGGCAGTTGTTTTGTCTTTGTGGACTGAGCATTTTCGTAAAGGGGCTTTTCTGGGGCGGGGCATCCTGGTGCCGGGGCTGCTGCCCTGAGGGCTCGGGGGAGTTGAAGGAAGGCGGTATCTCTGTACTTGTGCTTACTGCGCCCTTTCTTTTCCCCTCCCTGTCTCTCCATCCCCATTCACCTTTGGATGACTTTCGGGCATCCTTCCGGATTGCTGTTGGGTTTTGCTTCAGATTAAGTGGGAGAGGAAGAGATTGGGAAGGCCCAGAGTTGATTGAGCATTCTTGTCAGTGGGTGAGTTAGTGGGAAGACTTTGCTCAAAGACTTCCCGGGAAGAACAATTCCCAACCTCCCTTACTTCCAGTTTTGATTAAGTTTTTTCTTAGATCAAGCCTCAATTCAGTTCTATAAGCACTTATTAATCAATCAGTAAATATTTATTAAACCAGGCTCAATATATGTCAGGAACTGTGCTAAGCATAAAAAGATGCAAAATCTAGGCCCTGCCTTCAAAAAGCTTCCAGTCTAATGGGGAGACAACTTGTGACAGATTTATACAAAGTGGATCTTATAGGATAAGGAGGAAATACGGAGGAGGCGTTCCCTACTAGATGTGAGGCACTGGGCTTAGGTGTAGGATCACATTTGTAAAAAATTTTCTGAATACACGTAAAGATAGTTTTCAGCATTCGTTTTTGTAGACTTTGTGCTTTTTTTCCCCTCCTACCCTTACCTTCTCCCTCCCCAAGACAGCAAGTAATCCAATATAGCTTAAATATGTGCAATGCTTTTAAACATATTTTCATATTTGTCATCTTATGCAAGAAAAATCAGACTAAAAGGGAAAAGTAAATACCAGACAGTGGGCCTTGTGTGGCATCCTAGAGGCCCTAGAGAACCACAAGATGTTTTGAGAAAGGATTTTTTTTTTTTTTTAAACAGGCTCAGGTGAAATATAAATTTGGTGTGGAAAATTAATTAGGAAGAGAATCCCGGATATGGGTGACCAATTAGGCAGTGGTTGTGATAGTCCAAGCTTGAGTTGACAGGGTATGGTGCCAGACCTGTGGAGAAGTTTAGGTTCATCAAGTTAGAAGGCACCCCAGAGACTTCTTTGTTTTACAGAGATGAAACTGAGGTGAATTGGTTTGCCCGAGGTTGAATGGGTAGGATCTGAAGCACGGTTCTTTGATTCCAGAATGAGTTCTTTTTCTGCTGATATATTGTGTTGACAACTGAGCAGATATTAAGTGAGGAGAAAAGGGTCAATCAAGGATGACCCCAGGGTTGGAGAAGGATAGGTTTTGTAGAAACTGGGAGATTTGGAGAAGGGATGGGTTTTTCCAGTAAATCAGTTCTATTTTTGGATATGCTGAGTTTGAGGTACTTATGGAACATCCAAGTGGGGAATATTAAAGAGAGATGAAAGATAGATTATTGTCACTAATGAATATCAATTGAAAGTCTTTAAATAAAACACTGGCAAAAAACAAAAAAACAAAAAACCTAAACAATCTATTTTAAAAATTGTTTATAATAATCAAGTTGGATTTATACTTGGAAGCAAGGATGGTTCAACATTAAGAAAACAATTATAGTTAATTTAATTAAAAACAACATCCAAAACTTATGATTCTTTTTTCGTTTTTATTTTTATAATAGCTTTTTATTTTCCCAAATACTTGCAGAGATGGTTTTCAGCATTCACCTTTGCAAAACCTTCTATTTCAATTTTTTTTCCCATCCACCTTTCCCCCCCCAGACAGCAGGCAATCCAAATAGGTTAAACAACTGCAATTCTTCTAAACATTTCCATATTCATCATGCTGCTCAAGAAAAATCAGATCAAAAGGAAAAACAGCATGAGAAAGAAAAAAACAAACTAGCAGATAATAACAGCAAAAAGTGAAAATGTAATGCTTTGATTCACATTCAGTCTCTATATAGTTCTCTCTCTGGATACAGAGACATCTGGCTCTTTCCATCCTAAGTCTTTTGGTATTGCCTTGAATCACCTCATCATTGAAAAGAGCCAAGTCCAAGAACCAGCTACATCCAGAAAAGGAACACTGGGAAATGAATGTAAACTGTTATTTTTACCTTCTGAATCCAATTCTTCCTGTGCAACCAAAAATTCGGTCTACACACATATTTGTATCTAGAATATACTGTAATATATTTAACATATATAAGACTGCTTGCCATCTGGGGGAGGGGGTTGGGGGAGGAAGGGAAAAAATCTGAATAGAAGTGCGTGCAAGGGATAATGTTGTAAAACCCATGCATATGTACTGTCAAAAAAAATGTTATAATTATAAAATAAAATTAAAATTTAAAAAAAAAAAAAAAAAAAAAAGAAAAGAGCCAAGTCCATCACAATTGATCATCACATAATCTTCTTGTTGCAGTGTACAATGTTCTCTTGGTGTTGCTCACTTCACTCAGGAGCAGTTCATTTAAATCCTTTCAGGCTTTTCTGAAATCAGTCTGCTCATTATTTCTTATAAAACAACAATATTTTATTACATCCATTTACCATTGTTTATTTAGTTACTCCCCAACTGATGGGCATTCACTCAGTTTCCAGTTCCTTATTATTATAAAAAGGGTTGCTACAAACATTTTTGTACATGTAGGTCCTTTTTCCTCTTTTATGATCTCTTTGGGATATAGACTCAGGAGAGGCTGATGGATCAAAGGGTATGCACAGCAAAATTTATGGTTCTTTTAGAAAATACAACATTAATTTTTGTTAGCCTAAAAACTATAGGGCCATTTTATTATATGATTACACAGTATGCATTTTAAAACTAAAGACTAGTATTATATGCAATGGAGAAACCTTAGAAACTTTTCCATAAATGCAGAATTAAAATAAGGATGTTCCTTTCCCTGATATTGTTTGACTTAGTTCTAGCAATGCTGGGGGAAATACTAAGGTTGAGAAGTAGGTGATGGAGGGCAGAAGTGTCAAATACCTTTGAATCAAGATTGAAATGTAACTGGGAAAAATTTAACTAAATAAAAATATAGCAAACCATCAATAATATCATGTTTTAAATATCATATCCTTATGTTCCAATTAGTGGCCCCATTTCCATTTGAATTTGACACCATTGGTGTAGTAGATAGAATTGAGTCAAGAAGAGCTGGGTTCAAATTCTGTCATATCTGTGTAATCCAGGATAAATCACTTCACATTTCTGTGTTACCTCATCTCTAAAAGGAGAGGGTCTGACTCAGTGGGCTCTAGAACCCCTTTTATGAAGCTCTAAATTTACGTTCCCATGATGCTTTGTTGAGAGAAAGAAATGAAAGGCATAAAAATAAGCAAACGAGGAGACAAAATTATCTGCATTTTTTGATAATGATTTTAAGGAATCCTAAAGAAGGTAATTGAGACAGTAGTATCATTGAAGTAAGTAGGCTGTGAAACAGATCCACAAAAATCAGAAGCATTTCTTTAGAGAAATAACAGAATCCTCGAGGAGATAAGAAAAAGGGAAGTCCCATTCAAAATTACTACACATCTATACGTGACTGTTAACCTGCCAAGACACACTAAAGACCTGTATAGTTACAATTATAAAGCAAAAGAAAATGATTTACATAACTTATTAATGTAACATAACTCAGGGCTCTAGTATGATCAGGCAATGTGTAGCGTAATGACAATTATAATGCTCAGTCATTAAACATTAGTGAGCACTTTCTGTGTGCCAGGCACTATGCTAAGTGCTGGGGATACAAAAAGAGGCAAAAGGTAGTCCCTGTCCTCAAGGAGTTCACAGTCTAATTGGGGAGACAGTAAGCAAACAACTATGTACAGCACAGCATTGATGTTACCTAAATTAATTTGCTGATACTTTATTGTGCACTAATCATAATTCATTTATTAGCATGAAAAAGATGTAGAATCTCCAGGGAAATAAAAAAAAAAAAAGTAGGAATGAAGGGGGAACAATCCTTTTAGATCTCAGATTATACTAACAGGCCAAAATCATTAAAACTATTTTGTATTGGTTAAAAAAGGAGCAAAGCAAGGGAATGGGGTAGATAAAGAAAAAAAAAATCAGAACCAAATGGTTCAATAAGCCAGTGCTCAGTATAGCAGAGACCATAAATTACTTGTGAAGGAACTCTTTATTTGATAGCAATTGCTGGGAATACTGGAAAGCAACTTGGCAGGAATTGGCTTTAGGTCAGTACCTTATACCATATGCCACTTTGAGCTCCAAATGGTGATACGAACTGACTATTAAAGATCACACCTTAAAAAATTTAAAAGAGGGCTATATCTCCCTATTTTCAGCTTTTACCCATTTCTCTTATTAGTTCTGTTCTCTGGGGTCAGGCAATTCTAATTTTTAAAATAATTATATAATTTCTCAATTAATACAATTTTCTTTCCCTTTCTACCCACTATTAAAAAGAAAAATTAAAAACAATACCTATGTATAGTCAAGCCAAAAAAACCTCATTCACCAAGCTTGTTTCATTCTACGCTTTGAGTCAGTGAGCAGCATGTTTCATCATAAGTCTTCTGAGTCTTTTACAGTTATTTTGTTTTTACAATATTGTTCTTAACATGTAAATTGTTTTCTTGTTTCTGTTCATTTCACTCTACATCAGTTTATTCAATTTTCCTAGCCTTTCTGAAAATGTCCCCTTCATTATTTTATGTTGATGCTATAATTTGTTCAGATGATCATCCCCTCAATTTCTGTTTCTTTGCTACTGCAAAAAGAGCTGTCATAACTTTTTTTTTTTGCACATATTGGGTCCTTTACGTCTTAATTTGTTTTCCTTGGGAGGTTAAATCCACTTGTGGTATGCACGGTTGTGCTAACTTTTGAGACATTATTCAAGAGTGCACTTCAGAATAGTTAAAACGAGTTCACAACTCCCTGAACAACGCATTAAGTGCCTGTTTTCCTGCTTCTCCTCCAGTATTTATCTTTTTTTTTTTTTGGTCAGCTTTGCCAGTCTGATAAATATGAGATTGAATTTTAAAGTTGCTTTAATTTGCATTTCTCTAATTCTTAGTGAGTTAGAACATTTTTTAAATGACTGTTGATAGCTTAAATTTCTTCTTTAGCAAATGGTATCTTTTGATCATTTATCATTTGCAAATGGTTCTTAGTTTTATGCATTTTAATTAGTTCCTTATGTCCTAGAAACAAGCAATTGTAACAATAATTCTAATTAGTCTTCCTAGACAATCATTTCTTAAAGACACCTAAGTCTTTTGGTTCCTGTAATTGGTCCTGTTTTGGATGAGTTTGAAGCCCTTCATCATTCTAATTACCTTCTAGTGTATTTTTTCTCATATTCCATTGCTCCTTCTAAAATGTAAAGCCCAGAGCAAACGGTTCAGGGCAGAGAACATCCATGGGAACATCCCTTCCATGTTCCTAGATGCTTTGCCTCCGTTGGTGTAGTCTGAGGTTTTCTGGGCATCTCTCTCATACTATATCCCAGCTAGGTTTTAGCCTTTGAAAACCCCCAGCTCTTTTTATTTTTTATTTTCATTTATTTATTTATTTGTCTATTTATTTATTTATTTATATTATTATAGCTTTTTATTTACAAGATATATGCATGGATAATTTTTAAGCATTAACCCTTGCAAAACCTTCTGTTCCAACTTTTCCCCTCCTTCCCCCCACCCCCTCCCCCAGATAGCAGGTGCACTCATACATGTTAAATGTTAACGTATATGTTAAGTACAATATATGTTTACATATCTACACAGTTATTTTGCTGCACAAGAAAAATCAGACTTAGACATAAGGTAAAAATAACTTGAGAAGGAAATCAAAAATGCAAGCAGACAACAACAGGAGGAGTGGAAATGCTATGTTGAAGTTCATACTTATTTACCATAGTTCTTTCACTGGGTGTAGTGGTTCTCTTCATTATTGAACAAATGGAACTGATTTGGTTCATCTCATTGTTGAAGAGGGCCATGTCCATCAGAATTATTCATCATATAGTATTGTTGCTGAAGTATATAATGACCTCCTGGTCCTGCTTGTTTCACTCAGCATCAGTTCATGTAAGTCTCTCTAGGCCTTTCTGAAATCATCCTGCTGGTCATTTCTTACAGAACAATAATATTCCATAATATTCATATACCACAATTTATTCAGCCATTCCCCAACTGATGGGCATCCAGTCAATTTCCAATTTCTTGCCACCACAAAAAGGGCTGCCGTAAACATTTTTGTACATATGGGTCCCTTTCTCTCTCTTTCTCCCTTTTTTTTTTTTTTTTTTTTTTGAGGCTGGGGTTAAGTGACTTGCCCAGGGTCACACAGCTAGGAAGTGTTAAGTGTCTGAGATCAGATTTGAACTCGGGTCCTTCTAAATTCAAGGCTGGTGCTCTATCTACTGCGCCACCTAGCTGCCCCCCTTTCTCTTTTTTAAGATCTCTTTGGGATATAAGCCCAGTATTAACACTCCCAGCTCTTTTTAATATGAAAAATCATAGATCTAGAAGCTGGCATGTCAGCTGATCTACCAATGAGGAAACTGAGGGTCCGAAAAGTTAAATGACTTGGTCAGGACCACATAGTATTAAATGTAGGATTTGAACCCAAATCCTCAGACTTCAGAGCTACTATTTTTCCTGAGAGGGATTCAGATGTAATACACTGCTGGCCAGATACATACTGCTCTTTAGTCATTGCCTTGTCTGACTTGTACTTTTTGAGGTTGATTTTGGAATCCAAGTTAATATTTTGCATATCTCCATTAAATTTTGTCTTACTTCTGAATCCTGACCATCATTCATTTCATTAACTATTCCTCTCAGTTCTGTGTTAGCTGTAAATTTGTTAAATATGTCTTTTGTACCTTTCTGAAAGGGCTGGACCTCCCTGCCAGGGTTCCATGGGCTACAAAGGATAAAGCAGTTCCCATCAGTAGTTGTTTGATTGTTGGTTTTCAGGAAAGTGCATTTTATACTGTTTTGGGAACAAATTTGAATGCCAGATATAAATTCATTGTGTGTTTAAATAAGCAAGCATCCTGAATTAAGATAACCTGTGGTGTGTTTTTGCTCCAGGCAGCATAGATAGCATTTCTGAAGTGATGATTACAGTGATATACTTGAATGATTCTGCATAGTGATTTATGTTGTTTTAGGGCAGAGACTTGAGTGAGAGGAATGGGGGAATTAATGACTTGTAATTATAGGCCAACAACAAAAATAACATTTGTGCCAATCTTACTTTAAAAACAAACAAAATTTATCTTGGTGAGCTTCCAAGTATGTTTGGATAGTTTTATCTCTTAGAAGACAGATTGAATTTTTTAGTGCCAAAAATGTTCAGGGACACTCTTTGGGGGTAACTGCACTCCCTATACTTAGGTTGCTGGATTTCAAGTCAGATTGATAAAATGCAGTTAATCCAGGGGAACATCTTGACTGTTTTTATAATCTATCATATGACGTAGTAGTGTTAGTCACCAGGGTGCCTTGCTATTTTTTAATAGGATACTTTCTGAGTGTCATCTCTTGGTTTCTAGACAAGATCAGAAATTATTTAAAAACTGTTATAAATAAATCCCTGAATCCATGAGATATGATGAATAATGCTCTTGCTCAGACTATTTATACTGTTTCTGCTAATCTGTTACACACAGACGCACTCTCACATACTCTCTGCTATTAGAAGACAATTTATTCTGATAATTATTACCAAGCTCTGGCTTAGCCTGACACCAACACTAAATTTTGTGTCCCATCCTTCAAATTTCCTTTCAGTAAGCATTTATTAAGTACTTCCTGTATGTTGAATACTATCCTAGATGCTGGAGAAACTGTGAGGTTTAGAGTGGAATCTGAGGAGTAATGATTCATATCCATATCACTGATATTAAATAATACCTGATGTGTGCAAAAGAACAATGCAGAATGCTGGGTGACTTCTTGGGAGGAGGAGAAGCTCATTGTTAATGGGTGGAAGTTAGAAAAAGCTTTATTGAGTGGGGCTTGGAAGATTTGGGAGGGATTCTGTAAGAGGGGAGAGGAAGACATTCTGGACTAGGGAAGACTGTGAGCAGACAGAAGAGTGAGAAAGGGCAGGCTGTGTATTGGGACTGGTTTGGCGGGAGCTGGATTTGTTGGGGATTTAGTACGAGAGTGCTAGAAAGATAGGATTGTGGAGGGCCTTGTCTATCAGGCTTTAAAGTAATGAGAATTTTTCTCAGAAGGCCTCAGAAAATAGATGTAGGATATTAATATCCTACAGAAGGATGATGTGATCAGATCCTTGGACTAGGAAGGTTAGTCTGGCAGATGAGAGAGGGATGATGAGGGAGGCCCTCCCGTAGGGAAGAAGGGAAGAATAAAGGTAGGAAAAGTTGCCATTGCTGGAGTCTGGGCAGAAAATGTAATGAAGATTTGTACACGGGTGTTGTCAATGGGAATAGAAAGGAAGGCAAGAAACGCAAGAGGATTGTAGAGGTTGGCTTTTTAAAAATACAGTTTTATTGCTATCTTTTTATTATTACATCAGCTACATTTCCCAGTATGTTCTACATTCCCTCATCCTCTAGAGAGCCATCTTTTATAGCAAAGAATAAAAAGGAAAAGAAAAGTTTGATCCAACTAAATCAGCACATCAAGAATGTCTGAGATCTGCAGTATCTCCCCCTCAGAAACCCCTACCTTTGCCAAGGGAGGGCTTCGGCCTTTGTGGATTGTGGAGGTAGACATGATAACACTTAGTAATGATTGAATAGAAGGGTTAGAGAAGGAAAAGCAGTATTCCATTGTAATGTTCTGTTGTGTCCAGAAACTGCTGATCGCTCTGGGAGGAGATCTGCTGTCATCAACTGCCACCAATTCTGACCTCGTGTAGAAACTCTTTCTTTCCCTCCAGAGAGCTGCCTCAGGTCTGGCCCAGACAAGACTCTCAATCTCTCCAGTGCTGCCCTCTTTTATTCTCCCAGAGAATGGGCGTGGGATAATGCAAGGGCTTCTGGGAAAAATTACTTCAACCAATGAATTTGCTCCTCCTAAGCATGCAAGCTCCTCCCCAGGAATTCGAAGGGGTTAAACTCCCAGTAAAGGCTGGAACTAGAGAATTGTTAAGTACCGACTTAGCACTTAGTAAGAACCTAATATCTCATTATCTCATTAGCACTTAGTAAGAACCTAACATTCCATCATGGAAGCTGGGATGAATGGGGGAGCCAGTGGTACTACAGATAAAATGGCGGAAGGAAGAAATTTGGGAGAGAAGATAAACTCAGTTTAATATGATGAGCTGGAGGTTTTGCAAGGGATGTGCAGGTATAAAGAAAAGTCTTATATGTGATTGGAGATGTGAAACTAGAGCTGGGAACACAGGTAAGGGAGATAGGTTTGGGAGCCATTTGAATAGTGCTTGTAGTCCAAGGGAGAATTGTGAAGAGAAGAGAAGAAAGGGTAGGATGGGACCTGGGGAACATCCATCAGTAGGGACCTGGAAGAGAGTGACAAGCCAAGCAAGCCATGAATATTTATTAAGGGCCCATCATGTGCCAAGCCTGTGCTAAGTACTAAGGGTGCAAAAAGAAGCAAAAGAGCCCCTGATGGAGCAGAGAAAGAGCAATAGATATGCAGGAAGAAAAAGTAGGAGAATGGGTTTTGGAAACCAAGAGAAGATATGGTTAATACCATGGAGGGAGGCCTGGTCACCAGGATCACACACCATCTTATGCCTAGGGATTATTGAGAAAAAAAGGCCATTGGATCTGCTACATCCTAATAGTTGTATGCTCTGATTTTTTTTTTTTAAGCTATGTATTTAAAAACATAAAAATGAGAATAGGTCCATGTACTTCACCAGATTGCCAGAGACATCCTTGATAAGAGCTCTGCTATAAAGGAAAGGCACAAAATTTAATGGGGGACAACAAAGCAGGATCCCAAGGCAGAAGGGCGGAGGCAGCAGGATTCATCACTGAAAGTGGGGTTGCAGCTGCCATCTCCGCACCTGACTTAGCCCCTGGCTCCCTGTGCTAGAGCTGGGGCTGACACCACCAAGGCAATAATGTGCGGCACCATTGGATGAGATGCTCCTGATACTACAGCAGGATGTCACAGTTTATTATGGTATTACCAGACCGTACTCCCAAGACCCTTTGCTTTTTTATACCAAACTCTCAACAGGCAGTATTCCTGGTTTCATCATAGCGACTCCTATGAATCTGATATTTAAAACTACAAATAGTGATTAATGATAATATTTTTCTTTCTCCCTCTCTTCTCTACCCCACTTTTTACTTAGGTGTTTCCAAGCCAGGATCCTCTGGACCGAGCAGACTTCAATGCTGTGGAATATATCAATGCTCTTTTCCCGACAGAACAAGTAAGTTTAGTTCTTTAAATTTTATTCATGGCAGTGGATTGCCTGTTCATGTAAAAGTTTGTGATCTGCTTTCTCCTTAGCCCTTATGGTGACCCCTCAGTCTAAGGAAGGATGATTTATGGTCGAGAATTAAATACAGGTCAAACCCATCATCAGTTTTGTAGAATGGCCATATATTTGCTGTGTTGCCATAGACTTTTTTCCTAATGAGCAAATTGCTAGAAATCACAGTAATGGGGCTTAAAGAATCAACCAGACTGGACAGTGAATTTGTGAGTCCTCAATAAATATACTATATCCTAGAAGAGTAGGCCAATTTGATCACTAAACAAAATTAACAAAAATAATAATTTTTTGCAATGTTTTACAAATGCCTATTATCACCTGTTGATTCTCCCAACTACCCAACACTTAGGGGAGATAATTATGATTCCAGTTTTACTAATGAGGAAACTCAGCCTCAGAACTGAAATGGCTTATCCAAGGGGCAGTCAGGACAGAGCTGGGGGCTCTGAGCTTTCACCTTGCCCTGTCCTCTCCAAGTAGTGCAGACTCATTTAAGAAGGCAGTTACAGCAGACTAGAAAGTCACCATAGTTTGATTCTCTGCATCTCTGGGAACAGACTGGACAAGTTGCATGGAAGTGGTGACCCAGGGCTATAGCTGACTTAGCAGAAGGTCAGCAAGATGACTGAGTCTGGTTGTTCGTGTGCCAGATTTGGGATCTTGAATCAGCCACTCTGGGAACCTTGGACAAATCACATAATGTTCCTGGGCCTGAGTGTGCTTCTGTAAAACAAGAGGCTTAGGCCAGAGGATGACTGAGGTCCCTTCGAGCTCTAGGCCAGTGATTCCCTTAATGCCCGTGTCATCTTGACCTTGTCTATAGCCTCAAAGAGCCTTTTCTCCTCTGGATCTGGGCCCCGTGTGTTTGGTCAGTGACAACACATTTCCCAGAGCTTCATCTTTGGTAGGGACCTCAGACGACCCTCAGCCTGAAAAAGAATTGTACCAGGCAGTCCTTAGTCATCCAGCTTTTGCTGAGAGTCCTTCAGTGATGGGAAGCTCATGCCCCCTCCTACCATTTGTCTCAGGGCCTCAGGAGAGTTATTAGGTCCCAAAGAATTCCTCCGCAGCAAGGCTCTTCATCTTAGCATCTCCTACAGTGTCCTCTGCCAGAGGAATGTAATGAGGGCTGGCAGAGGAAGAGGTTCTGGCGAGTGAGAGCCTGCCTCTGATACTTCCTGGCTGGGGAACCCTTGGGGACTCTGAGTTCTAGCACATCATCCCTAAAATGTCAGGAATGATAGACCTTCTACCCCCTAGGGCTATTGTGAGGAATTGTTGTATGCTGATGGGAGCTCCTATCAAGAATATCTGAAGGGAAGGACCAAATAACATAGGCCTCTTTTTTCTCCCAGAAACCTCTCTGATATCTGGTTAGCCCATAAATGCTGGAGGCTAGGGATTAAGCAGGTGACCTAATCCAGGGGAAGGTGGGGGGTTTCCTTTTCTGTAGTTCACTGTTGCTCAGATCAGCAGGCTTTTTTTTTTTTTTTAAGAAAAAGTAAAGACATCTAGGTGGCACAGTGGACATAACATCAGCCCTGAAATCAGGAATCCCTGAGTTCAAATCTGGTCTCAGACACTTAATACTTCCTAGCTATGTGACCCTGGGCAAGTCACTTAACCCCAATTGCCTCAGGAGAAAAAAAAGAAAAAGAAAAAGTACAACAGATTTATTACCTTATTATTCCTGGAAACTGTCTTTCAGTGCAACCAAGGATACCATTTGTGGTGGTCATTGTTGCTTCTGTTATTTGTTCATTGTTATTGTTTTTGTTTTGTTATGTTATATATTGACTTCCATTGAGTTCACAATCCATTAGAATCACTTAGGCTTTATCAGACAAATGATATCTAAATATTTCTCTCCCTTCTTGATTTTGTCAAATCAATGTTTTAATCCTAAATGTTTTCCACTTACCCTATTGAAAGCCCAAGTATGTCTCCCAGGCAAGACATGAGTGCATCATTACCTGATTCTAAGACTGTCCCCTCTATCTGCAAGATTAAAGGGTTGGAGTTGCCTTATACCTTTTCTTCCAGCTTAAATCAACAATACTACAACATATTCTTTTATAAGCCAAACCTTTGTCTATCTTTAGAGTTCATCCACATCCTATTCAGGGCTCAGATTTCAAAAACTTTTAAAATAATAATTTATATGTATATAATATCCTCCTTGCAACTATTCTTCATCGTCATCATGAATGACCATGGCATTACCATTCTACAGATGAGGAAATTGAAGCTCATAGAAGTCAAATGATTTCTCCATATTCTTCTATTTCTCCCTGCTACTGGACTTTTTTTCATCAAGTCTCACTTCACCTAAAATGAAACTTACTTATAAGTATGAATACTGTTTGAAGTGGCAAGTAGTCAAAGAGAAGAAGAAAGGGAAGGGAAAAAAGAAACTTACTCTTGGTAAGAACTATCTTTCCTCTAAAGAATGTAAAGAAAACCATCTCAGAGACCATCAGCTGTTCTTCATTGGGAAGCCGGTGGGGGTCGGATAAAAAAAGCTCTCGACACAGTCAGGTTCCACAATGGAATCTCAGCTCTTCAGCAGGCAGTTTTTAAGCCCTCTCTAGGCAGTGTGCTGGACAGGAGGGACGTGCAGAAAAACAAACATGTTCTACATGTTTTACCAGGTGAATGAACACAAAACACGCATAGAGAAGTCAAGGTTCCATAACATGGAGGGGGAGAGGGAAGAGCACTCTAAACCAGAGCGATGAAGAAGGGCCTTGGGCCAAGATCTGGCCTCTGGGCCAGATTCTCAGAAATGTAGAACGCAAAAGGGGAGTAATTTGAGTGGCAGAGGCAGAATTGTGGAGGATGAAATTGGAGAGGGAGACCAGTTAGGAGGCCATTGCATTAGTGCAAAGAGGTGATTGAGGATTTGAGCTAGGGTGATGCTAGGAAGGAAGGAAGGAAGGAAGGAAGGAAGGAAGGAAGGAAGGGAGGGAGGGAGGGAGGGAGGGAGGGAGGGAGGGAGGGAGGGAGGGAGGGAGGGAGGGAGGGCAGACTTGATTAATAATTCTGAAATAAGTAAAAAAGAGTATGGGAGTGATTCTGAGGGTATGACCTGAGAGACTGAGAGAATGGTGATTCCCTTAATGGGAATAAAAACAATTCTTGACATTTTTATAGTTCTTCAAGGTTTATAAGGTGGAAAGATCATTCCAGCGACCTGTATTCTTCTTTTGCAAATGAGGGAACCAGGCCAGAGAAGTTGTGACTTAACTAGTGTCATACAGCCCCAGGAGTCCCAGGCAGGATTCCAAACCAGGTCTTCTTGCCCCCCAGTACTTTATCCTCTGTGGCTCGGCAGAGAGCTTGGGAGGAGAGGTGTTTTTGGATAGGAAGAGAATGAATTCCCGTCAGGGCTTTTTGTTGGAGAAGCTGATGGATTGTACACGTGGAGATGGCCAGCGGCGGTCAGTGTGAGAGCCCTGGCCTGGGCGTCTTCGTGGGAGGGATGAGAGAGCACATGTGAAGAGAAGAGTGGGCCTGTCTTCGTGCCATGGCAGTTCCATAAAGGAACCTGAGGCAGGCAGAGTCACCAGTTGGCAGAGCAGGTCATCGGGCTCGGAGATGATGGGTCCCTGTGACCTTGGAGCAGAGCACTCTCAGCCTGCACTTTGGGCTAAAGCTAGCAGAGGAGTTTGGTTCTCCACACAAACAGCTGAGAACTGAAGACTGACCCTGATGCTGAGCCGGCCCTCCACGCCTCTTTTTGCCTACTCTCTAACCTGTTGACCCCAGGTGTGCCGGTCAGTGTCAGCTAGAGGGGGTTTCAGGAGAGCCTCCTGTGGTGCCCTTCACAGCACTGGCAGTTTTAGTCACATCTCTGCTCATATTGGTCCTTTCTGTCATACCAGAACTCACCGCTAGGGGTGTTCTTCACACTAGGCCTGCTGTTATAATGTTAGGATGGATGATGTGTCCTTAACATAGATTTCCAGGAAACCCCACAGAACAAACTGTGTCTTCACTTGCTCAGTTTTCTTTAGGGTCATTGTTGTTAAAAAAAATAATTAATAGCAAAGTTTAGAAACAGGAGCTGCTGTTTGTGCCCAGGGTCCATAGATATTTATTGGCAGTGAGCAAGAGGAATTTGGGCTGGGAAGAGAATAGCCTGAGGTGTGGTTTAGTAGCTGGTAAGCCTGAGAGTGTATTATGGGAAGGTGCTCTTAAAAAAAAAATGAATGGCAGAATCTTATTTGTCTGAGAAAATTTAGAGAGCATTTGACTTGAATGAAGAATGGGACCTGTCTCAAGAAAGAGTGAAGAGGGGGCCTGTTCTTTCTTTAAGGGGTTACTTTAAGAGAAATACTTTTGATTGTTCAAGGTCACCTAGGTGGTACAGGGCAGAGTCCGCATTATGTTCTTGACCACTCCACCCTGCCCTGCCTTGCCCTTCCAACCTGAGCAAGGCCTTTTTAATAGTAGGGCTAGCTTCCAAGGAAATTGGAGAATATCCTAGAGATTTTCAAAAGTGCAGTGGCAGTACTTGGCTCCTTTCACCTCTTCTCCATCTTTGCAAAGCTGTCATGGGTGTTTAGTTCCTCTAAACATTTTGATTGAGAATTCAGAATTCTTCAAGATTTCCCTCAAGAACCCATGTGACAGCCACTTGGCTCTTGACCTGAGCTTGGGAAACACCTCCCTCTAGCAGTCAGTCAGTGAGCACCCAGGCAATGTGCCAGTCATACTTTTCCCCCTTCCCCACTTCATTTGACAGATGAGGGAACTGAATCTCAGAGCTGTGGAATAATTGCCCAGAGTCGCCACAGCAATAAGCTAGGACCAGAAGCCAAGTCTCCTGATTCCCTGGAGTATTATATGTATTTCTGTTGCTGTACAGAAATGAGAGTAGTTCATTTCATCTCATTATATTCTTAACTAAAGCTGTCCATGGACTTCAGAAAATCATTAAAAAGAATCTTTGACAGTTTCCTTTGGCTCTTTCTGCATTTTCTTCCACATCCGAACTTTGAGAAGTCAACATTTTAAACTCCCTAATTTTTTTGCCAGCCCCATTTAGTTATCCACAGCAGTAGTGAAAAGCCTCTGAAGGCTTGATCAGAGCAATAGAAAGGTGGTAAATAGGATTTTTTTTTTTTTGTTTAGATGTTGCCAAGGGTTTTTTGCTCCAAACAGGCTTGCTGATGACTGCTCTGGGCCTTAGTTAGTTCATCAGTAAAATGAAAGGATAGAGAGTCTGACTTCTCAGGCCTTACCAGCTCTCAACTACTCCAGTTATGTGGTTATCTGGTCTCTGTTTGAAATTGGACTCACTTTTGTACTTTTCCAACTTTCTCCATGAGAGGGCAGCATTTCCTCAAATTTGCTCTCATCTTAGTACCTGAGCATGAGAGAACCAGTTTCACTTACCAGGCAATCAAAGCTATTAGTTTTCATTTAGAGGGTTCACAAATGCAGCCTGTTTTTTCCAAGGAAGGGCAATTGTACATTGCAATAACAACTAGGATGACGCTCTTTCTTTCTTCTCTCTTTAGTCTTTGGCAAACATAGATGAAGTCGTCAACAAAATTCGATTGAAAATAAGGTATGTAACCCAGCATTTACCTTGTCTTCATAAATTGTGAGTGCGTCAAAGCATGTGTGGGTCTGGCTGTTATGTTCTAGATAGTGCTTAGCCAGAGGGAACATTTACATCTCAAATTTTGTGTTACATTTTATTTTTTTTTTTAAGGCTTCATTTTCATCCAAGTTTCTACATGATTCTTGTGCCAAAGAAGTTAGTTCTGTGGTCAGCTCTCAATTAGTCATACAAGGAGGAGGGAGACAGTAGCAAGGCTAGCCCCAAACATTGGCTCACAAAAGAAAAACAAAAGCAATTCTGCCGGAGTTTGTAATGAATGATGTAACTTTGTGCCTTGCATTGGGCTTTTTTTTTTTTTTTTTTTAGACTTAGTACAATAGAATTGTGCATGTGACCTGACGTATACACCAGGTGACACTGGGGAATGTGGGCTTCGGGATGGCCAGGGAGACACCAAGGGGAAGCCAACTTGGTATTACAAACTAATTTAATTTTATTAAAAATCGAATTTTATGGACATCATCTGTTTTTACTTCACTTAGGTTTCCCAATGGTTCCTTCCTCTTTCTCTTTCCCAGAGAGCTGTCTCTGCTACCAAATTTTTTTTAAAAGTTCAGCAAAACTAACCAGCTCATCGACTAAGTGCAGCTTTCAGGGCAACATTGCACACTCGTGGTTGGCCCCTCTATTGTCCCCCTTCTAATTCTTTGGCCCCACCCCCTACATCTCCAAAGAAGAAAAGGTAGTATATTCTCATACCTTTGTTTGGGACCAAAACTACTCAATGCAGTTTCCCAACATCCAGTTTTGATAATTTTGTTGTTGTTAACATTTACCTCATTGTAGTCATTATATCATTTTTTTTCTTAATTCTGCTTTCTTCATCCTGCACCAGTTCATATAAGCTGTCGCAGTCTTTTCTGTGTTCATCATATCATTTTATTAGATTGTACAGTGCCACAGATTTCATTATGGTCACTTGCCAAAAGAGCTAGTGTCATGTAGTTGGGGGAAAAAAAAGATGGCTTCGGGGTGTTGTCTTTGACATATCCTGGCCATGTAACCCTAGACAGGTCATGTAACTTCCTAGAACTTAGGCTTCCTAGAAACTTAAATTAAAAACTGAGAGCTACATATTGGCTTAGAAAACCACAAATTGACATTATTTATGTTATATTTTAATCTATTTTGTTAAACATTTCCCAATTTCATTTTAATCTGCTGCTCTGCCAAGTTTTTTATAATGGAGTTTCTCATGTCTGCTTTAGGCAGCTCTCTAAGATTATAAATTACAGAGAAGTTACCCAGCTGCATTAGCAATGAGAATTTGTTCATCTGAGAGTTGCTTATATCAGTGAATTCACAGATCTGTCTCCTATGATGGACCATGATTTGTTTAAATTCCCCAGTTGATGGACACATGGCTTCTTTCAGGTTTTAACACTATGAAAAGGGTCACAATAAATATTTTGCTGTGTATGGCTCTTTCTTTTGATAATTGACTTCCCTGCAGCCTGTGTCTAGCAGCAATGGGCAGGGGGTTTCTGGACCAATGGGGTAGAGAGAGAGCTGTCTGACCTGACTTTTCTTCTTGTCCAGGAAGTGGCCTGACCATTTGAGATTGGCCCTGGGACTCCCATTCTCAAGTTACTTCCATTTTCGATGAAGCCAATATCATTTTGAGTCTGGGGGATTATTTTTCCCATCTTCTGCCTCAGGCCTTTATAACTCATACCACTGAAAGCTTTGAACAGGTTCACAATAATAATGAGAGCTGACATTTATTTGGAACTTTAAGGTTTACAAAACACTTTATGGGCATTATTTCATTTGTTGTTTGCAAGAACTCTGTGAGCTAGGTATTCTGAGTAATTCCCATTTTATAGGTGGAAAAGTTGGGACTCAGATTGTGACTTGCTCAAAGTCACAGCTACGAAATGTTAGAAGTAGCACTTGAATCGGGCTTCCCTTGCCTGCAAATCTAATTCTCTTTCCACCAAACCATAGCATCTCTGTAAGGGATCTGCAAAGGTTCTTTCAGTGGCTGCTTATTGAATTCTAAGAAGTTTCAAAGGCTGTGGACTTAATGGCAGCAAAAAGATTAGGAAAGATGACATGATGCTATACTTAGAGAACCCCAAAGACTCTGCTAAAAAGCTATTAGAAATAATTCAGAGAAGATCCAACTCACTTCCAGTTGATCAATGATGGACAGAAATAACTATACCCAGAGAAGGAACACTGGGAAGCGAATGTAAATTGTTAGCACTACTGTCTATCTACCCAGGTTACTTATACCTTCGGAAGCTAATAATTAATGTGCAACAAGAAAAAGGTATTTACACACATATATTGTATCTAGGTTATATTGTAGCACATGTAAAATGTATGGGATTACCTGCCATGGGGGGGGGGGAGGGAGTGGAGGGAGGGAGGGGATAATTTGGAAAAATGAATAAAAAAAATAAAAAATATAACATTCAAGAAAACAACACACACACACACACAAAAAAAGAAATAATTCAGAATTTTAGCAAAGTTGCAGGATACAAAATAAATCCATATAAATCCTCAGCATTTTTATACATCACCAACACAATCCAACAGTAAGAGATACAAAGAGAAATTCCGTTCAAAATAACGGTCGATAGTATAAAATATTTGGGAATATATCTACCAAAGGAGAGTCAGGAATTATATGAGCAAAATTACAAAACACTTGCCACAAAAATAAAGTCAGATTTAAATAATTGGAAAGACATTCAGTGCTCTTGGATAGGCCGAGTGAATATAATTAAGATGACAATACTCCCTAAACTAATCTATTTATTTAGTGCTATACCAGTCAGACTTCCAAGAAACTATTTTAATAACCTAGAAAAAATAACAGAATTCATATGGAACAACAAAAGGTCGAGAATTTCAAGGGAAGTAATGAAAAAAAAATTTAAATGAAGGTGGTCTAGCTGTACCTGATCTAGAACTGTATTATAAAGCAACAGTCACCAAAACCATTTGGTATTGGCTAAGAAATAGACTAGTTGATCAGTGGCATAGGTTAGGTTCACAGGGCAAGATAGTGAATAAAAATAGCAATCTAGTGTTTGACAAACCCAAAGATCCCAAATTTTGGGATAAGAATTCATTATTTGACAAAAACTGCTGGGAAAACTGGAAATTAGTATGGCAGAAACTAGGCATGGACCCACATTTAACACCACATACTAAGATTAGATCAAAATGGGTCCAAGATTTAGGCATAAAGAATGAAATCATAAATAAATTGGAGGAACATGGGATGGTTTACCTCTCAGACTTGTGGAGCAGGAAGGAGTTTGTGTCCAAGGGAGAACTAGAGACCATTATTGATCACAAAATAGAACATTTTGATTACACCAAATTAAAAAGTTTCTGCACAAACAAAACTAATGCAAACAAGATTAGAAGGGAAGAAACAAATTGGGAAAACATTTTTACAGTTAAAGGTTCTGATAAAGGCCTCATCTCCAAAATATACAGAGAATTGACTTTAATTTATAAGAAATCAAGCCATTCTCCAGTTGATAAATGGTCAAAGGATATGAACAGACAATTTTCAGATGATGAAATTAAAACTATTTCCACTCATATGAAAGAGTGTTCCAAATCACTATTGATCAGAGAAATGCAAATTAAGACAACTCTGAGGTATCATTACACACCTGTCAGATTGGCTAAGATGACAGGAACAAATAACGATGAATGTTGGAGGGGCTGTGGGAACACTGGGACACTGATGCATTGTTGGTGGAGTTGTGAAAGAATCCAACCATTCTGGAGAGCAATCTGGAATTATGCCCAAAAAGTTGTCAAAATGTGCATACCCTTTGCCCAGCCACACTACTTACTGGGCTTATATCCCAAGGAAATACTAAAGAAGGGAAAGGGACCTGTATGTGCCAAAATGTTTGTGGCAGCCCTTTTTGTAGTGGCCAGAAACTGGAAGATGAATGGATGTCCATCAATTGGAGAATGGTTGGGTAAATTATGGTATATGAATGTTATGGAATATTATTGTTCTGTAAGAAATGACCAACAGGAGAAATACAGAGAGGCTTGTAGAGACTTACATGAACTGATGCTGAGTGAAACGAGCAGAACTAGGGGATCATTATACACTTCAACAATGATACTGTACGAGGATGTATGCTGATAGAAGTGGATATCTTCAACATAGAGAAGAGCTAATCCAATTCCAATTGATTAATGATGGACAGAATCAGCTACATCCAGAAAAGGAACACTGGGAAATGAGTGTAAACTGTTATTTTTACCTTCTGAATCCAATTCTTCCTGTGCAACAAGAAATTAGGCTCTACACACATATATTGTATCTAGAATATACTGTAATATATTTAACATATATAAGACTGCCTGCCATCTGGGGGAGGGGGTTGGGGGAGGAAGGGAAAAAATCTGAACAGAAGTAAGTGCAAGGGATAATGTTGTAAAAAATTACCCATGCATATGTACTGTCAAAAAAAAGTTATAATTATAAAATAAAAAAAGAAAGAAAGAAAGAAAAATAAAGGATCATATCACCAAAAAAAAAAAAAAAAAAAAGATTAGGAGATCACACTTCATTCTCCAAGGTTTGAAGAGACATTGAGAGTCTTTGATGGTCCCAGGTTACACCCAGACCTTCATGTCACCCCTTAAGCTTAGCCCCAAAACTCTTATTAGTTCTTCATATAAGAAGTACAGTTATTCAATGAGGTGCTGTGGGATGGCTGACATTGTACAACAGCAGGGGAGAAGCTGGAACAATAAAGATCCACAGACTGAACTCTTGGAGCCTGGATTTAGAGATGATTCTGGGCTGACTCGGCTTGGTTGAATTAGCCAAACTTTGGGAAGGGTTTTTCTCTAGAATTGTTTAAATCATATCTCAAATTGCCATAAAGTGTCATTGTCTTTTGTATCCCTTGTTCTTAGCTCTTAGTGAGAAAGTGAGAAAGAATAGGAACTGGATCTTTGGTTCTTGTCCATTTGGGTTTAAATCTGAAACATTTTTGTTGCATTTGTAGCATTTTTAAAATAAACAATTTATAAAAGTTGTAGCATTTTTTAAACAAACAGGGCAAGACAGCTACAGGTTCCTGTGGCTGTCACTTTCACTGTCATTGCCTGGACCTCCCTCAGCCATTGGTGCTCCTTCCTCCCTCCCTCCCTCTCTCCCTCTCTCCCTCTCTCCCTCCCTCCCTCCCTCCCTGTCTCCCTTCCTCCTTCCCTCCCTCTCTCCCTCCTTCCCTCCCTCCTTCCCTCCCTCCTTCCCTTCCTCCTTCCCTCCCTCCTTCCCTTCCTCCTTCCCTCCCTCTCTCCCTTCCTCCCTCCCTCCCTCTCTCTCTCCCTCTCTCCCTTCCTCCCTCCCTTCCTCCTTCCCTCCCTCCCTCCCTTCTTCCCTCACAGCATAGCATTTTCAGACAAGAAGCTATGCAGTAAATTACAAAATACTTTTGACCTCACTCTGCCTAAGATAGAGACTGTTTTATGAATTGTACAATTTCATTTTGTCAGGCGACTGGATGACAATATTCGAACAGTTGTGAGAGGTCAGACTAACGTGGGACAGGATGGAAGGCACGTAAGTAGTCTGTCCCTTTCCCCAGCTCTCGGCCTTGTATTCTTCCTTCTCCCTTGCCCCCAAAGGCTTTAGCCACTAAATGACCAATAGCTGGGCTGCCTTCTTACAGAACATTCTTCTGAACTGTCTCATGACTTGTGCCTACAATAGGAGAGGTGGATTGTGATGAGCCTCCTTATTATCCTTTCATTGATACCCATTGCAAGGTGGCTCCCAAGAACAAAAGGGATGATCTCTGCCTGTGAGGATATGGCCTGAATTCCTCTGTATCACCTTCCCCAGTTTACACATTTACTATGTGTAAATAGATAAATAAGTAGCTCTCATATGGATAAGACTCTGACTGCAGAATAAGTGTGTGAGCCTTTCCTGATATTTTAGTAGCTGCAAAAAATAATTTACAAAATGTGATCTACCCTCCATTTCTTATACCACCTGACCCTGGAGAAGGGAGCTCACACTGAATGCATCCACAAACTTCCCAGGTCAGGAGGACTGTAAAGGGAAGTGGGGATAAAGGGAATCAGATAACAGAAAGGTCAAGAGGTAATCTGTGACTGATTTCTTGTGCAGTCAGATTTTATATTCACATTTAGGACTGAAGGACTCCAAAAAAATCAAGGTCTCTGACAGGCCCCTGACATGCCTTGGCTGACTGGCCCTGATCAAGTCACCTCTCAGGACCCCAGATAGCGCTCAGAGATGATAAATTGCTGCATAGTCATCAGTCTGCATCAATGGAACCATTTTCCTCATTGCAGATTCCCTTCACAAAGGGAATAAATAAAAAATCTGAACCACACTTTTTTTTTTTTTTTTTTTTTTTTTAAAGAAATCGTGGTTATAGCAGAATATCCATAAACTTCATTATTGTTCTTCTGCCCCTTTCCTCAATAGCAATTAAATTCCGTAAGGGCTGGGATTATTTTGCTGTTGTCTTTGCTATCTCTACAACTAGTACAATATCGGACACAGAGGCATTTGATAAATGTTTGTTGAAGGAGTGAATGAATTCTCAATTTCCTTTAAAATTACTTCTTCCAGTAGTCTCAGTTCTATTGTGTATTATCTCTGATTTTCTTTAGTTGATGCTTTCTTATTTAAAAAATATACTTAGTGTGTCTGTCCCATATCCCATAATGCTTTAATACTATTGATCACTTACTTGGACCCTCATAACTTCTGCCCTTATCTTTTTAATATTGCCAATAGATGTAAGTTCCTTGAGGGGAGGGACTGGGTTTGTTTGTTATTTGGGCATCACTATTCCCAACATGTGATTAAAAAATTTACTGGTCTCTTAGATTTCCCCTTTGCTTTTTTAGTTGTTTTCAGAAAACTTTTTCATACTATTAGGACTCCAGTTGTTAATGACTCATTTGCATTTTCAGTTTTATTTACATTTTTGTCTCTTCCATTTCAGTCTGACTGTAATATGATTTTCTTTTACCTTTCCCTCTCTCTTTACAGAATTATCTTCTTCCATATATTTTTAGACCTCTTATCTTGGTAGGCACAGTGAGTGTTGTTGTTGTTGTTGTTTTGTTTTTTAGAGGGTATTTAATATTTTATTTGAAAGGGAGAGATTTACTGGGGCCAAATGGATCCGTGGTTTGGTCCCAGGGCTGACTGAGACTATCGTCTCCAAGAATCCAGTAAATGATCTGAGTTCAGTGAGTGTTTTTTATAGGTATCTTCTTAGAGTCCTGTCCCATTTCAGCTTCTTAAGTTGTTTGCTTGGTTCTTAGTCCTAATTGCTTATATTTTGGGTTTGAGTAATCGCACTCCCTGAAGAGCCCCCATTAGGCTTGGTGGATGAGGTCCCTGCCAGTGTGACCTTTGAAGGAAATAAATGGGCCCAGTGCTGGAAGCAGTCGGCTCCTTGCCGGGCCCATGAATTCAGCTATGAAAGAATGGAAACCCTTCAGCATTAGCCCTGGAATCTGGATATGTGTGAATGATGGTGCTCTTTTGAAATGGCTTAGCACCGGCTTGGGGTCTGGGTGTTTCCAGGATGCCCCCTTTACTACTTTTGGAAAGGGAACAGCACTGCTTGCTGTGACTCCGCCAGCCCCTATTACTACCAGCCCGCTGGAAACTGAAACATGCTTGGGAGAGTCTGGTACAGCTCTAAATGCGTGAAAAAGGAAGCGGGTGATTCATCCAGCTTTCACATCGTGTCTTACTTTGTAGATATTTATGTTTAACCTCCGGGTCACACACATGCTGGCAATTCTTGGAGAGCTGGTTTGAGAATTATGCAGTGGGCAAGGCAGGCATGTTAGTGTTCCCCTCCCCTGCCTCCCCCCCCACCCCACTCCCAGTCCTCCCAGGTCATAGGATACTATGGTAGACAGTTCCTCCTTCAGAGATCGAGACCACATTTGTGAGAATGTTTAAATAGCATTTCAGTCTGCAATGGAATTGTCTCTACGTCTCCTTAGAATCCAGACAGAGGAAGCCCAGGAAAAGTAATTGCTTTTCCTCTGATCTCCTCCATCCGTCTTTTTCCAGTCACTCTTGTGATGCAAGCTGAAGTTAAAAACCTGTTTTAAGGTTTCTTTTGGACGGAGTCCCTGTCAGCTCGTGGGGGCGAGAGCCTTACTCTTGAGCATCGGCTGTCTGTTGGTCTGCTGAAGGGAGGCTTTGTTTTACTAACACATACTTGGTGGAATTAGGACTGCTCCAAAATGGGACATTTTATAGGGTAAGAGGCCCTGTATTTCCCTCTCCCCTTGAACAGAGGAAAGTTCACTTTCTGAACTCCCAGAAGAGTGATTTATTCCATACTATTTGAGGGGTACCCCAAATCATAGTGGAGACCTTAATGGGAAGGGAGGGAAATAAGGAACCTTGAGAAGAGATCTGGCTTTGTCTGATCCAGGGCAGACCAATTTTTAAAGTATTTTTCTTCAAGACTTGGAGAGAACAGTGGCTTCTATTTCTTGGGGGTCCCTGTTAGGGCACATAGTCAGTGAATGATTATCAACTGTCTAGCTACTACTCTTTATAAACAACCTAAAATCCTTTGAGTATGGCAAATCTATGTAGCCATCCCAAGGAATAGTGGATCGGGACTAGCATCTCCTGCTATAGTCCTAGAACTTATCCACTTTCTCTTTTCTGTGCCTGCCATGAGGCCTAGAATTATAGGCTTGGTCAGGGCCTAGAACCCAGGGCACTGAAGGGGCTCTTTGGAGTGGCTCTTATATAGAAGAACCTAGTTTTTTATTTTGTTTTATTTTTTTAAATGATGTCATAGTGAACCCTTTAGGGTTACTTGACATTTTTGAGATGATCATGACTCACTTGGCATTCAATTGAACATAATAACCTTTTGCTGATTTAGACTAAGTATTAGAATAATAATAATGATAATTATAATATTGATATCATACTAATATTAACAATATGCTATTTTCTGTGAATTTTATTGGTAAAAAGAACTTTTTATCCAGTATTTCATTTGATCCTCACAACAGCCCTGAGACAGAGGTGACTGTAAAGATTCTCACCTTCATTTTTATAAAAGGGGAAACTAGAGCCCAGAGGAATTAGGGATTTGCCCAAGCTCACACATGGAGCAAATAGGAGAGCTGGGGTTATGGGATTCTAGGTACTCAGCAGGAAGGAGCATCAGAGGACACCATTTCTGTCTCTTCGTTTTCTACATGAGGAGTCTCAGAGAAGTTAAAGTGAAATGATTTGCCCCAAATCACACAGAGCCCGAATTGGCCACCAGAACTTGTGACTCCAGATTCAGTGTCCCTGCTTCCATTGCCTTTAGCTTCTTGGTCCAGTGCTGGCAGCGGGCTTGCTGCTCTAAGCAACCTCCAGAGCTCATTGCCAAGGCTACGCTCCCCTTGCTTTCCTCCTACTCTTAATTGTTGAAATGATTATCATGATGAAAAATCAGTGGTCTGTGAGAAAAAACAATTGGGTCAAGTCTCCAGACAACTGGTCCTTGGTATCTGTGTAAGAATGCCATGGTTTCTTAGGGGCAGACTGCATTAGTAAGGCCTCATGGAAAGAACACTGGAGGGGGAGTCTGGCCTTGGGCTGCAGTTGCATGACTTCAGGTAGGCCGCTGATCTCCTTGAGCTTCCTCCTCTAGCAGTGCTCAGTCTGTGGGATACCTGCGTCCTAGGGCTTTGAGGAAAGCGCTTCCAAGGTGATACATGTATGTGAGTTATTAGTGTCAATACAGTGATAAGAGGTGTATTATGGCTGATAAAAGGTGTATTATGGCTAACTCATCATCAATATTATCATCATTAGCTCCAAAAGCAGCTGGTATTTGTCCAGTTCTGAGGCAGGAGAGGGGTCAGCCAAAGAGCCGCTGTGGCGCGCCCACGGTGAAGCTGGGCAGCTCAGGCTTGGATTCAAGGGAGCCTGCAGGGGATGTCTCCTGGGCGCCGTCTCTGCCCTTCCACATGGAGCTCCAACATGACATTGTTCTGTCCCCGATGCCCATTGTTTCCAAGGATCATCTACTTGAATTCTGTTTCATTTTCCACTGATAAGGAGGCTGGCTCTCATGAGGATTCCCTAGAGAAGCACATTGGCCTCCAGGGAAAAAGTGAGATGTGTTTTCCATCTTTAGAATTAGGACAACGCTTGCTTCAGGCATACAAGGAAAAAAAATGGGTGTTTTGGTTTGGTTTGGTTGAAGAAAGTAACCTTCTTAGAAAGTCTTCTAAGCTATACTGCTTTAATCTCTTTATCCAGATTTAGAGATGGGTTACCCAGGTACTTGAAAGTAGGAGACCAGCTTGAAAATATCCAAAGATATTAGACAGAGGGCATCTAGATGTTGCAGTGGGCCCTGGAGTCAAGACCCGAGTACAAATCCAGCCTCAGATACTTATTAGATGTATGATCCTAGGCAAGCCATTTAACTTCTGCCTGCCTTCCTTTCCTCATCTGTAAAATGAGGATCAAATGAAATAGTATTTGTGAAGTGCTTTGGAGACCATGAAGTGCCATGAAAATGCCAGTTATTGTGACTCCTAAACTGAGATTATGAATTCCCAGTCCTTGCTCCCATTTTGACCATTTTTCTCATGTTTCTTTTTAAATTGATCCCATCTCCATTCCTCCTGAGAAAACTATTTTTAGAAGATTAGTAGTTCTTTAGTTAAAGAGGCATTCGATCTTAAGGATAGAAATGTAGATAATATAAAACGAATAATTTACACAATGGAAGAAATTTTTCTAGTGTCTCCTTGTTTTAACAAACTAAATCCTTTTTCAGAGAATCATCTCAGAATTTCTTCCAAACAGGCCTATGTGGTCTTCCTTTCTGGGATGATGTTTTGTCAGAATGTTTGAAGCCAAAACTGCAAACTGGAGAAATGATCCTCCTAGCAGTTCCTTTTGTAGGTGGATTGAGCCGCACAGGGCCAAATGTTCCCCCCAGGGCAGAGTCTTGCTTTCCTTGGGACCCCCAGATATCAGGCATTTATGATTCAGGTAATACAGAAATCAGCCAGTTGGAGCTGCCCTCAGGAGACAGACCCAAGGCCCCATTTTTGAGTTTAATTATTGCTTTTCCTCCAAGGTTTTTTTTCCTAGTGAGGAAGCTGCCTTGGCCAGCCTGCCTTTGCTTACTGAGCTAGGTCCAAGGGAGCCTTTGCTGCTTTTCACCTCCTTGCGCTGTGTCATGATTTTAGCTAAGACAAGGATTGTGGATCCATCAATGGTCTATTTAACCATAGTAATGGTTTCATTTTATCTTCATACTTCATCCTGCTTATTACTTTTGTGGTGTTACATTGCAGAGAAGTGCTGCTCTGCCACCCATCTTTGTAAACTTCCACAGTGTAGATAGTCCATCCCTAAGGAAGAGGGGCAGACAAAGAGCTCCACATTTGAATTGTCTTATCAAGGTGGTCAAGGGACATTTTTATTTGTGTTACATTGGTGGTCATTTATTGGGTATCCAAAGTCTGTGAATTTTTTCCTTTCCTTTCATTCTTGCCTCCATCCCCCTTCAGTGCAAGGGCTTCACCTAGAAGTAGTGGGATATAGAGCAGGATTTTTAGGAGTGATAGAACCTATTTCATCTGGTCTTTCCTGTGGACATGAAACAAAATCTGGGAAGTAAATGCTTGATTTGAATGCTCTGCTAATAAAAGATACTTCTCTTTGTACATGGCAGCAACCAGATAATATGATGATCAATTCTGATGGATGTGGTTCTTTTCAAGAGTGAGGTGATTCAGGCCAGATCCAATGATCTTGTGATGGAGAGAGCCATCTGCACCCAGAGAAAGGACTGTGGGGACTAAGTGTGGACCACAACGTAGTATTTACTCTCATTTTGTTGTTGTTTGCCTTTATTTTGCTTTCTTTTCTCATTTTTTCCCCTTTTGATCTGTTTGTTCTTGTGCAGCATAATAATTGTGGAAATATGTGTAGAATTGCACATATTTAACCTCTATTGGATTATTTGCTGTTTAGGGGAGGAGGTAAGGGGAAAGAAGGAAAAATTTTGGAGGTTTTGCAAGGGTAAATATTGAAAATTATCCATTTTGTTTTGAAAATAAACTTTAGTAAAATAAATAAAAATAAATAAGAGATACTCCTGGCACTCACACCACTGCCTAAACTGCTGTTGCTTGTTCCCTGGTAATGTGACTTCCCTCTTCCAGAGCAAGTCCTTACCAAGAGTTTCAAAGCCCATTACCAGAGCAGTCAAGGCCACCTGGCTGCCTTTGTTTCCCCTCAGGTCCTAGCCTGCTCTGCCTTTGTTTTCCGCATTGCCTACGGCACCCATGCCAGTGTTTGTGTAGTCATCCCAGTCTGAAACCAGTGCTGTAGTCATTGGCACACAGAGCTTGTCAGGCTTCTTTATCCAAGTTGTTTCCCTTCCTTGATGTCTCCTTTAACCAATTAGAAAAATAGGGTCCTTTGCTGTGCCTCTCTGTCCCCTCTACCATCTGCCACTAGGAAGATTCCCCTGGGCTTGGACATGTTATCGATTTGTTAGTGAATTTATTATCCAATAGTATGATTGGCTAGAATATTTTCTAATGGTGCTCTCCTAGTACCTGGGCATCTGTCATGCATATTAGCATTAGTGACAGAGGGAAATCAAGGAAGGGAATGGAGACCATTCAACTCAGACCACAGAAGCTCCTGAAGAAAAGAAGCACTGGCCCTACTGATAATGGGAGGTTAGGAGTCACCAGTCCAACAGCCTAACATTGACTGTATTTTGTTTAAAAACAATTACATTAAACTATCTGCCATTATCAGCTATTTTGAGATGTCTGCTTTTTTGTTCAATAACTCACACTAATAGACATTTGATATTTTTTGGTGAAGCATATGAAGATCCTTAAATTTGAGATGGTTGTTTTTGTTTTCTTCCCCCCCCCCCTTTTTTTTTTTTTTTTTTTTTTTTTTTTTTTTTTTTTTTTTTTTTTTTTTTTTGCTAAGGCAATTGGGGTTAAGTGATTTGCCCAGGGTCACATGGTGCTCTAGCCATTGTGCCACCCAGCTGCCTCCAGATTTAATGTAAGACAATGTGTCTTGATGTTCTGTGCTTCAGTTTCTGTATCAATATCCTAAAATGTTGATACTGACTGCAGCTGATTCTGAGAATGGACTGGACCGCAGAGGCTGTTTTGGACCCTTTTGTTTTGTAGGTGAAGATTCTGAACTCTTTGGAGGTTGTGTGACCAGGGCTGTGTAGGAGTGCCAGAGGTGGGGTTGGGATCCGGTTCTGTTTCCAGAACCATCCAAGTGAACTTGGTGACAGGCAGTGCTTTGAAAATTTGGGAGGTGAAAGGTACCTCTGGTGTTGGTTAGCAAATCCTGTCTGAATTGAATTAGACAAGAAGAGCAGCAGGAAGTCCATTAGTTCTGGCTGTGCTCCAAACATACTATGTAACTTTGGACAGCCATCCTCTTCTTCCTCCTCCTTCTCTGATCTAAAGTTTACATAGCCCTTTAAAGTTTATAAATCACTTTTATGTACGTGGTCTCCTTTGAGTTTTCCCTCTATGCTTCCCTTCTTTCTAGCCGGTGGGCCTGCACTCCCATAGTCATTGTGTTCATTTTATAGGTAAGGAAACAAGATTAGGAAAATAAAGTAATTTTCTTAAATAGCTCTTAAGTGTCTGAGGCAGGATTTGAGCCCAATTTTCCTGATTCTGAGCTTTGCTTTTTATTAGCCCATATTGTCACTTAGGCGAGCTCTTTTGCTTTTTCTGGAATTTTACTTCCTTATCTGTACATACAAGTAGCTTTGGGCTAGTAGGTTTCAGAAGTCTCTTTCAGCTCCCAAAGTCCAAGAATGAGTCCTAGGATTAGCTTGGAAGGTCAGGTTAGTGTGTTATTTGAGTTTTAAGCTGTTTTTAGCTTTGATTGATTTGCTCTTACTTGACCTTTGTTTTTTATAATAAAGAAGCCCTTAATGACCTGACTTCTTACATAAAATATTCCTAGTAACACGTCTTGGATTGGGTCTTTGATTAGCAATGAAGTCTTAAGTTTTTGTATCCAGTGAACATTCAACAGAACTTGCCTGAACTAACCCCCCAAAACCCCCTATTGGACTTGAAATTCTGTAGTTATCCAACAAGTCTAGCAGTCTAACTAGTAGGTAGACTGCTTCCTTCCTACAGAAATCCATCAAGCCCCACTTCTCTATAGCATGATTATCAAAAATGGTTGTCAATGAAATGGCCTGCCCGAAGGTGCTCTGGGTATTTCACTTCTGGACCATCTCCATTTACACTGGCATTCTCCAGTGGCCAAGAAAGAAGGTCAAAAGTAACTTTTGCCATCTGCTTGTTTCCAAGTCCAAGGCAGACAGACATACGTCTGAATTCGAGTCGAGAAAAGGCAGTTCTTCACTACTGTAACTGCCCTGGCTGCTGTCCAGCTCCCTTTTTACTGCTAAAAGTTTGTACTTGCGGAAGGAAAATTCCATTCCCAGTTGGAGGCTGCATCTGTTAGAAATTGCAGGAGTGATGCTGATGATAGGGCAAGGTTGGCTATGTCCTGACAGGGGATGGAATTTGGAAACCCTGGCTCCTTGTAAGAGTTTGACCTCTTTTTTCCTTCCCTCTTTCCATCCCATGGAAATACAGTAGTTAGAACAGCAGCGTATTCACAGTGTTGTGGTTGACATGTCAGCATTTCCATTTATAAATCCCCGTTTTGAGGAGTCTATGACTTGGCTATAAAACTGGGCTCTGTTCTTACTTGGTCTTTGAGTTTCCAACTTGAGAGTTGGGTTAATTTTGGAAAACCAGAGACACTATTGTCTTAATCTTGTTTTCACTACTTTTGTAGCAGTCTCTGGAGCTCCTAAGGAAGTTGGTCCATGTATTCTGAGAGTTATTACCCAGAGTGTTAGAGGAGGTGTCAGGAATTTGGAGTCATGTTTCCTTGTGGTGACCTTGCCGGGCCCTGGCTCCTGAATTTACACATCCTTCTTTGCTTATACCTCGTCTCTCTGGGCATAGCTTTTATGTTATTACCTTACTGGGCAGAGATTGGACCTTTTTTAAAAAAATTGATTTTTTAAAATCTTTTTTGGAAATTAGCAAATGTTTATCTTCTCCTATTTCTCCCTTTCTCTTGGGAGGAAAAAAGAAAAAGAAAAATGAGATTTCCTTAACAAAACTGCTTTGTCAAGGAAGAAAAATTTCTGTTATTCGCTATGTTCAAAAGCATAGATGTATGTATACACACATTTATATACCATGCGTGTATATGTCTACACATGTGTGTATATTATATTGTGCAGACATGTATACTTTTTGGATATGGCTAATGTAGAAATTTTTCTTGCTTGACTAATCATATTTTTTATTTAAAAAAAAAAGGATCTTTTTTCATTTTCTTTTTTCCTCCTAAGGGTAAGGGAGAGATGGGAGGAAGAGAAAATAAACTTTTGTTAATTTTCAAAAATCCTTTTTTAAAAAAAGTGACCTAGGGAGATCAAGTGTACTCTCTGCTCAGAAAGCCATGGACATTTTTGTGGACATCACCTCTAACACTTTGGATACATATCTGTCTGTACCCTAAGCCCATCCCCTGTCCAGAGGGGGAATACAGGCTTCATCATTGATCCTCCTAGTATCATGTTTCTGATGCCGAGGTCTTATTGGGTGCTGAGAATAGAGATTAGTGGATATCCTCCCAGTGCTGCAGGTCCCCTCTGCAGCTGTTGTGCCTCCCCTCCTGAAGGTTTTCCTTGTCATCCTGAGGCTTTCCCTTAGGTCTTTTAATGAGAACCAGAGGATGGCTGGTGTGCAGGTTATCCATCTGTATCTTTTTCACAGCTGACCAAGCCACCTCATCTTCTGGTCATATAAGTAAGCTCCTTAATAGTATGGCTACTACTGCACCCCCTCAGCTATGTAGGAGAGATTGGAAGGGGGAACCCCAAGCAGTCACTGACGGATTTCCTCTTTTGAAGCAGGAGCTTGGTTAAATGGGTGGTGAGGCTCTCACTCAGCCTCCAGTCACTTTTGATCTTGGAAACTTTGTCACCACATTGAGTTCTTTACCATTTTCCTTCTTGATCATAGGCACAGACAGCCTAATAGGATGGGTAAGATGCAGCCATTGCAATCTCTTTTCCATTTGTATATAAAAAAGCAGCAAAACCAGATTCTTTTGGTGTGTACTTGTTTCTGATTCTGCTTTCTTTGCTTTGCATCATTTCATATATCCCCATATTTCTTTTTATTTCTCACATTTGTCATTTTTAATGAATCAATATTCATTAATATACTACAGGTCACTAACTGTTTGCCATTTGTTGGCTATAGATTATTTACAATTTTTCATTACTGGAAATTAAGACATTTTTAGTTTTAAAAATTCTCAACTTTTTTTCTTCCCTTTTCCCTGTCCTCAGCAACTTAAGTGACTGATATACTGTTCATATACACAATGTAGTGTATATTAGTATTCTGTGTTCTTACTGAGATCTCCCACATTCAGCAAGCCATGAAATTGTCTTGTCCTTCCACAGTGAGAGGAGTGGATGGTGGAGAACTTCCATTTCTCAATTCTCCTTCTCTCAGTATTGCCCATTGCCAGTTGTCTCCCAAATGTGAAAGATACAGTTTGTGGTTGCTAATAAACGAAGGAGTCTCTTTGCATCCCCTTTCCAGCTACAGACATCCACTCTGTTCTCATTTGCAGTTTTGTGCTGTTGTTTGAGGAGACATTATGACCATGAAAAAAATGCTTTTGCACTTTGCTGATAGTCCAGTAGCTGTAAAATATAATGACCTTTAAAATGTGACCCAGCCTCCCTGGCTTTGTACTAATCTCCCTGGAGAAGAGGGCTCCCGTTAAATGTTGTCTCCACATTTCCCAGTCTTGTTTGCATCCAGCTAAGGAGAGCAGTACAAGAGGGAGTAAGACAGCCAAAGGACCAGATTTTCCTATTCATTCAGATTTTATTATCATTTTTATGCATCACAAACGATAGTTGACCTTATTGTTAAGAAGACACTGATTCAAGGTCTTGGTGTGACTCTGGGCATGTAGCTGGACAGACTTTTGGGCCATCCAGGTCTCTTAGAGTAGGAGTCAATCCTCTTTCCAACACCCTATGTTACTTCCCCTTCTCTATTGTGAGAAATGACATGTATTTCCTTTTAAAATAAAGTTATCATTTTTATTTGAGAAGTGAGCTGCCTTCAAAGCCCTGCTAACCTGAGTTCAAAACATGCCTTGGGCAAATAACTGATCACATGACTCTGCAGGGCTCTGGATCCATGGTCTCACACTCATATAGCAATGAATCCCTTCAGGTTGCATATTGACTTAGAAAACCATAAATGAACATCATCTATGCCCTAGCTCCTTAAACTGTGGTTTGTGACTGCTTGTAACTGAATCTGAGGGTTACAGAATTTTATTGATTTTTATACCTAATTTATTATATACCTGTATACCCAAGGTAGTGTGTGAAAAATTTCTTAGGTGAAAAGGGCAAGTTGTTTTCTTCACTCAATTTCTGTGCTTCCTTTTCCAAGCTATTGACTTTTTCTTTTCCTGAAACTTTCATAATTCTGCGCAGCTCTCATTTCTTTTCCCCATTTTTCTTATATCTCTCTTTTAATATTCTTTTTGAACTTCTCCAAAAGAGCTTTTTGACTTTGAGATTAGTTCATATTCCCCTTTGAGGTTTTCTGAAGCCATTTTGCCTTCGCTGTCCTTTTCTGGATTTGTGTTCTGATCTTCCCTGTCTCCATAAGAACTTTCTATGGTCAGAGGTCTTTTTGGTTTTTTGCTCATTTTTAAAAGTTGGGCTCTGCTTCTAGGACACAGGGGAGATCAAGCTGAATTTGCAGGGGGATAGGGCCTTCTCATTGACTACGTTGGGGCTGAAGGTACTGCAGGCTTTTCCACTGTGCTGGATGGGTCTGGCCAAGTGCCATCTGTTATGCTGAGATTGGGGGACTCACAGCTTGCCTTCTCTGTTGTGGTGGAGGTCTCCCAGCTAGTCTGCTGATCCACTGGCCTTCTGACCCAGGAATAGCCAACGTTGCCGTATTTTAGCTAAGAGCCTCCTGCTGGATTCCCCAAGCTGGGCCTCCCTGTGTCGGGCCTGCACTGGGTGGGGTTCCCCTGCCCAATTGAGACAGACCTTTCCTGAAGTCTTTCCAAGATTTCTTAAGCTGGAAAATTATTACACTCCAAATATTTGTGGGTCCTGTCACTCTAAAATCCATTCAGAGGCTTGATTTAGTGTTGATTCTGAAGGAAGCTGTGAAGAGCTCAGGCAATGTCCTGTCCACTCTCTGCCATCTTGTCTTTGCCCCCCTAAATCTTTTCTAATTACAGCTTAGTTTGGTTCACATTCACTAAGGAGTTTTGCAACTTTGCTGTAGACAGCTCTCTAAAATGGAAATTACAGAATAACTGCTTCTTTCTCTTGGTAGAAGGGAATTCCTTACTGAAAAATTCCCTACATCTGTGAAATCACAGGTCCATTGGCTATCTCTTGTTTTTTATGGCTTTCCTATTTCACCACTTTCCTTTTCCTTTTAGCCATTCCATATAATAGAGAAGAAAAAAGAAGGGGCAGAAACAGTTCAGCAAAATAAACCACCTCATTGAAAAAGCCTGACATTGTTTATAGAATTCTGCACTCATAAACCCTCACTTTTGCCATGGGTGAGCTTCCTTCTTGTCTCTCTTCTTTGGGTCAGGCTTGTAATGATCCTTGCTTGCAGGGAGTCAATATTGGGCACATCCTCTGGCCATGCAATAAAGCAGAGTTCTTTAGCTTGTGTGGAGACCCAGTCTCTTACTTTGGGCTCAGAGGAGCTAAAGAATGAAGAGAGAAGACAAGTCTAAAAGGAGAACAAATGGTCTAGAATGGAGCCCTGAAGGAGTATTGTCCTCCTAGACCGGGAAATATGGGGTTTTTTTAGGGATAGGGAATGGCCAGGTATTCCAGACAGGGAAGATGGGGTGGGGTATAATAGGGATAGGGGATGGCCAGGTATTCCAGAAGGGAGGATGGGGTAATATTCTAGGCATGCAAAGGGGAGGGGGGAATAATGGCTCCTTAGAAGCTAAGTTGGAGAATTGTGGAGCATGGATGAATATAAAAGTATCTGAATAATAAGGTAGTATTAGGATCCAGAAGAAGATCTTAGAATTGAGGCTCCTATGAAGGAAAATAATGAAACTCGTAGCTATGTGTAGGAAGCATTAGAGGTTGTAGTTGATCAAAGGGCAGTCATGGTCCAGTGTGAATTTTCCTTTATATGTGTTCTGCTTCCTGGATTATTAAATTTCTTCCTTTTCCTTCCCCTCCCTTCCCCCAACCTCTTTCAGATGGATGTAGTAAGATTTACAGTTAATGGCTTTTTTTCCTCTTTTCCCATTTGAGGGTGTTGCTTAGGATAAAAGCTTTTTCAAAAAGTGCTTCTTATGATCAAAAGCTGTTTCTTTAAACATGTTAAACACTCCCAAGTATTTCTATACTGACTTTTTTTTTTTTTTTTAGATATGGATAATAGACAGCTAAAACTTGAAACTGTGATGGTTTCATGTTGTCACGTGTTAAGTTTATGTCCAGGCTTTGTCTAGTGATTTGAACTTCTGGTCCATCTCCTCAAAACTGTTTAAAAAAAAAAAAGTTCAGTCTTTAGTTCACGTTTGCAGTAGATGTGGTCTGCACAAGTTATAAATAAAAGTTACTTACGTGGAACAGAGCATTTTAACAAGCATGGCAAGAAATGCCCTTTTGCCCTTTGCATTCTTTTGGTTAAAAAAAAAACTGGAAAGAAATTTGTGTTTTAAATAAAACCCTTTTTGTTCTCCAAGTTTCTGAATTTTCTATAAAGGAATTAGTGATATATTGACAATGCTCTTCTCCAAGAAGGAAGCCTGGCATCCAACCAGGGTCCTTGGACCTGTAAGAAAACAGACTAAGATTTAGTATCCATAAGCCCTTACTTAACACTTGGGAGCATTTGTTTCTAAGAGGTGTCTTACCCTTCTTTTCCTTGGCGCCATGGCTGATGAGAAACTGTTGGCATTGTTTTCGACATCCTCTTTGCTCCATCTGTTGTACCAGAATGCCCTTTATTCATCCCAACAGCATCCAAGAGTGACCTCCCTTTTATGTAAAGGTACGAACCATTTCTATTAGGGAACTTCTTTGTGAAACTTAAGCCACTTTATAAATATGAATTGTTTGATTTCAAAGTTGAGAGGATATCTATCGACTTCTGGTTATGATGACTCTAGGGTAAACTAAAGTTTTTTTGTTTATCTTCCTGTTTTCCAGCCAGGGTGTAAATTTGCAAAATGTCTTATTCCATGATATGGTTCCTAAACACTATAGTCATGGTCCATAATCTGGCTGGACTACTTGCTTTGGGTGTGATAAAAGAATTTGGTTTAGAGTTTTATATTCACAATGAAGCTTTTGAAATTGACTCCCCCCCCCCCCCCCCATAGAACAAAGAGTCAAAGGGTAAGCAATATTAAGATTTATCAGGTCAGCAGTCAGACAACGTTGAGTGCCTGTTCCAGCTTGGGTCCTACCCTAGGTGCTGCGCAAATGAAATAGCATTGGCTAGCCACCAGCTAACATTCTAACAGGGAGACCTCATGAACATCACTGCACTTTCTAGAAAGCCCAGATACTGGTGGGCCCTGACTTTCCAGAGGCTCCGTGAAGGTTTTGAGACAAAGTAGCTGCTTCTTTGACTTCAGGAGTGATCACAAGGAGGAATTCCAACTGAAAACTTTCTGTGGATGCATATGGCCCCACAGGGTGAAGCTCCCAGAGCCCCTCGAGCATCAGGCTATCCATGAGACATTGAGAGTAAAGGTGAAGGGTCAGAGGGCACCTACTAGTTGCTGGTGACATTGAAATCGGATTGGATTTTCTCTACTTCCTAGGCGGGCGTCAGCTTTACCTAGATATACAGAAAGAGAAAAAGAAAGGACTAGAGGGCCTGCCATGGCCTAGAGCATTTCTTTCTTTGTGGTGCCTGCATAGCTTTGGGGGTGCCCCAGGAGGGCCCGTGCCACACAGAAAGAGGCCCAGATGGAGTAGTTGGCTGTGGCTGAACATGTTGGGCTATTCCTCCAAAGTTGTCTAGCATCTTCAGATTGCAGACTCTGCGGGAATTACGGACTGCTTCAATAACTGCCTCTTAATAATGCCCTTGCACACCAGCTGGAGTCACGCTCTGGTGCTCAGTTCAGAGACTCTGGCTAAGTAAAATTGGAAACAGACTTATATGGGCAATTAGTTCTGCTTTTAATCCACATACAGCTTGGAGTGGAATATATGGCCACGTTTTATTTTAAAGTGTGTCTAGGGATAGTGCCAGAGTCTCTATTTTCTCACGTTTTCTGATTAGCCAGATAATAAAATCACTGTACTGCTATTCATATGAAATCTTAAGTATCTGCATGTCCGGAAATTGAGTTTCATTGACAAAATGCCTTTTTAGAAATTATAATTGGCTGCAAGAAGTTAAATATTAAATATTAGAATAGGTATCAAGAATGGGTGTGATTTGGAGTATGTTTCAGACTACTTTTGACTCTGGAAAATGAATTATACCAAAGTTTTCCAACTACGGCACATTATTCTAACAAGCATAGATATTCCAGGAAAAATCTGGCCGATAATTTATTGTTATTTTGGTCTGGGAAAAAGAAGATTGTACAAGTCTTAATTGGTTTGTTGGAGGAGGACTGTAGTAACCTTAATGGAAGAAACCAGCTAGAGAGTAGTGGGGAGAGATATGGATGCATTTACTTTCTCTTGGGGAAGGAATTTGGAAAGCTGGCCTAGAACTTCAGCCCAAAGATGTATATACTTGATATTTGAGTCTTTCATAGTCGAATTCCACATATTTTAGGGAGTATATTTAGCTAGGAGTCTATTGTGTTGTACCAGAATCTCATAATCATAGGGTCTTACTTAGAACCAAAAGGAACTTCGCTTATGATCTTCTCCAATACCTTCTACAACCCTTCTCCACATTTTTACAGATGGGGAAACTGATGTCCAGGCCCCCAAACGAGGCATTCTTTCTGTTATGCCATGGAACCTTCTTATAAATTAGGATCCCTATCCCATTGATTTTCTTATATTTATTAACTTTATATTTTCTTAAATTTTTTAACATTCATTTTTTGAGTTCTAAATTTTTTTCCCTCCCTCAAGCCCCTCCCTGACCCATTAAGAAAGCAAGCAATGTGATACTCATTATACACGAGAAGTCATGCAAAACGTATTTCCATGTTGGCCATCTTGCAAAAAAAAAAAAAATTCAAGAAAAATAAATTGAAAAAAATATGTTTCAGTCTGCACTCAGAGTTCATCAGTTCTCTCTCTGGAGGTGATAGTATTTTTCATCATGAATCTTGGATTTGTTATGGATCATTATATTGATCAGAGTTGCTAAATCTTTTACTGTTGATTATTGTTACAATATTGCTATTGTTGTGTAGAATGTCCTTCTGGTTCTGCTCCCTTCACTTTCCATTATATTAATTGATATTCTTGTAAGTTTTCCCATATTTTACTGAAGCCATCCCTCCCCGCCTTGTCATTTCTTAATAACACAATACTATTCCATCACAGTCATATACCACAGGTTGTTCAGCCATTCCCCATCTAAGGGTATCCTCTCATTTTCCAGTTCTTTGCTATCACAAAAAGCTGCAGTAAATATTTTTGTGCATATAGATCCTTTCTTTTTCTTTGAACTCTTTGAGATATAGACGTAGTGGTGGTATTGCTGGGTCAAAGGATATACAGTTTTGAAATCAGTTGCCTATAGTTCAAATTCTTTTTCAGAATGGTTGGTTCAGTTCACAGCTCCATCAGCAGTATATTAGTGTCCCCATTTTTTCACATCTCCTCCATCATTTGTCATTTACCTTTTTTATCATGTTAGCAATGTGATAGATGTGCCATGGGACCTTATAATTGTTTAAATTTGCATTTCTTCATTAGTTATTTAGAATTCATGTAAGAATTGATATTTACCTATTCATATTTTTTGGTCATTTATTAATTTGGGAGTGCCTCTTATTTTTATAAATTTGCATTTACATTTATAACTAAATTACAGATTTTTATAAACTTGATTTAGTTTCCTATATTTTTGAGAATAGTTCTTTATCAGAGAAATGTAATTTTTTTTATAGTATCCTGGTTTTCCTCTAATTTTGATTACACTGTTTTTGTTTATGCAAAAATGTTTTAATTTCATGTAATCAAAATTATTTCTTTACATCCTGTGATTCTCTCTATCACTGTTTTGGTCATAAACTCATCCCTTGTCCATAGATCTGATAGTTAATTTTTTTCCATGTTCCCCTCATTTGCTTATAATGTTACCTTTTATGTCTAAATTATGTATCCATTTACTAATGCACTGTTAGTGGAGATGCAAACTGATGCAGCCATTCTGGAGAGCAATTTGGAGCTTTGGCCAAAGGGCAATCAAACTATGCGTACCTTTTGATCTAGCAATATCACTACTAGATCTTTATTCCAAAGTGATCACACACAAAAAATAAAAGACCCTATCTGTATCAAAATATTTATAGCAGCTTTTTTTGTGGTTGCAAAGTATTGGAAATTGAGGGGATGCTCATCACTTGGCTGAACAAGTTGTGGTATATAATTGGAATGAAATACTATTGTTCTATAAAAGATGAAAAACAGATGAATTACAGAAAAACCTGGAAAAACTTACATGAACTAATGCAAAGTGAAGTGAGCAGAACCAGGAAAAAGTTGTACAGAGTATCAGCAACAATAAGTGACTTAATTTTTTAAAGCAACATAGTGATCGAAGACAATTCCAAAGAACTCATAATGGAAGTTCTTATCCACATCAAAACATACTATTTTTACTTTACTTATTTCCTATTTCTGGCCCTTTTTGAGTTCCTGCTCCCAAAGCTTGGCAAATTCTCTACCCATTCATTTTTTTTGGATAAGGAAATTGTGGTCTTGGGTGGGGAGAAAGACGGATGAAGTGAATTTGCCTTAAGGTCAATATAGTGAAATCATTGATAGAGACAACATTAGAACCTAGCTTTTCTGTCCAGTCTCAAGTTTGATTTCCTTTTTACCTAAATATACTTCTGGTTTGTTCCTTTTCTATCAAATAGATCCATATTAGGGAAATGCTAGATAATGTTAGTAATAACTTCAACAAAGTATGACTAAGAAGGTAGATCAGTCCTTTCCTTACTCCCAGAAATGTCACATTATATATCCAAAAACGAAATGGGAATGATTTCTGAATTCTCTCTCATATTCTTCTGCTCCCTGTTCTGCGCCTTAGAGTAAAGGATTAGTTAGGGAGTAGACAGGAGTGTTGTCTATGCATGAATTAGAAGTGTCTTTTGACTCTGTCCTACAGTTTTCTGGGAGTTTCTCTTATTTATTTATTTATTTATTTGTTTATTCGTTCATTCTTCTATCTATTTATTTAATCATTCATTCATTTATTAGCAAGAATTCTTGATTATGAATGTGGGAATCAATAAGCATTGTGACTCGTTTCAAAACCACTGCCAAACTGCTTTTCTTTAGAGGACTAAATATATCCCAGAGACCATGTTACAGAAATAACAAAATGTCCTCATTTCTGGCATAAAAACCAAAATATTTGGAATAGCATGGAGATTGTTGTTTTAGAGTATGTAATTTAACATGGGATAGAAAGGCAGAAAGAGATATATGCCCCATTTATGATGGCAGCAAATTCCTTGAAGTGGAAGGAGGTAAATAGAAGCTGTTATTTGAGGAAAAGCTAAAGCATTTAATGTCTAGTAGAAAGAAGTTTTCGTGACTTGAAGATTTCAACAGACCTTGGCCCTTTGTTACCTGGGAAAGCAATTTCCCCCCCCTTTTTTTTATTTGAGTGCTTCAGTTATATAAGTTATGTAAGATAACTTCAATTATAACTTTTTTGTAGTTGCTTAGATCTATATCCCCAGCAGAACCCTTCCCCTAGAGCTCTAGTCAGTCAGACAAATTTTATTAAGCTCCTACTATGTGCCAAGTATTGAAGATACAAAGAGAGACAAAAACAAGCTCCAAGGAGCTTCCATTCTAATGGGGGAACCAACGTGTAAATAAATAAATATTTATAAGGTATATATGGAATGGATGGAAAGCCACTTTAGGAGGGAGGCCCTGGAAGCTGGGAAAAGTCTCTTATAAAAGGAAGTATAAGTACTTCAAAAAAACATAACTGAGGGGTCGGAGCACTGGGGTTGGGGAGAGCAGTCAGTGCAAAGGGACAGATGGGAGTATGAGGAAAGGCAATTGGGCCCACATAGCTCATTTATAAAGTACATGGAAGGAAGTTGAGTACAAGATTAGAAATGTGGGGAGAGGCCAGATTGTGAAGAGATTTAAGTGACAACCACGGGGCTTTACATTTATCCTGAAGGTAATAGGGAGCCACTGCATTCATTGAGAGCTGGTGGTGACGTGCTTGGCAGTGGTGTGGTGTGAAGGGGCTGAAGGGAGATAGGCCAAAGGTGATTAGGACCTGAACTTGGGCAGGATAGTAGTAACTGTGGGAGGATAGAAGGGGAAGATATGAGGAGCAAAAAAGACAAGATTTAGCATCAGATTGGATTTGAATGTGGATGAATTTGAGGAGTTTCACACCTCAGTGACCAAGACTATGGCAGCACCTTTGACAATAATGGGAAATTTTAAAGACTGGTTTGAGGAGGGAAAGGTAATGAATTCTATTTTGAATATGTTAGAGTTTTGAGATGGATGTGGTAAATCCAGGTGACTGAGGAGTAAGTAACAAGAGTAATGTCATGAAAACCTAGGGAGGAAAGAAAAAAAAGTGATTAACAGTATCAGATGCAGCCTATAGATTAAGAAGTTTTAGGACTGAGAAAAGACCCTCATCTTTGATAACGAGGGGAACATTGGTAACTTTTGAAAAATTAGTTTCAGTTAAACGAGTATCAGTTTGCAGAGGGTTAGAAAGGAGGAAAGGCAATGGTTTGCCTAAGGAATTTAGCTGAGAAAGGCAGAAGAGATAGAGGATGATTTTCAATTGTCTGCCACATTTCTCCATCTGTATGTCCCACTGATACCTCAAACCCAGAATGTCTAGAACTGAAGTCTTTCTCTTCCCTCACACTTGCTCCTTCTGGTAATGAATTCCTCGAGAGGGGACCACAGTATGAAAAAAAGTATGGTCACTGATTCAGAGCTGGAAAGAAGCTAAGAAGTCAACAAACTTGGCTTGGACTCATGTACATCTTGCTTGAATCCAGATCCTTCAATCCAAATTCAATGCAGTCTCTGATGGCCTTTCATCTTTTTCTTTTTCTTTTTTTTTTTTTTTTTAAGACTTCAAATTAAACTCTGCTAATCAGAGATTTAATATTTTATAGCCCTTAGAGCACTCTACTATCTACATTCTACATATGTGATCATATTCATTCTGTTTATAAAGGGCTTGCCAGGACGGTTTCAGAAGCTGTGCTCCTGAATCCAAAGTAAACAGTTTGTTTTGGTCAAAATGAGGTTGCAGTTTCTTTGTCTGGCTGATATCTTCCATTAGAACCATACACATTCTACATGTGTGTTCCTTTAGTCCCACACAATTCCCACGCTGCTTTTTCCACTTGTGTGAGCTATTGCAGATCATCCTTTTTTAAGGTGTGGTATCCATTTTTGTGAGGCTTTTATTTTCCTGGAAACTTTTGGCTTGCTCAAATGGGCCTCTGGTAGTGTACAGCTTAAGCATTGGCTCCTCAAAGGGCAGTATAGATGGAGTGTTACAGCCCTAGCAGTTCCCACCTCTTCCTGGTGGTTTAAAGACATTACATCCTGGATCTGCCAACATCCAGAAGCCTCTTCTCTTCTCTTCCTTACACCTTCTCTGCTGTATCTAAAAAGGTCACCATAATGAACTGCCTCACTGCAGCCATGGCTGTTGCTGTCACTGTACAAAAGTGATAGGGCCTTTTTATTTTATAATAAGCTTTATTGATACCTTCTCTTATTACATGACAGTTATTTCTGGAAATATTTTTTCAATTGCACCCTCTCCTTTTTAACACAGAAAAGCTGTTGAGCCCAAAACACCCCACACTGTGACTACATCTGTTAATACACACAAGATTCTGCCCCAGAAGTTCTCTGCCTTTTTTCTTTCTTTTCTTTTCTTTCTTTCTTTTTTTTTTTTAATGTATACATATTTATGAAATTATCTTGGCTGCACAAGAAAAATCAGATCAAGAAGGGACAAAATGGAAAGAAAACAAAATTCAAGCAAACAACAACAAAGAGTAAGAATGTTATGTTGTGATCCAGACTCAGTCCCCACAATCCTCTCCCTGGGTGCAGATAGCTCTCTTCGTCACAAGATCATTGGATCTTTTCTTAGAGAAAGTAGCCTCAGTTCTTTGAGTGGATGGCACCTTAAAAGACCCAAGCACTTGTCTAAAAACATGACAGTAAGCATTCAGTGTCAGAGAATTACTGTGTAATTGTCCATAAGGTGTGAGGTATCAAACAAAGGCAGATCTTTATTGGTAGTTGGTCCTGCTTTGCATTTCCTGGTTTGTTTGTTTGTTTGTTTGTTTTGTTGTTGTTGTTGTTGTTGTTGTTTTGTTTTGTTTTTAAATCCACTCATAGATTCCTTTTATTTTAGGCACTGGAAGAGGCTCAGAAAGCCATTCAGCAGCTCTTCGGCAAAATTAAAGATATCAAAGATAAAGCAGAAAAATCAGAGCAAATGGTGAGTGTGGCAGTCCTTCCACTTTTTTTTTTTTTTTTTTTTTTTTTTAATCGATAGAATTTGTTCGCCTCAGCCTTGCTCCTTAATGGGCCTCCTCTCTCACTTCCTGTCAGTATCAGCTGTAGAGCCAGCCCCTGGGAATGCATTCTACTCCAACATGATGTTTGGCAGTTTGTCCCTGCTCTCTTATATTTGTAGCTTTCATCTCTTTTTGTCCTTAAGGTAATGTTGTCTTACAGCTTTTGGTTTATTCCTGCTGTTTCCATTGATTTCACATGTTTCTCAGTTGACTGAATATAACTAAAGTATCTAAGCCTTTTACAATCTGGCCCCAGGCTTCCTTGCTAGGTTTGTTCCATGTTATTTCCCTTTACACTCTCTGTCTCAGCCAGGTGGGCCTGCTTGCCTCTTACCAGATTTCCATTTTTGTGCCTCTGCAAAGGTTGATCTCTATACCTGGAACCCTCCTCCCCTCTACCTTCCTGGTCCCTCCAAAGCTCAGCTCCTATGCTTCTCCCTAGAACATCATACAGGACGTACCTGATTTCTCTGGAGTTGTTACAACTTGCCTTTTCTTTCTAAGATTGTCTTGTAGTCATTTATCCATATACAGGGTGTATTCTGTCCTGGTAGAATGTAAGCTCTTTGACAGATAGTACTGGTTTCCTTTCTTCCTTTAAAAAAAAAGTTAAGTTTTATTTTATTTTCACATCATCCTCATCCTCACCCTCTTAATTAAAAAGACAAAAAAACAAAGTGCCTGGTTTTGCCGCAAGATGCCAGACTCCCACTTCTGGCCATTCACTCACCAGTCAATGCTCCCTTGCTTCCAGATTCCCCCACTTGAGCCCCCACATCATCCCTAAGGTAATTCAGTCCTGAGAATATCAGTAAATATTCTTGGCCTGCCCTCACTCTGTCTGGTTCCGGTTTGGGATTGGAATATAATGAGACATGTCACAGGCCAAGAAATGTTTAATAAAGAGAAGTTTACTCAACCAGAACAAGGATCAGTAAGGATACAGCCTTGATTCAGGTGAATTCCTATTCGCCATAGTGATTGCTGAGCAGAAAGATGACCTCATGGATTGGCAACATCACCAAACCTCCAAAACTCCTGCTCCCCATCAATTGGGCTTTTTGTGGCTCAGTGACCAAAGCCATGCCAGTGGTTCAGACTTTCGTACCCCAAACCCACCAAATCCTCAGGATAGCCTCCCTGCTACTTTTAGGGGAAATCAGCCAGACTTCTGTAAAACAGATACTGTTCCCTGACATGTGGGCTCAAGGCCCTTCAGCATCCTAGTTGTCTTGGATTCTTTTCAGTTTGTCAGTATTCTTCCTAAATTCTGGTGCCCAAGGATGAACATGGCCTAGAGGTGGTCTTAACAGCAGAGAGGGATGGTCATCTCTTTATTCCAGAAGCTCTGAGGTTGGATTCCCAAAATGGAATGAGCTACCTGCCCTGGGAAGTATTCAAGCAGAAGCTGGATCGCCATCTTTCAGATGGGTCATCCTGATGCGGGACTTGTTTTGTGTTCTGCATGGTCTCTTGGGGAGTCAATGGCTGAGGGAGGGGAGGGTTCAAGAGACCTGGGTCCTTGTCACAACTCTTCTCCTGACTGGCCCTATATAGCCTTGGGCAAAGTCATTGTGATAGCAGGATACAGTACTCAGGGTGCCGGGTTTGGAGTGAGAGAACCTGGGTATGAATCCTGCCTCTGTCCTTTTATGGCCTGGTAACTTATCTCATGGAAGTGATTTCATCTCTCTGGGCCCACTCATAAAAAGAGAGTTGGATTCCAGAGCCTATGGGCTTCCTTCTAGCTCTCAAGCCATGATGCTCCAATCCTGGATTAGCTAACCTTTCCAGCTTTGCTTCTGTGAGGACTGTTTCATCCTGTAGAAGGATGAGGTCTTCCTTTGACATATCCCCTAGGCAATTGGGGAGGGGGCTTCTTAGTAACAGAACCAAAGGTCAAAAAGAGAGAGGGGAGGGAATGGAGGGAAGAACATAAATATTTTGCCCCAGAGGTAAGCAACCACTGAATAACAGTTGCAAGAAATATGAATTTGTAATTTAAAAAAAAGATTTTAAAAAATGGGATGTTGTCTCTCCCCCACCCCAAACCTAAGTTTTGCTTCAGCTGAAAATGAACATGGAGACACTGGCATGCTGTCAGTGCCCTTCCAGAGGATGGTGGACACTTGGTCCTGGGCGTGGCCATCCCGTTGGACTCCTCCATGGCCTGGCTGCTCAGTGCATCCTGCCCAGGACCATCAAGATCTCTTTTCTCAGTCTCCTTCCCATTAACCTTCTGATTTCAATTTGTTGTCCCTGTCAGTGTTTTGGCTCACTCTCTGAACAGGCGGTTTTTAAAAGTAGGCCCTGTTCTCATTAGAGCTTATTTACTGAGAAGCTTTGGGCCATGGAGAGAGTGCCCTTTAGGCTCTGGTCAGGCTCTTTCCCAGACAGACAGGGCTCATGGGAATTAATAAATGACCTTATGTCAAGTACCACCTTGGGCAAAAATTGCTTCATCTCTTCGGGCCTCAGTTTCCTCGCACACTAAAATGAATGTGTTGGCCTCTGAGGCCCTGCCAGTGCTAGGGCACTGAGAGCAGGCTTCCATGATTCCTTCTCTGTGTCAAAATAATTTTATGTCTGCTGGTTCAGTGAAGGTGGCTCTGCCAGGGGTCAAGTCCAGTCTTCCCAACAAACTAACAAGCCAGTGGAGCAGAGATACCCCTGAGGGAAAATGCCATCTGTCCTCAACCACAGCTCCCGGTCTGAGGCTCTTCTCAGTTATTCTTCCTCTGTCTGACTTCCCATTTGAGCTTGGTGAGTGAAAGGCCCCCTGGTGATTTGTTTTAGGAGAGAGGGACTCTCAATCAAGAGATGGGAATCCAAGTTGTAACCTAGACCAAGGTGTCACACCCCAAGTATACCTGCCCCCAGATTTCTGTGCCATTTATTCCTTTTAATTTCAACGGGAAAGAAATGGCTTAATGAGTTAGAAGAACTGCTCTGGGAGCTTCCCCAGTAGATGTGTCAGAATGATGGCGGCAATGCTGCTCAGTCATCTTACCAGCTCTGGGCCAAAGTGCTAGTTTTACAACATCCCTGTGAAATATTAGTAATCTCATTTTATAGACAGAGAAACTGAGCCAGGGAAGTAAAGTCTTCTCTGAGATAGCTTTCCATCTGTTCCCTGTCTTGTATGCCCCCTGCTTAAAACCCCAAGACTTGGCTTGTACCTGACACATAGTATTATCACCATTTAGCAAAGGCTTGCCCATGTTTGTCCATGATCATGTCGAGTGTAGATTTGAACCCAGATTCACTTGGCATCCAAGTATTCTTTTCACTCCCTCCTAGTGCTTTGCTAGAGTGAATTCAGTATCTGTTTAAAGGGTGTTTTGATAGCACAATGGGGATAATAAAAACATCTTGGAGGAGGTTGTTTTGTTTAATTTGGAAGAGCTCCATCTTCGGCTAGATGAGTTTATTGGATATTCTGTTGTTTTCCTTTGACTCGGCCTGGCCCTCTGGTCAGTTTGAATCCTTTTCCTGGGTGGCCGCTTTTGGAATAAGATGAGGCTGCTCTGTGCTTTCTTGATTCTTTCTCATTTTGTTTTCATTATTTAGGTTAAAGAAATCACACGGGACATTAAGCAGCTAGACCACGCCAAACGTCACCTGACCACGTCCATAACCACACTGAACCACCTGCACATGTTGGCAGGAGGTGTGGACTCTCTTGAGTAAGTCCCATAAGCCTCTAACTCTTTCCATTCTGGGGATGGCAGAGCCTTGTGGGCCTTAGCTGCTTCATCCCTCCACTGTCCTTTTGATTGAGTAGCCCTTTGGATGCCGTCCCTGTCCCATCTGGCTCATTTGTCCCCAGTAGGCTAATGCTCCGCAGGTAGAAGTAGTCATTCAGATGAGTGATTTCACATTAGCCACGTGCACCTCAGCGTGTTTTTCTGTGCACATCCAACAGAGTTAAAGAGCTATTTGTATCATTCATTGTGTGTTCCTTAATGCAGGATTGCAAAGACAATGCTCTAGGGCAGTGATCTTGGAACCTGATATGGGAGAAACAGATAAACAGCATGCAAAGGATGAGCTGATTGCAAGTTTGAATTTCTCATCAGTGATTCCAATAAAATCCAGTGACCATATTAAAAAATTCAAACTGCCTTTTTCTCTCAGCAAAATTCTGGCATTGTCATTTTCTTGCCTGTTACACTCTCGACTGTCTTAAGTCAGCAGTGTTTCTGGTGCCTTAGTATGTCATAAAAGAAATCTAGTGACTCTGCCTACCTTAGGAGGAGAAAGGAAGGTCAGACAAAGCAGAATAAATGCTCTACTGTCTCCCTGACTCATCTTTGTGGGTTTGGATTAATTGATAACTGGGAGAGACTGGGAATACTCACTTGGCTTCTTGTGGGGATTGTTTTTCCATTTCTTCCCAGACATCTCCATGTTTTTTATCCAGTTGAATTGATTCAAGCAAAATGAACTTGACACTTTAGCTTGAACTTGATATTGCTCTATTAAGTGCTTCATACAGGGACTAGTAAACCATGAACCCACAGTTTGGAAATGACTAATTGGAGAATTTGGAAATGGATCATTTATGCCTCCTTGCCAAGTTTTACTGTTGATTTCATGAACATGCTTTTATTGACATTGGCTCAGTTGACCTCAGTAATCACTTGGAAAAAAGATAAGCTTTCCTGCCAGGAAGGTTGACTAAAATGAAATCTTGGTGTAGTGGGTAAATGAATGTCAGTAGCTTTTGATTCAACCTAGAAAACAGTTCTTCTAATAAGAGACCATTGCTCACTCTGTTGGTGATGTCCTGGACCTCTTAATCTCTGATTTTCTTTGCAGAGCCATGACAAGGCGGCGACAGTATGGAGAAGTTGCCAACCTACTACAGGGTGTAGTGAATGTCTTGGAACACTTCCAGAAATACATGGGAATTCCACAGATTCGGCAACTTTCAGAGAGGTAAAGTGCCATTGAAGGGAATTCTCTTCTCAGAGGGAAAGGCACTTGGGAGATATGTTACAACAGTTAACTTTTCCAATAGCATAAAGTCTTACTTGTTCCCCATGGGTCTGTCCTTGGTCTGTTTCTCTTCTGTCTACATGCTTCTTTCTCCATGTCATCCCCTCCCATGGTTTCAGCTTCCACCTCCACACCAATGATTCCCAAATGTCTATTTGACCTCTTTTCTTGGCTTTTTCTAATTAGAGACAGCTTCCAACTACCTCCAGGACATGTCTACTTGGATCCACTTCAGACTCAATTTGTCTAGATCCAAACTGGTATCTTTCCTCTTCAACCTGCTCTTCCTCCTGATCTCAATCTTTTCTCTTGGAAGCTTCTCCATTTGCTCAGATAGCCATGTTTGTGAGGGTGAGGTTCTTTGACTCTTCTTTCTTTCTTTTTTTTCCCCCCTACAATGCACATTGCTTTATGAATCATGTTGGGAGAGAAAAATCAGAGCAAAAGGGAAAAACCACGGGAGAGGGAAAAAAAAAAAAAAAACAAAAACAGAAAATAGAAGCAAACATAGGATGTATTGATTTACATTCAGTCTCCTTAATTCATTCTCTGGATGCTGATGGCCTTTTCCTGTCCAAAGTCTATTGGGATTGCTTTGGATTACTGAACCACTGAGAAGAAACAAGTCTTTCATAGGTGATCATCGCTCATTCTTCTTGTTATTGTGTATAATGCATTCCTGGTTCTGCTTGTTTTGCTCAGCACCAGTTCATGTAAATCTTTCCAGGCCTTTCTAAAATCAGCTTGTTCATCTTTTTTTATAGAACAATAATATTCCATTATCTTTCTGTACCACAACTTATTCAGCCATTCCCCAATTGATGGGTATCCACTCAGTTTTCAATTCTTTGCCACCATAAAAAGAGCTGCCACAAAACATTTTTGCAGCTGGGGGTCCTTTTCCCTCCTTTATGATTTTCCCTGGGGAAGTCCCCATAAAACCCAGTGATGGCATTGCTGGGTCAGAGGATAGGCAGTTTTGGTAGTTTCTTTTGGGCATCTGACTTTTTCTTTCTTCCTTGTCCTTTTCATATCCAGTCCACTCACCGTTTTTTGTTGATTCTACCAGCAAACAATCTCAGATGTCCCCTTCCTATTCTCTACTCTTTTCTACCACCTTCTCTCTCCATCTTTAAGATGGACTCCCATGATTTTTTTGCCTTCCAGCAGGTCTTTCCCACCTCATTCTCATCTCCCTCCAAGCCATATTCTTGTCAGAATAAAGCTTTCTTTTACACATAGATTTTGGGTCACATCAATATTTTGCTTAAAAAACTTCAATGGACTTTTTCATTGCCCTCGTTTTGCCTGGCATTTCGGGGCCCCTTAGCCTTTCTAGTGCCTCCTATGCTTTATCTGATGAGCTTTGACATGCCAGACAAACTAGGTTTGTTCCTTTTGAGCAACCACTGGGCTTTACTTCCCTTTTACCCTTGCTCCTTTAGATCTCTCTTCCTGGGATAGCCACTTCCTCCTTCTGGCCTAAGAATTTCCTGTGTATCCTTTTTAAAGGTCCACATCAAAAGATGTGTCATCCATGAAATCTTCTAGGTGACAGCCTGCTCTCAGATCTCACATGTACCTGATTACACTTAAGTTAAAAAAATGTTTCAGCCATATCTTATATCCTTACTAAAACTAGAAAACTCTCAGTGAGCAGGAAACCATCTCCTCTTATTGAAAAAATGTACTCCCCCGTGCTCTTTCATATTTGCAGGGCAGCAGTAAAATAGTTTAAAAATGAAATGAGTCAGTGCATTTACTTTAATAGGGTTTTTATTGTTTCTCCAGAATGAGTAGTAGAAGATCATTTTGTTTTTCTGTTTCATTTTCTTTTTGATTACAAAAATTCAAGTAAAATGTAGTTTTCTAGATAGTTTAGCACTTTGTTTTTTTCATCATCGTAGTCCTAGGTTGAGAAGGGAAAATATATGCAGGAGGAAGAAGAAAAAAAAAAAAAAGGGTCAGTCCAATCAGGGGAAAGGTAGGAGATAAGGTAAACATTTCAGTTTGCTAAAGGTTTGTTTGGGTGGTTTCTTTTCTAGTGTTTGCAAATTATTGTGTATGTTTGTTTTTCTTGGCTCTCTTTACTTCACTTTGCATTAGTAAATGTAGATCTTTCCATACTTCTCTGGATTCATCACATTTTTCATAGCATGGTCACATGCCTGTAGTGTAATTTGTCTATCCATCCCCCAATCTATGAGTATGTGCTTTGTTTTCAAACCAATGCTGTGACAGAAGGGGCTATTATAAAAATTTTGATGTATACAAAGCCTTTCTTCCTTCCCTCCTTCCTTTCTTCCTTCCTTCCTTCCTTCCTTCCTTCCTTCCTTCCTTCCTTCCTTCCTTCCTTCCTTCCTTCCTTCTTTCCTTCCTTCCTTCCTTCCTTCCTTCCTTCCTTCCTTCCTTCCTTCCTTCCTTCCTTCCTTCCTTCCTTCCTTCCTTCCTTCCTTTCTTTTTTTTTTATGACTTCATTGTACTCCACATCCACCAGTAGAATCTCTGGATCATAGAGTATATATATTTTTTAAAAAAAATTTTATGTTAAATGTAGTAAAAATATGTTAAATCCAGTCTATGAATATATATTAATACAATTATCTTGCTGCACAAGAAAAATCAAATCAAAAAGGGAAAAAGTGAGAAAGAAAATACAAGTAAGCATATTTTAGCCACTTTATGTGTATAACTCTGTGGAGGTGCATTGTCTCCCCCAAAAATATTGGGCTTCCTAGCTAGTGTTGTGAGGTGTCTCAAAAAAATTTGTAGGCTTGGAGCATTTCCAAATCAAGAGGCAAAGATTTTATTATTATAATGCCATTGACCATAGGCTAAGTTCCAAAAGAGAGTTAGCAAACAAATGGGAGAATGAGTAGGTATTTTTATAGGAAAAGTGAACCGGGTGTTTTATGTCACTCTTTTTAGTGATAGATTTGGGGTTTGGGGGTCATGATTTTCTGGGCCACGTAGTCTGGTGGTAATAGTGACATCCATTCCAGGTTGATCTCCAAAATGGTCACGTCACCTCTCGGTTCCACCCAGCAATGCAGGAATCTGCCTGTCAGTCCCTTCAGCACTCACTATTCCATGCATTTTGTCGTCCATATTATTTTGCTTTATTATGCATTTCTCTTAGTGATTTAGAGCATTCTTTTATACAGTTTTTAGGCATTCAGCCTTTTCTTTAGACTCTGAGCAGGTCTACTTGGTCACTCCTTGCTTTTATAGGAATTTTTTTTTCCCATTTGGCTAGCTGTAAAGAACTTTAAGTAACCACCAGCTGTTTGCAACTGTTATTAGACAATTCCTTAATTATTTTAAGCATGTTTTATTTCCTTAAATGTGGGCTTTCTACCAATACAGATAAATGGTCTTTCTGAGATGCTGTGGTTAGATACATCCATCCCTTGGTAGCTAGATATTTTTGGTGGGGAACTTCCATCAAGGCTGATCCCAGACCCCAGACAAAAAGCTAATTGCTGGCCCATTTTGCTCGTTAGGGCCTGTCAGAGCTCACACTCTACTGGCACAGCCTCTGTAAATGCAGGAGGGTCCTGTCCACACCATGGTGAGGCGGGCACTGGAGAAAGCTTCTGGTAGTGGGTTGGAAAACTTCCTGGCATAGAAGGTGTTGGTGACATTTTCTTGGATGTGCAGACAATTCTCAATTATTCTGTTAATGGATGTTTAGTACACATGGTGCAACACATGGGTAGCTCTCTTTGGCAGTTTTCCCTTGTCCCAGCCACAGTTCCAGCAGCTGAATCTGAGAGGTTTAGAGAGAGGCTTGATTAAGACTTTCAGAAAGAGGTAGGAGAAGGGGAGGTCCATTCCTTTGGATGTTTGCCTTAGTTCATAAATGTTGAATTTTTTGATTAAAAGACAGATGAGAATGCATTTTGTGGTAAAGAAGGAAGCATCCAAGAGTGAATCACTAGCAGGCCTGTTCTCTCCTGTAAGGCCGGCTTACTACAGGCCTCCCCATCCTGCTTCAGGGAACCTGTTGTTCCCTCTAGTCCTTCAGCGTTGCCCTTGTCTAGCTCGAGCAGACCAAGCTAGTGATGAAACCTTCAGTGTCCACCTCTTTGTCCTTTCTTTGTACCCGCGGCAAAGCTTGAGTTTCTCAAGGGCACAAGCTGTTTTCATTTTGTTCTTTGTGTGCTACAATGTGACTGTCACATTGGAGAGCACGTAGTAGGTGCTTCATAAACCCATATTAATCAGTTATCCTCAGGTCCTCCGGCTCCACATGTGGCATTTTTTCCTCTGTGACATCATACTCCTCTGCATCTTCCCTAATGCTCATTATTGCTCTCACCTTCTTCAAACTTCCTTCTTTTACTTATCTCTTTTCTTATGTCCTCCCACACATGTTGTCTTCTTGAGGGCAAGAATTTTTTAATATCCCCAGGGCCTAGATGTTTATATTTGAAGGGCTTGGGGCAGTAGGTTTTCAATAAGGCATTTTCCTGTCATAAATCATAGGGTTTAGGGATGGAAGGGACCTCAGGGACCCCCTCATTATGCAGGTGAGGAAACGGATACATTTAGAGGTCTCTTAAGTGACTGGCCCAAGGTTATATCAGTGGCAAGCAGCAAAACGAGTTATGGCTCCTATAAACACCAAGGAGCTGCTTCTCTTGAAAGGAACAAAGAATTTTTCTATAAAGAACACGGGAAAGCATGGCAAGACTTATATAAACTGATACAGAGTAAAATAAGCAGAATTTGGATAGCTGCATACATAGCAAAATAACCTAATGGAAAGAACCCCCAAAAAAACAGAATTGAATCCTAAAAGCCTTGGGATGACTAAGTGTGGCTCTGACCAAGAGAGAAGAAAGCACATTTCCCTCCCTCCAGATGGAGTCCTGGTGGTACAGTGGAGCATATATTGCTAGTCACTCTTAGTTACTTCGTTAGTTTTGTTGCTCTGCTTTTTTCCCCCTCACTTTTGTTCTTTCTTAGAGTGGATGGCTTCTCTAAGGAGAAGAATGTATTTGGAAATGAAGATAAAGCAAGAAATATCAATAAAATTTTTTTAAAAATAATAAGCAAAGGTGTTATCTGAATAATAATGGCTTTCTCAAGTTCACTAATGCATTGCACCCAAATTTCTGTATGGCATCCCCAAATATTGTTGTAAATTTGTAGTCCTTTGAATCTAATTGCTATCTTGCTGGAACTATTATTTTTTTCTTTTTTTCCCCCCAATTTTAATTAAAATAATTTTTTTAATGATATCACGTCAATGATAGTATGAAAGCCCCTTCTAGCAAGCTAGCTCATGTAACAAAGAATAATAAGGGGGGAAAAGCAGATTGGCAAAACCAACGAATACCCAATCAGTATTGGGGCTTGGTAGCATATACAGCATTCTACACTCCAGAAAGAAAGGAGGGTGATCCATTTTTTTTTTTTCATCTTGTTCTGGGTCAGTTGGAGTCATTATTGTTGTGAAATATGCAGCTTCTTCTTTTATTCTTTCCATTTTTATTGTTGTAGTGATGTTGATATTGTTTTCCTGGTTCTGCTCTCAAGTGGTTTTTTAGTGGAACTGATTCAGTATATTGAACTAGGTCTGTCTGGAGGTCAGTGCTCCGAACATTTATTAATGATGTGTGACTCTTGCAGACACACAGGCTTTGAATTCTCATGGAAACCTCCCTCAGTACAAATCCCTCTAGGCTGGTGAAGAATATGGGAGATTAAATAATGTCAAAGAATGTCAAATGACCTTGGAGTGGGAGAGGACTTTGCTCTTAGATCTTATGATTACTTTTTTTAGAAGGTGCTACAAGTTTGAGGGAAGCCCAGGCTTCCTATTTTTAGTACCATCCCTGCTGAATTCTCCCTCTGTATATTTACATAGTGATTGTCACACCATCTGGTAATGATAGAAATGACTGTTAGGGTCGGGAGGAGGGGTGTTAGACCCAACTCAGAGAAACAAAGTTGCTGCAGCCTTAATTGTACTCAACAGTCCGAAATAATAATGGTTGGTGCTGCTCCCTGTGGCTCAGGCAGAGGAAGTGGACGGGTCTCAACTTGGATTTAGTGATTTCTTTGGACTCTCCTGCTGGCAGGGGTTGAATATAGCTTTGAAAGAAATCTTTTTTGAATTCTGCCATTCCATTTCAAGGCTTAGTGGCTTGGGCATGTCCAGGAAACCAAATGTTTCTGGGAATCAATCAGCATTATGCAAAGAAGGAATCAAGGCCCTATAATCTCCTGAAAAAAGATACTTTTGAACTGCAGACTTCTTAAGGACACTCTTTAAAACCCGAAATGAGGGGAAACAGGGGAGTCCTGGGTGAGAAAAGTCTGGACTCAGAGGTTGTAGGCCGGGCCCTCCCCCTGGCCAGCTCAGTGCTCCTGGACAGGCCCTGCCGCCTCAGGGCTACGAGGGGCTGGATCCATGGTCTAAGATTCTGCGAGTCTGTGATTTTGAATCACGGGACTCTTACAGAAGCTGGCTGTCAGAACATGTAGCACCTGAAGTAAGGGCTCTCCTCTCTAAATACACACTTTGCATTTTGGAAGCTCCTTTTGGAAATCCTGGTGAACTTTATAAACTGTTTTCTTTGGGGGAAGCTACTCACAAAGTGATAAAAGGGGCAGCCTGACTTTCTCCACCAGTGTTTAAATAGCATATTTTCATAATTTCCTACCCCATGCTCCTTTTATTCTTCCTCCTCCTTTTGGAAACTGATGGCCTGTGTGGGAGAAGCTCAGCTTTCCCCTCCCTGTGAGCGAGAAGCCACATCTGTATTTGACTCCTCTTCCGCTTCAGAGGCCCAGGAGGCTGCTGTTCAGTCTTAATCTTCATACAACAACACAGTGAGCCTTTCATTCTCAAGTGTGAAAAACACCACTTGATTATGCCAGCTTATTTGGAAGAGATCTAGTTTATTTTCCTTGGAGCAAATAAAACAATTTCTATTGCAACCGGGATAGGCAGCTAGGTTAATTGTTAGTGTTTGCATAGCATTTATATAGCACTTTTAAAAAATTGTTTTGCAAACAGCTTTACAAGTACATTCTTAAATGATCCTCACAACAACCCTGTGAGGTTGGTGCTATTATCTCCAATTTACAGATGAAGAAACTGGGGCTAAAATTAAGGGACTCATCCAAGATCATCTATTTAGTAAGTGTCTGATTCAGGATTGAAGCTCAGGTTTCCCTTATGCCAAGTCCAATACTCTGAATAGAGCCTTAGGCTTGGAATTAGGAGGACTCCAATTCAGATCCAGCCTTCACCTAATAAAATCTTGATTGATGGATTGAGCTCTCTATATGAAGGCCAATGCGTTCATTTTCATTAATGAGGGAGTTCAAATGTGTCAGGCTAAGAAATTTGCCCATTAGAGCTCATTTCCTTCTTTTGAGTATAATCTGATTGGACAATTTATTACATAGATACCTAATCTTCACCTGAAAGATAAATGAAATTCATTGACCCATCAGTTCTTGGTGCACAGAAAATTGTTGCCATTTCCTATGGATTGGCTAAACTAAGATTATAATTTGGAACATTATTCCAAATGGGGTTTTTGTGTGTGCCTGTTTTTATACCGACCATAATCTTTCCTTTCTTTCTTTCTGTCCTTTATCATTTCTGCCACTTTGGAAGGAGTGAAATAGGACTTCAGAACTACTTCAGGTGACAAGAAATATGGGTACAGGAAAGCTTCCTCTCCTCTGGTATAGTTTCTGACAGAAAAGACTACATGAGACTGCTGGCATCCTAAAAGAATATCTGATAATGGAGATGTTCTGTGACACTGAGGAGTTCCCTGTCAGCCTTTCCAAAGGATTGTGTCCCCAGAAACTACTTAGAGAAGAGCTTGGGAGTAATGGGGGAGTCACGTCTCTAATGCCTTCAACTCCCTCTCCATACTGGCGGGGCTGGGGCCACATGGTAGGCTTAGACTGTTGTTCACCTCCGGCCAATTCCGTAAGTGTGGTGAGCATGCTGCTGGTCACTCTCTAATCACTGATAGGGCAGTGGGTGGAGCATAGGCTTGGGATCAGGAAGACCTAAGTTCAGATTTGAATTCTTTGTCACCCTAGGCAGTTCCTTGACCACTATTTGCCTCAGTTTCCAAAATTGTAAAATGGTGATTATGACAGCATCTGTTTTGTAGGGTTGTTGTAAGGATCAAATGAGGTAATATTTGTAAAGTACAATATTTAGCACATAATGGGTACTTAATAAACACTTATTCCCATATTCCCTTTCTCTTCAGCCTTCAGTTGAAGCTCCCAGAGGACAATTTTCTCTAACTATGGAAATGACTAGTATCCTTATTCTTTCCCAAAAGGGTTGGGGTAAAAGAAGGGAGCAGATGAGAGAAATCCTTTTCTTGGCCTAAGTTCAATTTGGTTCATCAGATATTTACTAAGTGTCTACTGTGAGCAAAGTAGACTTCAACAATATAAAATATAACAACAACAATGCTTGCTACTAAGGGGGAAATGTATATGTACCCAAAGTAAATATACAAGTAGGGTAATTGAATTTCTCATTCATCATTTCTAATGCTGCTATAGCATTCCATTAAGAGAGAGAGAGAGAGAGAGAGAGAGAGAGAGAGAGAGAGAGAGAGAGAGAGAGAGAGAGAGAGAGAGAGAAAGAGAGAGAGAGAGAGAGAGAGGGAGAGAGAGAGAGAGTGTGTGTGTGTGTGTGTGTGTGTGTGTGTGTGTGTGTGTGTGTGTGTGTACGTGTATACCCCCTTGGATGATATATGCAGTCGAGGGATCCAAGGGCCAAAGGTTATAAACCACATAATGCCTTGTATTCCAAATCAAGTTGTAGCTCTATTAACACGATATTTAGTGTGCCTATCTTTCTATCAATCATTCCAACTCTGATTTTTTTCCATCATCATCTTTGCCACTTTGGAAAGAGTGAAATAAGACTTCATACTTACTAGAGAATTTTTTTCACATAGTTGTTGATAGTTTCCATTTCTTCTTTTGTAAATTATTTATATTCTTGGTTAAAAAATGTTCTTGGTCTTTTATTTGCATTGAAATCTTTTAGAGCTTGACTATCAGACTTCTTCCCTCTACTCAGTTACTTCTCTGTTGATTCTGTATTGATTTTGTTTGTGCAAAAAAACTTTGTCCTGTGCTTGTTTCTGAGAGGATTGATTCTCCCTCCAGAGAGTTAGCTAACTATAGCTTTATCTTAGTCATTTCTAATTCATTTTGATCAAGTGGTAAAGAAGATGCCATTAGCATCATTAAACCCACCCATGAATGTGGTTTGAAAAGTTTTGCAGATAGTGGAAAAACCCTGGAAAATATTTAGGATAAGACGTAATTATAACTGTACCAATGAAGAACAGGCTGTTGCAGCTGCCCTCCCCTTTCTTCAAAAATCTCAGGTTGCCAGATTCAGCCTCATTGTTTGGGCCAAAGAAATTGTGGTTTGGGGTTCTTAACTGCAATTTGAAACTTGCTGAAGTTAATGCAGGGAAAAAAAAGGGTGGAGATAAATAAAGGGAGCAGACTTTATTATGATATGCATGGAAGAAAAGGGCCTTTTGTTTCCTTTTGTTTCATTGAAGTGTGATAATGGTTCATATTTATATAGTATTCTAATTATGGTTTACAAAATAAAGCCAGTATTTTGTTACAGAAAGGGCCCCTAACTGGGAGTCTGAGGACAAGGCTCTCAGTCCTACCCCCGCCACACATCTCTGTGTGATCTTGGGCTAGTCACATCACTTCTGCAGGCCTCAGTTCTCTCCTTTGTAAGATGAGGGGGACAAACTAGATAATCCTTAAGAGCCTTTTGAGCTTGGAATCAGAAAATCCTATAGAAGAGGTAGGCCTTCGAACCTCGCTGTAATTGGTAGGAATGGGGTGCTGGTGTGGTGGGAAAGAGGATTGCTTTGTATAGCCCCTTTGGAATATCTAATATATGGGTTGCTCCCATACTTTCTTCCTTAGTTTTTTGTTCTTTTAAAATTGTTTTTTTCATGACTAATATGATTGGATTACTTACTGACTTGGGGAAAGGGAAGAGAAGAGAAGGAAGGAGTAAAATTTGGTACTTAAAATCTCATAAAAATGAATGTTGAAAACTAGCTTTACATATTTAATTGGAAAAAATAAAAGTAGTTTTATTGATGCCTTTTGTTTTTATGTCACATTCATAATCATAATAATTAACTTTTTTAAAAAACTTAGTATGTGCCAAGTCTTTTACAGGTATTTTCTTATTTGAGCTTCAGATCAATCCTGGGAGGTGGGCACTATTATTACTTCTATTTTATAGAGGAAGAAACTGAGGCAAACAAAGGTTAAGCAGCTTACTAAGGTCAAACAGTTATCAAGTATGAGAAGTCAGATTTGAACTCATTTCCCCGAATTCATATACCCTGCTCTACCACTTAAATATCTGATCACTCCATTCATTTCCAAATACTTCTCTACCCTTTCTACCCTTTCTCTCATAAGTCATCCCTAGTAATAAAGATTTTTTAAAAAAGTGGCTCAGCAAAACTAACTTGGTGGGTTTTTAAAAATGATTTTGTTTTCCATTACAGCATGATCTCCTGGTTCTTTGTAGCCAATTATTCACTCAGATCATCTTAATCATAAAGGCATATGCTCAAGAAAGATTGTGGCTGAGTGAAATGCTGGGAGTGCAATCAGGAAGGCTTGGGTTCAAAATCCTGCTCTGGCGTTTACTAGCTTTGTGACCACTGGCAAGTCACTTAACCATTCCTCACCTCGGTTTCCTCATCTGTTAAATAAGGGGTTGGAAGAGATGGTCTACTAGGATCTCATCTATGATTCTATAAATAATGCATCCATATACTTGTAGATGTCTTTCTCATCATTTTTCAAAAAAAAATAATTGTTTTATTTAGTTGAGGATTCTGTTGTTAGTTTCTGGGTTAGAAAGTGAAAGGGGATATGACCTTCCTACCCCAACCCCTACCCTAAAGATATTTGGGGACTTTAGACTAAATTTACCAACTTCCTTAGTCCTTATGATTTCTATTTTCTGTCAGCCTCAGCTACACGCAGGGATATCCTTGCTTTCATCATTACTTAACCACAAGCTCCTGTTGTTCCACGTGGCCCTAGGTCTTCTTCCTCCAAAGATTATATTTGTGTTCACCTCGACCTCCAGTAGCTCCAGCCCTCCCTCCTCTCTCGGTCCCTTCACCCTTGCTCTGGATTCCCTTTGCTCCCTTCAGAATCTTCCCATTATGCTTAACCATTTCATCTCCCCTCACACCCCTTGCTCCTTTCTCCAGTTACCACTCTTACTTTGCCAAACCCCATTCTTGGCTTAGCCCACCACCATCTGTCTTTTCTGCTCCTGCATGTGTGCTGCTAAATTCTGTTGGAGGAAATAGCACAATTGTGCTGACTGGGTCCACTACAAATTTATATGAAAAATATCAACTTGGCCTTAATTGCTGCACAGCAATCTGTTTATTCTTCGCTATTTGATACTCTGTGGTACTCCCCATGGGGGTTGTTTTAAACTTTGTTTTCTTCAAGCATTTCCACCTTTGCTTCAGACTTGCAGGAAGAGGTGGCCCCTCCAGCCAAGGCTGACCCCTCTCCCTCTGCTGCCCTTGATCCTACCCCTCTTGCCCCTCTCCTTGGGAGCTTGCCCTCTCAGTCTCTTGCCTTCTATCTCTTCCCCCATCTGCCTTTGTTCCTCTCTCTTCTTGTCCTTCAAGTATCTCAAACTCATCATGCTAAGTGGAACATATTTTCCTTAAACCCTCTTTTTTTTTCTCCTCCACATTTCTGCCCTGCCCTCCTTCCACTCCTCAGGCCCAACACCCGATGCCGTCTCACTCTTCCCTCTCCCTCACTGCACAAAAAGCAAGACGTTGTTGCATCTTGCTTGTGCTGGCTCCACATTTCCTGTACCACTCTTTTCTCCAGACTTCCACAAGTGCCCCTATAGCCCGGGCCCTTATTACCCTATGACCACACTCTTACCCCAGGCTCTTCATTGCAGTCCCAGCTTCCAAGTACTTCTCTTGCTGGGTGAACTTCCACATGGCTGTCTTGGGTAAGCCCAGGTCTTCCCTTATCCCTCCCTCACTCCAGGAATCTTCCTCCTGCATCGAACGTGTAGTCTGGACTCCCACATGAGCATTTATAGCCCTGTCCCCGCCAAGATATTCAGGATCTCGGTTCCAGCTATCTCCATTCATAGGATGTGCTTCTCCCTCAATTCTGCTTCTCTGGGAGTCTAGCTTCCTTCAGAGTTCTTACTCTACCTGCCTTTTCCTGCAGGGAGTCTTTGCCAGTTTCCCTTGTTTGCTTCTCTCCTTCCATGATCTGTTTGCTGTACTCTGTTGCCAGATACAGTCACCATGGTGGCTGGTTTGTGTAACGCCTTGGTCTAGAAACTCACTAGCTTGGAGCAGTTATGTGGGATTTCCAGAAATAATTCTGATATAAATAGTGAAAGGCATCGGCGAAATGTCCATTTTTCTAAGGTTTTTACGGAATCGGGTGGCTTTGGTTTATCATTGTCTCCCTGTGATCTCATGTAGTGTCTCCAGTTAACAGGTGCTTGCTAAATGGTTGTGGGGTTGATACGCTTCTGATCTTCCTGTAACTTTGAGGGTAAGAGGCGGCACCAGAGATATCCAGAATTCAGATATGTCTTGGCATTATAGTGCTTTTATTTTTTCAAAGCGACCTTTCTCGTTTGTTTTATTGAGAACACTACTAAAACTAGTTGGCATTTCCTGAAACATCCTCTGCAAATAGGCCGAGGGGGCCTGACATCAGAACGGAGGCAGTTATGTTGGCGCAGACCTGGCCCTGCCTCTCTTGAACAAGGCAGGTTCCCTCTCTGGGACTCAGTCTTTTCATTTGTAAAAATGGAGGGGAGCTAACGACTTCTGAAGAGCCCTCCACTTGTATGACTTTCTGTTTAATTCAACACATAGATAGTTGAGAGTTTGTCCTGATAAACATGACGTGTCTTCTTTCTCCCACAGAGTAAAGGCTGCCCAGACGGAGTTAGGACAGCAGATCCTGGCTGATTTTGAAGAAGCTTTTCCTTCCCAGGGTACCAAGGTAACTAACGTTGGGGTGTCATCTTTCTGGGTGTCGCGTCAAAACAAACTCAGACACTTTGTCCCTGTGCTTGCCAGCTTTGATTTTCTGGGCACCTGATACTGGTCTGGGTCCAATGTTCCTTTCTACCTAGAAGCCTGGTATCTTTTTTGCTGGCATTTTGTGTGTATGGTAGTTAGTACATCCTTAATTCCTGTAATTGCTAATTGAAGAATTGCACTGGCACAGCCTGTTGTCTGTCAAATTCTAATATCCTGGTTCCTCTTGAAATTCATTTTGCTCATGGCTCCATTTTAAAAATAAAGTCATGAAAGATTCTCCTGAGGCTAAAATATCTTTCGGAAAAGTCATCTACCTTTGATTATCCCCAAAGGAGGAAGAGACTCTGGGACAGAATGTCAGCAGTTTAAGATAGCATGCAATGAGACGCTGTCATAAGCGCAGCCCTGCTTTTAGCAGCTGTCCTGCCAGAGAGCTATCTCTGGTAATGCATTTGTATGTGTCCTGCATACAAGAAGCTCCCAATGTTCCAATCGAGGGCCTCCTCCTTATTCTTTTCCTACAGCAGGCATCCCTTGTGGTGACTGATGATTTACTGTGGCAGTTTCTATTTTTTTTTTTAATAGCTTTTTATTGACAAAACATATGCATGGGTAATTTTTCAACATTGACACTTGCAAAAACTTCTGTTTCAACTTTTCCCCTCCTTCTGTCCCCCCCGCCCCCTAGATGTCGCATAGTCCTATACGTGTTAAATATGTTAAAATATATGTTAAATACACTCTATGTAATAATATTTATAAGAAAGATCGAATTTAGAAAGGTGAAAATAATCTGAGAAGAAAAAACAAAAATTCAAGCAAACAATAACAGAAAGAGTATAAATGCTATGTTGTGGTTCATACTCATTTCCCAGTGTTCTTTCTCTGGGTGTAGCTGGTTCTGTTCATTACTGATCAATTGGAACTGATTTGGATTATCTCATTGTTGAAGAGGGCCATATCCATCATAATTGATCATCCTATAGTATTGTTGTTGAAGTGTATAATGATCTCCTGGTTCTGCTCACTTCACTCAGCATCAGTTCATGTGAGTCTCTCCAGGCCTCTCTGAAATCATCCTGCTGGTCATTTCGTATAGAATAATAATATTCCATAACATTCATATACCATAATTTATTCAGCCATTCTTCAGTTGGTGGGCATCCCTTCAATTTCCAGTTTCTAGCCATTACGAAAAGGACTGTGTAGCAGTTTCTATTAAGGGGACCCTTTAAATTTCAGCAGATGGCATCATGGGTATTGGAGGGAGACCCCTTCAAGGTATAATCAGCTCCTATTTATCTGAGATATTTCTGGACTCCATTGTTCAGGCCAGAGTGAGAATAACATTGGCAAGCAGACTTCCTCAGCACGGCATTGGTAACCCAGATTCACTTACTGAGCCAGGGAAAAGTTTCCTGGATCTGGTTTAATATTCCGTAACTGGAAACTCCCTAATCATGTGCCTTTGTCCTCTATGGATGTAATTTAGGATGCAGGTGTGGGGTTTTGGCCCGGCTCTGAAGGATCAGAATTACATCTTCTTTGGGCAACTGTTGAGCTTCTGAGTGTGCTGACATTCACCAGTAGAGAATTCCTTCCCCATTGGCTTTGTACTTAGCTGGTGCTCTATTTTGGGGGCCCAGATGTACTCACTGATCATAGCAGATTTGACTTGACGTTATCCCTGCTGGAGGGAAACTGTGTTATCTTCCTTGGATGAGTCAGTTACTTAAGAATGCTTGACATGTTTGGTGAAAAGAAAGGATTGAAATCCCTTGATTTTTATATTGATCTTTCTATCCAGTGGCTCTGTGGTCTAACCTGTGCTTGAAGCAATGGACAGTTCTGTCTTGCTTTTCTAAACCACAGGTTTCAGAAGGCCCCCCATGAAGGCCAGTTTTGTTATTTGGAAGAACTCATCCCTGACCCACTTTCCAGCTTTCTTTTTTCCCAAATTCTACCAGCTTGTTGCACTGAGGGTGATTTTCTTGAACCTGCTCTATTTTTCTGCCCCTCTGTTGTTTTTCAAGTTTTGTTTATATTTTTGTTTTTTAAATAGTGTGCTGACTGGCCTTAAAGCACCTCTGGTGGAACTTGAGTGCTTTAGAAATGTGCACAGCCCAAATGCCACTTTTTCAAAGCTTGCCATTTCTCCCAAGTCTAGGAAGCCAGGAGGGCAGTAATGAAGTCAGAAGGCCGGCCTGCTGCCCATTGAACAGCAGCCCTGATTTTGGATGAATGCATGACCTTGGGGCAGTTGTGCAGCCTTGCATATAAGAGACTGCCCACCTGCATGAAGGCGATTTTAACATTGGAAGCCAGGTTCCAGTGTCTGATTGTATATGAACTTACCGGGCTATCTTAGAAAGGTCCTTTGGTTATTTGTGACTCAGTTTCCGATTTTGAAACAATAAATGACAACTATAAAAATAGTTGGCATTAATATTTGACAATATATTTGATGTTTATCAAATATTTAATATATTTTAAAGTTGATATTTACATAATATATAAAAATTTATGAGGCATTTTATAGCCCATTTGAGGCTCATGGTAGACACTCTTATAGGAGTCATTCTCTTATTTAAAGATTAGAGAAGCGATATGACATTCCCCATGGTCACAACGCTCCTAAGTGTTAGAGCCAAGTTAGGAGCCTGGGGTTTGGGGGCTGGTCTAATCCTTGTCAGGCTGTTTCTGTAAATAGGGATATTTTGCAAGAGAATAAATGTGATGGACTTTGCAAATCTTGAAGTGTTTCAGAAAGATCTGCTGGTCTAGTTAATATTCGTCAAGTGGTCCGATGTCACTACCTAAGTGATAAGTGATTAAATGGACAGAACCAGCAGGCCCAGAATGGCTGAGCTGCAAATCCAGGACTGGGACTTGAGCCTCTGGACTACAGGCTGGTGCTTTTCCTTCCATGTCCTATGTTTTCTCAGTGTTGGGCCAGAGTGACAGCTACAATGGACTGGGAGCTTAGCTTCAGTCACCCTACTCAGAGGCCTTCTCTCAGGATGCATCTGCCTCGTTGGTAGCCTCTCTGTGACCCACTAAAAGCTAAGGGAGCCCAGAGGAAGAGTTCACCATTAGCCAAACAAGATTGGTGGTTTGGCACCTCTCCCAAGGTTAGGACACTCTCACTCTTAACCCCTTCACCCCAGGTGTGACCGAGAACTAGCGAATCCCAGAGGTACCAGGCAGGAATGTGCTCAACCTCAACAAGATGACAGGCTTCCCTTGTGCTTTTCAGAATGTCAGACATCCCCTGGGCAGCCCTGGCCTTGCTTTCCCAAGCTTCTCCTCTCTGATTCACAAAGTAATTTTTACGTTAGTGATAGAGAGAGAGACAGACAGACAGACAGAGGGAAGGAGAGAGAGGGAGATGTTTTTTTCCCATTAAGAAACAGATAACCAAAATACTCTTCCACCACAGGATTGTCAGAGGAGTGGGAGAAGCAATAATAGATCGATAGAAAAAGAAGAAAAACACAGATTATACTATGATCAACTCTGATAGACTTGTCTCTTTTCAACAATGAGGTGATTCAAAGTAATTCCAATAGAATTGTGATGGAGAGAGCCATCTGAATTCAGAGAGAGGACTGAGTGTGGATCACAACTTGGTATTTTCACTGTTTTTGTTTTTGTTTGCTTGCTTTTTTTTTCCTTTCTCATGTTTTCTTTTTTTTTTTTTCTTTTGATTTGATTTTTCTTGCATAACATGATAAATGTGGATATATGTTTAGAACAACTGCACATGTTTAACCTATATCTGATTACTTGCTGTCTATGGAAGGGGGAAATTAGGGAGGGAGGGAGGAAAATTTGAAACACAAGGTTTTGCAGAGGTGATGTTGAAAATCTATACATGTATTTGAAAAAATAAATTACTGTTGGGAAAAAAAAATAAGAAAGAAGGAGAAGTGTCAAAGGGCAGGCAGTTTTTAAAGCCTTCTAAAAAGGCTTTTTTTGTTTTGTTTTGCTTTTCCCTAGTTATTGAACTATGACCTATTATTTGTCTTAACAGAGGCCTGGAGGCCCCAGCAATGTCTTGAGAGACGCATGTCTGGTTGCTAACGTATTGGACCCCAGGATCAAACAGGAAATCATCAAGAAGTTTATTAAGCAGCACCTCTCTGAATACCTGGTGCTCTTTCAAGAAAACCAGGATGTGAGTAGTAACCAGATTTTATTCAGATACCCCTTTTGGGTTTGATCAGATGATGACCAAAAGAACTTGTATCTATTTGCTTAGCCCCTCTGGGCCTAGTCCTTCCTTACCATTCCTGACAGGTGATGTTGATCCGTGAATTGCTAATATCTGAGATCAACAATATGAGAAGCATCCATTGTTCTTTCCCAGACTCATCAGAGTGTTGGAGAAAGACTGAGGGGTTGGTTCTGTTTTTTTCTTTTTTTCAAACTGTCAGTGCTATCTGTGGGTACCAGGTGACTTTTGTTCCCCATCTTAAATCAGGTTGCCTGGCTCGACAAAATTGACAGACGCTATGCCTGGATAAAACGCCAGCTTGTGGACTATGAAGAGAAATATGGGCGCATGTTTCCACACGAATGGTACATGACCGAGAGGATTGCTGTAGAGTTTTGCCATGTCACCAGGTAAATCAGTACAAGATGTACCCTGAGTCTGGTGCTTTGGGTTATGGGGCCTTAGAAAGGGTAACTTTCTAAGTTACCCTTTTTTTCTAAGTCTGTCACTTCAGAGCGGCTTCAAGTATAGTTTGCTATCTATGGACATATCTGCCCTGAACCCCATCCTTTGCCTCAGTCAGACAGATTCCCTTTTCCCATGTACTCCTCTTTGGGAATCTCTGCTTAGGGGTAGAGTCTTAGCTATCTCTCAGCTGAGCTTCTCCCCTCTAAAAGCTCCTGGCTCAAAAAGCATTTCTCTAAGAAACTTCCTTGGATTGACACTCCAGGGGTTCTCAGGTCTCCATTGTTCCCAGTCCTTATTATACAGATGCTATGTTGTTAGATCTAAATCTGTGGCCCTTCTGGTTCAGAATCACTAGGAAGGCAAGTGAAGGAAAATAAGGAAGCTCCCTGAGGATCGGGATGCTGATTGGCTTAACCTCTGGTTTCCTCCATGATGCCCTTCCAGGAAGATCCTTGATTCCAAGTTGTTATTGGCGGGTGATACTAATAGCAGATACTCCGTCATTTATCTTCACTGCATTCGTTGGGAGAGCCTTCATCAACACAATGAACAGGGCCTCTTATATGCCAAGGTCTGCACTAGGTGCTGGGGATGTAGAGATTGGTGGAATGGTCCCTGCCCTTTAGAAAATGACCTTGTATTGATGGGAAACAACACATACACACAGAAATGAATATAAAATATATGCTAAGTCATTAGCCTCACTATGTGATGGCGGGTAGAGGGTGGAAAGCTCAAAAAAGGCCCCTCCGTTCCCCCCCCCAAGTAGATGGATCATGGCCAGGACAGTCTCCCTCTGTCTGGAGGACTAGAGCCCCTGAGAGTGACAAAGCTGAGAACAAATCTGCCAGACTACTGGTCATCATTGGATAATGGGTATTAGTAATAATTGAGTTATTTGGCTCAGAGCCTCCTGGTACATGTTCAGACACACAGAGCAAGTCAAGTAGAAATAAAATAAAAAACCAGTGACTTCTTCATCAAATAAATCAAATAGCCATTCAAAAGAGAGATCTTCCTTTCCCTCAGGACTTGCAGAGAGAGGTAAGGAACCAGGGATGCAGAAAGCTACCTGTAATGGCATACATTGGCTGGATTTGCTGGCTGTGATGGCTTCTCTTTTGTTCCTTATTATAATGTCTGGCTTTTTGAAAAGGGGTGGGAGGAGGAAGACAGTGGAGAATGAATGAATGAAAATGATGTCAAAAAGAAAATTAGTCAAAACTTATTAAAAAACAAGAGACTGGCTTCCCACGCTATCCTGATGGTGATCTAAATACAACCAGAATATTCCAGACCAACTCAGAGCAATTCCTGTCTTTCTTTGGATCAGGGCACAATTTGTCAAATGTTTTAAAAGCCTTATTAGAAAGCTTTTCTAGAAAAAGGAAAACTGGATTAGGTGTTGTGGGGAGCATTTCAATGGATAAAATCTCTGGTCCTGGAGTCGCAGAGATATGAGTTCAAATCTTGACTCAGTTGCTTACTCACTGTGTGAGTCTGGGTAAGTTACTTAATCTCTCTGTGCCTTAGTTTCCTCAGCTGGAAAATGAGGATAATAATACCACCTACTTTTTAGTTTGTGAGGATTAAATGACGTATTTTTAAAGCACTGACTCAGTGTCTGGCACATAGTAGGGACTTAATAAGTGTTTGTTTCCTTCCTTTTTTGAGAAACAATAAGCTACCATGAATTTAGATATCAGTACATAGTTAAAGTGGGTGTTAACGTCCCTCTCAAATTTTGATTCTCAGAGAAGCTGGAAGCTGCATTTCCTTCAACCATAGGCTGACTGACAAGCAGAGTCTCTGGGAAGCTAGAACTATGGCCTTGCCAACGAGGCCTTCTAAACTTCCGGACCCCCCTATTGTTCTTCAGTTAAAGCCACAGTTCCTGCCAAGCTTCAATTGTTAGCAGCCTGGAGAAAGGCCCTCCCAGATTCGTGATTCCCAAATGAACTCCCAACCTCTTGGTGCTTAGTTTTGTCATTTAGCCCTCGTGGGAAGGTGAAATCAGTTTAGCCCTTAAAAGTAGGACGATCAGAAAGCCCTGGGTCCCATTCCAACTTCCTTCAAGCCTGCCTTGTATGTGAGCTTGCCATCTGTGTGGTTGAGAGAGTTTCCACACTGGAAGTGCTCCACACAGATAAAACACATCTCTCATTCCAATGGAGGTGGAGGCTACATAAACAGATAGATGAATTATCTAACATTTCATAGCGAATTTGCCACCCATGCCATTTTCATTTATCCCTTTGAGAGACAGATTTAGGGGAGTTGTTCTTAGTTCACTCTTATTGTCTTAGGAAATCATTTATATAGAGACAGCATGGGGTGCTATAGTGTTGTCAAACACAAATAGAAACAGATCCCACAATACATTAACATAAGAAAAACCTCAAATCAATCTAGTATTTTATTTCTTTTTATTTTATAAATATTTTTGAGTAGTTGTTAAATCTGCTTTAGAACTTTGACAACGGAGCCAGCCTCAGAGTTAGGAAACCCTAAATTCAAGCCTATCTTTCAACAAGTAATGGCTTTGTTGCCCCAGACAAGTTGTTTATTAACCTCTCAATGCCCCAGGCTGGGAATTTCAGAACTGTTGCAATCAGGATTGGTGCAAGGAATTTTCCTGGCCTGGGACATCCCTAGTGGAAGCACAAGTTTGAACAAACAACAGCAATAGAACATATTTATAGCCAGAAAATGTAATGATTTTATGGACAGCACTGTTATTTTTAATAGGATGTGATTTTGTTATGATGTAGCAATTTATGAAACTGTTGTGTGATTCATAATTCCTGACAGTTCTTAGAATAATAATTATAGAGGCAGAAAAGAGTAACTAACTATAGGAAGAGGGTGATTGCCTTTTTTCCCTGGTTTTGTGCTGCTGGCTTCTTCAGTGCCTGCTTGCCAGAAGCCAGATTAAGACAGCGACTAGTCAGTGATGGGGGATTTTTGAATGTCCACAAAGGCCATTTGCCTTTTTCTTGCTAAAATTAGCTCCTACCTCGTATGGGAGAAGCTTTTTTCATGTCACTTTTTCTTTTTTCAAGGGTGGAACTTGCCAAGATCATGCGTACCCGAGCCAAGGAGATAGAAGTGAAGTTGCTTTTGTTTGCTATTCAGAGGACAACCAACTTCGAGGGACTTATGGCCAAGCGTTTTTCTGGCTGCACCCTGATGGACGGGGCCCCGGTGAGGAGTGGGTGGGGAGGGGCTCCCAAGAGCCCTCCCTGCTGATATTTCCATGCACCTTGACTTAAGGCTAAGGGGCCATTGGGTCTAACCATCTCATGTTTCAGCTGGGGAAACTGATACCTGGAGTTTGTCACTAAATTCTTGTTATTGAATATTATTGCTCCTTTACAGAGAATGGAGTTTTTCCCAGTATGTTTCACAGTCATTTTGATTTAATCGTCATCCTCATTTTAAAGTCTAATGATTTTAGCAGCTTTAGATGCTCTTAATATACAATTGCATATCTCTTTGACCTTTAACCACACACGTGTCCAATTTTATTGAAGTCGATTAAAAATTATGAGTATAGTGCTAATTTGAAAACTTGTTTCAGTCACTAGTTTGCTTCAGGACGGCCGGTTGAACTCTCCTCTTGTAATATTTTAGAGTTGGAAGTGACCTTCAAGATTATGTAGTGAAGCTCATTTCATCCTGGAGGGATCAGACACCCACAAAGGTTAAGTGATTTTTCCAGCATCCCACAAAGTAGCAAAGACAATCCCAGCCTCAGGCATTCTCCCTTTCATCTCAATACCTGGAAGAGCCCAGAGAGCTGCCATTTTGTATAGGTGTTCAGGGAAGATGCACCTCTGGCATGAGGATTTGCTGAGGCCCTTTCAGGGCTGTTTTCACCTTTGGTGTCTGCCTGTGACTACAAGAAACTGTCGCATGGGCAGTAGCCATGTCACGGTGAACCATCTTGAGAGACAAACTGAACCAGGCAAGGGACACCAGTGGGCCCAGTCTGGGGAAGACTTCCCAGGCAGAATGGCTGGATATGCACAGTTTGTTCCCAAAGCCTTGAAGATGGCAGAACCAGGTGCTGTAGAGCACTCAGAGCTTGGTCAGTCATGGAAGCCCCCAGGCCACTCAGCGATGCTGGGCCGTCCATCATCTTTTATCTTCTGCCTTACCTCCGGACTTCAGGGACTCCGCCAGAGGGAGCAAGGCTGTCAACTTCATTCAGCTCTGTCTCACCTGAATCTGATTTATGTGCAAGTTGAGACATCACCCGCACTATTTTTACCTCCCTCAAAGTCCTGTGGTGACAGGCAAGTGACAGAGCAGCAGGAATGAATACCTGGGGGCTGCAGTCACAGCCCCAAACCCAGACAGCCCAGACCATAGGTCTTCTCCTCTCTGGATTGAAGCAGCAGTGGGATTTGGCAGTCCCTGGTGTCTCAGCAGCCTTTGTGAAGGACCTCACTGCTCATCTTCTGATGGGAGAAAAAGGCAAGAAAAGATGCCCCCCAAATTGTGTTTCACCTAACCTAGCCTTGGCTGGTTTACATGGCAGAGAGGGATCCTACCATGCAGTTGAAATACAAAAAATATGTACAAAGACTTTTGTGAATGTACCATTCTCATTGGCACATGGAATATGTGCATGCTTAGGGACAACATGAAACCCATGAGACCTGAAAGACGAATAGCTCTTGTGGCAGGAGAACTCAGCAGTTATCACATTCAGATTGCTGCCCTCAGTAAAGCAAGGTTGGCAAGTGAAGCCGGCTGAGTAGAGTAGGAGCTGGAAACGTTGCTGTAGTGATGGGGAGTCTTGTAGAATTAGAATATGTTTAGCAGTCAATTAGTCTGATCAGCAAGCTTGTGAGCCTCCCCAAAGAGTGAATGATGGCCTGCTCACAATGGGATTGCCACTTTCTGGAAAAACCCCCTCCACTATCATGAGTGTATGCTTCCACTGTGACAAATACTGCTGAGGTCAAAGAACGTTTTCTGAAGACCTGGAGATCCTCCTCATTATCGATGTGCCAAAAGTATTCAAGTTTGTAATTGTGGGTGACTAATGCCAGAATAGGCCCAGACTGGCAGACATGGCAGGAATAGAATTGGAAACAGCAATAGCAGTGATCACTTACTATTGAAGACCTGAGTGTCTCATGACCTTTTCATCACTCTCACAGAAAACATTGACTTTTAAGGAAAAGAAACAGGCTAGATGGGAGAGCGGTGAAGGTGTTATGTGGCAGAGCATACTAGAATGGTCACAGACATCCTTTTTGAATTAAATATTCACATTTAACAAGAGCAGTGGCTCCAAGACAAGACAACAACCAGAAGACTTAATGTCGGCAGATTAGAGTGCTTTTTCCAGTGTGAACAATTTGTTGCTAAGTTGGAGAAAAAGTTGAACCAACACACAGTTGGCAACAGTGAAGCAGAAAAAGAATAGCCAGTTTTCAGAGATTTGGTGTATGGCAGAGTACTTACTCATTGGGGCCAGACCATTAGCAAACATCAAAATCAGTTTGATAAAAATGAGGGGGGAATTTAGAAGCTGCTAGAAAACTCTATGAGGCTTACCAGAAAGATAATGGTCTGTCTTTAAGAAATCTTCATTTAACTCCTGAGAGACAGGATTCTTGGCTCAGTGAGAAGGCAGGTGAACTTCAGTCTTACACTCAAAATTAACAATCCCTTTATGATGCCCTCAAGTCTTTTTATAGAGCAAAAACACATGGTGCATCTCAGTTATTCAGTGCTGTGGAAGCCGTCCTGAGGACATGATCTTGGGAAGATAGACTGGACGCTTCCATGATATTCCCAACAGACCATCATCATTTGATGCTGAAACCAATGGGTACATGCTTCAGATTGAAGTCAGTCCCTCACTAACCAAAATTCCACCTGAAAAAGAGATTTTGAGTGTCATTTGGCTCCTTTTGTCTGCCAAAGTACCTAGTGCTGATTTTATTTCAGCTGAGAATTTACAAAGGGGTCCACAAAAGTTGATTGAAATTTTCCAAATTATATGGCAAGAGGAGATTATACCAGGAGTGCAAGAATGCCTCCATTATCCATCTCTATAAAGGAAAAAGAAATAGATTGTCCTATGACAATGACAGGAGGATCTCTTTCTTTCCTTTTTTAAATTATTATTATTATTAGAGCTTTTTATTTACAATATATATATGCATGTGTAATTTTTCAGCATTGACCCTTGCAAAACCTTTTGTTCCAACTTTTCCCCTCCTTCCCTTCATCCCCCTCCCCTAATTGGCAGATAGATCAATACATGTTAAATATGTTAAAGTATATGTTAAGCACAATATATGTATATATATATATATATCCTTACAGCTATTTTGCTGCACAAGAAAAATTGGACTTAGAAATAAGGTAAAAATAACCTGAGAAGGAAATCAAAAATGCAAGAGAACAAAAACAGGAGTGGAAATGCTTTGTTGTGGTTCACACTCATTTCCCAGAGTTCTTTCGCTGGGTGTAGCTGCTTCTCTTCATTATTGAGCAAATGGAACTGATTTGGTTCATTGTTGAAGAGGGCCACATCCATTAGAATTGATCATCATATAGTATTGTTGTTGAAGTTTATAATCATGTCCTGGTTCTGCTCATTTCACTCAGCATCAGTTCGTGTGAGTCTCTCCAGGCCTCTCTGAAATCATCCTGCTGATCATTTCTTACAGAACAATAATATTCCATAATATTCATATACCACATTTTATTCAGCCATTCTCCAATTGATGGGCATTCTCTCTGTTTCCAGTTTCTTGCCATTACAAAGAGGGCTGCCGCAAACATTTTTTGCACATGTGGGACCGACCCTTTCCCTTCTTTAATATCTCATTGGGATATAAACCTAGTAGCAACGCTGCTGGGTCAAAGGGTATGCACAGTTTGATAACTTTTTGAGCATAGTTCCAAATCATTCTCCAGAATGGCTGGATGTATTCACAACTCCACCAACAATGCATCAGTGTCCCAGTTTTCCCACATTCCCTTCAACATTCATCGTTATCTTTTCCTGTCATCTTAGCCAATCTGAGAGGTGTGTAGTGGTATCTCAGAGTTGTTTAATTTGCATTTCTCTGATCAATAATGATTTGGAGCAGAGGATCTCTTTCTTAATCATTGCTGGCAAGATGTCTTGCTAGAGTCCTCAATAGATTGATCCTTCATCTGGGAGATAGTCAACCACCTGGGAGCCATCGTGGCTCCAGAAAAAACAGTCAATATGATGATTGTAGCTCAAGAACTCCAGGAGAAATGCCAAGAGAACAGAAGTGCTCATAGAAATCCCAACAGGCAAGTGCTCATATGAGAAGTCAAAAGAAGTGATACACTCTCTCTGAAGAACTTTGGAGTTTATTGTTTGGTCTGGTGGTTGCTCAGAATGATATCCTTGCATCAAAAAAGGCACTGTGCACAATGAACAAAGCAGAATGTCCAAAAGAAACTTGAGGTGTACAAATTTAGAGACATCTCCACGCCAAAGGTTTCTGTGGACTATTTGTGCTGGACCTGTGCTAGAGCTTTCCAAGCTTATAATAGGCATTCTGGTCCTTAACTCCAAAATAGTGATGTCATTTTGGTTTTCTTTGAGCATGAAGATCAATCACATCATTCATGGATACTAAATTTAACAAAAATTAAAAATTTTTAAAAATCATTGAATTCAGCAAAAAAAAAGAAAGAAAAGAAAAGAAGGGAAAAAATCTGCCATGAAGTTGAAATCAGACACTTTATTTTGTTCAATGAGGAACCTACTCAGTAAATATTGAAGGAGGCATCCTGAGAAGTTAAATGATTTCTTAAAATATTAAAGCAGTTAGCCTGTAGAATATTGGTGATCCTTTGCTTGGTCTGTAGAGCTCCATTGCTTTTGGTTGGGAGCCTTTTCAGATTGAATTCAGATATCAAACATGACTATCCTTTGAGGGCAGGGAGAGTTCTTTAAAAGAAGCATTTTGCCCTCCCCCCTCTTCCCATACATACGTATAATATCTAATAGGAATAATAAAATTAATATTGTAAATTAATTCTGTAATTATTAATTAAGGAATATTGGGCTGATGAAGCACTGCTTGAACTCCTGATCCTGTAGAGGGAGATTGAAAATAGTGTGTACATAGGAAACAAAAGCAAATGTTCGGACTTGATTTAACTACACCCACATGCTCTATTAGGAACATGATGATTAGATCACAGGTGAATGGAACTTTCAGCCTCCACTCTTAGTCAAGTGATTTAAGAGGAAAGTTTTTTTAATTGGCCACTAATTCTTAAAACCAAAAGAACTTTTCTCCTTTACTGCCTCTGAGCTTCCTTGGACAAGCTCTTCCTCTTGCTTAATATATAAACAGCTCTGTTTCCCTCCCTCCCTCCTTTTATCCCTTCTTTCCTTCCTCCCTTCCTTTCTTCCCCCTTTATTTTCAACTTCTCTTTCCTTTCCCTTCTTTTTTTTCTTCTTTCCTCTTTTTTCCTTCCTTCCTTCCTCCCTTCTTTACTTTCAACTTCCCTTCTTTCCTTCTTCCTTCCTTCTCTTCCCTTCCTCCCTCCCTTCCTTCCTTTTTTCCTTCTTTCCTCCCTTTTTTTCCTTCCTTCCTTCCTCCCTTCTTTACTCCTCTCCATCCTCCCTCCTTTCTTTCCTTATGTCCTATCTTCATAGGCCAGTTCTCTGTCCAAAGGAATATAAATTTTGATTTCTGAAATCTCACCAAATATCTTGAGGTTTAGGGGATAGATTTCTTTTTAAGGCCCATGCCTCTGGCTCTTATTGATTGGCCAATAATAGGTCCCAGCCCAAGGTCATTGTTTGGGCTCTGCTTGTCCTTATAATTGTAAATTAGCAATTATTTCTGTTTTATCCAGAAACCCTACGGGCCTTTTCCTTACAGATGTGTATTTGTTTTGAGAGAGAGAGAGAGAGAGAGAGAGAGAGAGAGAGAGCTCGCGCGCGGGCGCGCCTAGGTAAAGGAAGCCATTCTTTACTTCATTTCTTACCTAGTATTTCCCCCCCCCTCCCCCTGAGGCTGGGGTTAAGTGACTTGCCCAAGGTCACACAGTTAGGAAGTGTTAAGGGTCTGAGGCCGGATTTGAACTCTGGTCCTCCTGAATTCAAGGCTGGTGCTCTGTCCACTGCGCCACCTAGCTGTCCCATTTCTTACCTAGTCTTAATCACTGAATGGGCATTTTACCTTAGTTTAGAAAGACTCTGCCCTCTTCTATATCTGTATCTTGCCACTGGCCCCAGATGGCTCCAGAGGAGAAAATTTGGCTGGTTCTGCAGGACCCTGCCTGATTTATATCCAATTCACTGGCAAGTCAAGACATCACCTTCCCAATGTCCTCTTTGAGAACAAACGACAAACCATTGCCAGCCACTTCTAGGTTACTACATAGGCAGTCCTGTATTTTTTTTTTCTTGTTTTTTTTTTCCTTCCTTTCTTCTTCCCTCCCTCCAAGGCTCTTTTTTAAATGCAAATTTTTTTCTTTTTTATAGTTTTTTCTTAATATGCCAGAATTCAGAAGCCATAGGTGTGGTTTTAAGTTTGAGGCCCACCATAATTACTGGAGGCTAATGAGTTGCTGACTCTGCCCAAAGATTTTCCCAATTCTGCCCTTTAGCAACTTGACACTTGGGGTGGGGACCTAGGGAGGGAGGCTGAGGCTAAAAAGGAGAAGGGGAGGGAGGAGAGCAGGAAGCCGGGGTAGGGCAGGGCTGGGCTGCAGCACCAGTGGGTGATGGCTTCTGCAAGCAGGCGGCTTCCCTTCTCAGCCAGAAGGGCCTTGTTCTAAGTGGCAACTGCAGCTGGGGCCCTGCCCGGCCTAGCAAAGCCTGGTGGAGCCTTATGAGTCAGGTCCTCAGAATGGATGGTGGTCTCTGAGCTGGGGCAGCAAATGTGTCTCACTGTGTAGTGTTTTTATTCTGCCTATGCTTGGATCAGTGCTCATCATGAAGATGTCAGTCACTCTGTAGCCTTCTCTTATTGACAGATCAGTTAAAGCTGTTAAGTAGGCCAGACTCTTCAGTAAAGTAGCCCTTCTAGCAGAGGAGGGCAGTCATTTAGAACTGAATCATTTCATCCAGAAACAAGGAAATACAGGCTATTCTAAAGGAAACCTCCGTATTAGAACATTATTATTTTTCAATCTCAGAAGATTTCATCTAGTCTTAGGCAGTTAGTCACCAAGTGTGTTAACTAAGTGACTGCTATGTGGCGGGTGCTTTACTTGGCCCCTGCCTGACCACCAGGCCTCTTAGGCCTATTTTGATGTTATATAAGAAGCATGTCAGGGAAAGATTCTTGTGAGATAGCAGAATTCAGAAATTATCCAAATTCTCATTTCTTGGTAGCATCCTCCTTGTGGCAGGGATACTTATAAAGATGACTAACATTTAAGAGTTTCATTCTCTGACAATTGGATATCTCTTGAAAGTAAGGGAAGTGTGTTCCCAGATATAGACAGGGCCCACTCAGCCAGTGTCTCCTTTCAGCAAACTTGTAGGCTTTAAAGCACCACCCAGAGCCTCCTTATTCTGAAAAGTGGGGCAGGGCGGGGGTGGGGAATCCCAAATGATTTAATTGAAGGGATGAACTTGCTATTGGAAGAATTCTGCCTTTCTGAATGGTAGGAAGACAAATATTGTCATAATTGAAAAAAATAGCAAAAAACAGAGACTTTTAAAATAGGAAAATGTGTTTAATTTTCCTGGCAGATTTTTCATCCCTCTTGGTTTCATTTAGGAATCCTGAAGCCAGTGAACTGTGTCATTTGAGTTATGCAAAAACTAAATCCAAGCTTGTAATTCCATCCTAGCCCCCTGGAGGTCACAGACTGGGGATGGGGTAGAACATGGGCTGACCTGGTACGGCCCATCAGCCCCAGGCCTGCCATGTGAGTCCACATTGGGTCAGTAACTGTTCTAACTAAAACTGATAATGCTTAGCTTGTCCAGTGCTTTGTAAACCTTAAAGTGTTATATAAATGCCATTTACTGTTATAAAGGGGGCAAGATAGTGTAGTGGATAGAGCACTGCGCTTAGATTCCTCTTATGGCCTAAGAGGAAAACACTACCTTTTGTGAAGGCCTTTCTAGCAAAATTGTCTCTGCTCTAGATGGGCCCCCTTCTCCTCCCTTTTCTGGCATTTCTATGCTTGGAAACTTCCATGCCCTACACAGGCTTGCTAATTGGTCCCTACCTGTGTTCCATTCAGGTAGGGAACCCAGTCAGACTTGCCCAAATGAGACATTGGCTACCCCTCTCCACCTCCAAGGGGCCAACTCCCAGATCTATATCTTTTCTTTCTTAGTCTGGTTTCTTATCTGACTTCCAGACTCATAGCTTCAGCTAACTATACAAAATAGCTCCTTATGAAATAGTGCCCCACAGATTCTTCAGAGTCTAAGATGCCCACAATCAAGCGTCTTATCATTCCCCCTGAACCTCCTTCCCACACTGTCACTGGCATCCACAGCATCCCTCTCCCTCACTGTTCAGTTAATTACCACTTTCTGCTGAAGCCCCCTGTACCATCTCTCCCATCCATCTCTTCTATGCTACTCTTACCCCAGCCACCAGGACAGGTACAGATTACCACCCGCCTGGATAATTGCCTTTGTCTCATTGCAGGCCCTCCGGCATCCACCGTCTTCCTTCATATTGGCCAGCAGAATATTTCTTTTATCTAGAGCCAGCATCCACTTTCCTTCTCTGCTCACAACTGACTTAAGTTCAGCTTTCTTTGCCTGGCATTCAAGGTCTTTTCTCATTTGACACAACTCTTTCATATACTGTTTCAGTTCAACCAGGCCATCCCATGTCCCCAAGTGTTGTGCTTTTGTCCTTATATCTTTACTTAATCTTTTCCCTACTCCTAGAATAAATTTGTTCCTTTTCCTTGCCTATTAAATGCCCTTTCCTCAATAAAATCTCCTTACTATTAGTGGTAATTTTGCTCCAACATCCTATAGCACTGTTTTGAAACTCTAAAATATACTCTTAAAAGATTGTATATTCTAGCAATCAATGTTGATTTCTCATCCTTTTAGCTCTGTGAGGACAGAGACCACATCTTCACTAAGCTTCATCTCTCAGGTCTAGTGTACAGTATTCCATATTCAGTAGGCCCATAATAAATACTGAATCATTGAATCAAATTCTATACAAAGAAGTCATAATTTATCGAATCCAAATTTCAGGTATTTACCTGATGTCCTGTTTTGAAGTCTCTAGGGAATTTAATAAATATTAGTAACTGGTTGACTTTAGCTGGATCAGGATTTGGGAGATTTTCTTTATAAATAAGAGTCTGGTTTTACCCACTTGCACTAAAATGATTTTCAGAGAATAAAACTGGTTAAATAAAGTGAATATCTTCAAGTTTAAACCAGGATTATACTTGTTTTCTAGTTGAAGATGGAGGGCGTGTGGCATCCTCAGAGCCATCCAAGGCAACAAAGGCTCACATGTTCCTAATCGATTTAGGAGTACCTACCTATGTGCTTTGACATTCCATAGACTTCTTACCTATTGTTCCTAGCATCTACTGGCCTGTTCTTGCACATCCCTTTTTTTATCTTCCCACCAGGTCTCAGGTTGCAAGACACTGTATTCTTGCGGATTAGGTTATTTCTTGTAGTATGTTGGATTTGGATTCTGTCAGTAGGCGTGAGAGAGAGAGTGTGTGTGAGAGAGAGAGAGAGACAGAAAGAGAGAGACAGAAAGAGAGAGACAGAGAGAGACAGAGAGAGAGAGAGGAGAGACAGAGAGACAGAAAGAGAGAGAGAGAGAGTGTGTGTGTGTGTGTGTTTGTGAGAGAGAGAGAGAGACAGACAGACAGAGATAGATTCTGTGATTCTGAACTTAGAAAAATAATTATTTTCCATATTCATTGTAGAATAGGTGGTGATTATATATAAAATCAGATCTTAATTTCATTAGTTTGCTTTTTTTTTTTTTTTAAATCACGCAGTAAATTCTTTTTATAACTTTCAATGGTGCCTTGCTTGTCTGTGGTTCCTTTTCTTATTTCACTCCCACCCAACTCTGTTCAATTAAAAAGCAAAGCAAAGACCTTGGAAAAAACATGGAATCAAGAAAAACGAATTCCCACATTTGTCATGTTTTAAGATTCACCCTGAACCCACTTCCTCATCTCTCTTCTCAGACTGTGGGTAATCATTCTACTTTTAATTTTTCAAAATATTTATTTCCAGACAGCAAGGTGGCACAGTGGATAGAGTCCTGAAGGATGCGCATTCCTACAGTCCGGAGAACCTGAGTTCAAATGTGACCTCTACCCTGATTACCTTCCTCTCTCCTCAAAAAAAAAAAAAAAATTTCCATATTCATTTGAATTTGTTTGTGAGTCATGGAGGCCAGAATAATTATTCCCATTTGACATATAAGGAAACTGACACTTGAAGACATGAAGTATCTCGTTCAGAATCTTCCAGCATTTATAGCAGCACAAAAATCTGACCCCTACCCCTAACTAAGTCTGAGCCTGCCAGTCCTGTGCCTTTTACATTAGGCTATGTTGCTTCTCAGTATTGTATTAAAAGTTACTTAAAATAAATGGAATGTTGGTGGGAGTTGGAAATCTTTATGTTATGTGGAATTTTTTTGTTGTAAACCTATTTGACCTAGAAAACTTAGTACATAATGTTAATGTCTTGATGGCACTGTTGGGAACACCATTATCAAGTAGAATGGTATGCTCCCTTGGTCAGCAGCCATTCCCCTTTTTGTCTCTTTGCACCCTCAGTACTCACTCTACTGCGTTGCATGTAGAAGACACTAAAAATAATATTGGCTGACTTCTTTTAGCCACATCTCAGCTTTCTGTCCTCATATTGGATAAGTATCTACCAGAGAATTATTAAGATGGCAGAAAATCAGAGGGGAGGGACATTGGCCTGTGGAGAAGATCAGAAACTTATTCTTCCTCTTCTCTTTTGTTCTCCTGATAGAAAAAAATTGAGGTTCCTCCTCCATCCACCAACCCTTTCCTGGAAGATGAACCTGGACCTGAGATGGAGGAATTGACGATGGATAAAGGGGACTTAGATCAGGTAAGTCTGGGACACTTTGCAATCTGTGGTATAGCCTAATAATTACATCTAAAAATAGTATGACCAGTGATCGTATACATACTTGATGAGGAAACAGATTTGGCAGTCTTTATGTAATTTCTTTACTTGAAAGTACATCTAAGAAAATGATGAAAAAAGCAGCCCCTGCTTCGTCTCTGTGCTCTAGAGGGGTCTCTGGATTCTTACCATGAATTTATTGATGTGCACAAGCATAATTAGCCCATCTGGAAGAGCAAACAAAATTCTGTTCTGCCTCATTCATCATCCCCTGAAATTGTCAGCTCACTTTTCTGTTGCACAATCATCTGTTTTGTTAGTGATGTGAGATATTGAAAAATCACTGCTTGGCTTTTAGATTTCTTCTTTTCTTTCTTTCTTTTTTTAATTTAACTAAGTTAATTTTTGATACATTTTAAATTCTGATCTCTCTGTCCCTCTCCCTCTCTGTCTGTCTCTGTCTCTCTTTCTCTCTCTCTCCCCCCCTCCTTTTTTTCCTTGCTTAGTGTTTCATTCACTCGCTCTATTCCTCTATCCCTTTCCTACTCTTCATACCCAGCACTAGAAAAGGCCACCATTTGACATAATAAAACCATACTATATATACTTCTGTTTATTTATACTTGCTATCTACTTATCATTTCTTTCTCTGGAGGTAAATAGCATCTTTCTTCATAGTCCTTTTTAGTTGGTTTGAGTGCTTATAATATTCAGAAGAATTTAGTTATTCATTCTTTAACAATAATGCTGTTACTATATACAGTATTCTTTTTCACTCTATTATTTCATTCAGGTTCTAACTTTTTTTTAAATAACTTTTTTATTTTTCAAAGTACATGCACTGCAAAGATAGTTTTCAATATCCACCCTTGCAAAACCTTGTGTTCCAAATTTTTTTCTCTTCCTTCCCCCCTTCCCCTCCTCTAGACAGCAAGTAATCTGATATAGGTTAAACATGTGCAGTTCTTCCAAACATAGTTCCATATTTATCATACTGCACAAGAAAAATCAGATTAAAAAGGAAAAAAAAAGAGAAAGAAAAAAAAGTGAAAATCTATGTTGTGATCCACATTCAGTTGGATAGTTGTCTCTCTGGATGTGGATAAGCACTTTCCATCACAAGTCTATTGGTATTGTCTTGAAATACCATGTCGTTGCAAAGAGCCACATCCATCAGAGTTGATCATCACATCACATAATATTGTTGTTGTGTATGTGTTCTCTTGTTTCTACTCATTTTATTTATCATCAGTTCATGTAAATCTTTCCAAGCTTTTCTGAAATTAATCTGCTCATCATTTATTTTAGAACAATTCCATTACTTATTGTATATTCATTGTACATTCATATAACATACTTATTCATCCATTCCCCAACTGATGGGCATCCATTCAGTTTCCAGTTCCTTGCTGCTACATTTTTGCATACATGAGTTCTTTCCCCTTTTTTATGATCTTTTTCGGATACAGGTCCAGTAGAGACACTGCTGTATACACAGTTTGATAGCCCTTTGGGCATAATTCCAGATTGCTCTCCAGAATGGTTGGATCAGTTCACAACTCCACCAACAATGCATTAGTGTCCCAGTTTTCCCACATTCCTTCCAACATTTATCATTATCTTTTCCTGTCATGTTAGCCAATCTGGTACCTCAAATATACATTTCTTTAATCAATAGTGATTTAAAGCATTTTTTCATATGACTAGAAATAGCTTTAATTTTTTTGTCTGAAAATTGCCTGTTCATATCCTTTGACCATTTATCAGTTGTTTCCCATGTTTTTCTACAATCAACAAGCTCATCATTTCTTCTAGCAAAGTAGGATTCTGTCACAATCATATACTACAATTTGTTTAGCCATTTCCCAGTTGATAGGCATGCTGTCAGTCTCCAGCTTTAAATATTTTAGAACATATACATTCTTTACTTTTTAACCTGATCATCTTGGGAAACAGATCTAACAGTGGTATTGCTGGGTCAAAGAATATACGCAATTTTATAACTCTCTGAGCTTAATTCCAGATTGGTCTTAATTAATTAAATGGTGGGATCAGTTCACAGTTCCACCAACAATGTTTTAGTGTTCCAACTTTTTCATGTTCTTTCAACATTTTATATTTTTCGCTTCTATCATTTTAGCTAATGTAATTTGCATTTTTCTAATCAATAATGATCTATATATTTGACATATGATACTTTTAACCAAGAAATTGTCTATAAATTTTCCTCTCAATTTCTGCCTTTCCTTTTACTCTTGATTATATTGGTTTTACTTATATAGAATTGATCTTCAAATTTCCAGGAAAGTTCTTAGAGAAAAGGAAGGGTCTCTGTTGAGTTTTCAGCTTAACAGTGGAGTGAGAAACCATTGTACAAGCCTGGAAATTACAGAGGGGACTAATGGCAGATGAGGAGAGGGGCTCTCAATTTCCTTTTGCCTCTGTGTTCAATTCCAGATTTCTTCTTCTATCCTATTAAATGTAATTGGTACTCCAGCTCTGGTTTATGGCAGGAGAGGTCAAAGCAAGAAATCAAGTCTTTTCCTTTGGTTTATTAATGACATTTGCTATTTAATTAACTTCTCTTGGCTGTTGAGGGATTATTTCTTGATGACATTTTGGTTCATTCACCAAGTGAATGGGGAGGGCAGTCTAGGGAACCTTGAAAACTATGAGCTTTTAAGATAATATTCCCCATTTCCCACTGTAGTGAGACTAATTTTGTGATCCCTGTATCATGCCATAGAGCCTTCAGGCCTTCCAGAATCCATTCCTAAAAGGATGCTGATTATTTTTGTCTTGCTGTTTGTGTAAATGGGGTAGAAGGAGGGGAGAAGCAGGAAATAAAATAAAATAAAACATTTTATCTGTAGATAAAGAGATAAACTCTTTAGAAAGTTGTCAACTGCTCAGAATTTTCCATATTATTTAAAACTAGAGAATGCCATTTTCGCATGTTGGAATAGATTCAGATGAAGAGGACAACATTCTTAGACAATCCCAGACCCACTTGGGCCCGACTGGCTTCTTGTGGCCTTCTTTTTGCCTGGATTTTTGAGAGTAATGTTCACAAGGTCATCAAGCCTCCCCACTTCCAGACAACTGATGCTGATGGCTTGGCAGTGCTTGCATTTGTTGGACGTTGTCCTGATTCTTGGCTAGTTTTCTCTCTAAGTAGTCTGGAACTGGGATATGGAAGTGAGTTGCACTTTGCCTACCACATCAGGACTGCCACGAAAAGTGTAATTTCTCATTTGGTAAATACGACTGACCTGTGGATAGGCACATTTGTTGTTGGTGAGCAGGGAGTCGACATGGCCGGCGTAGATCAGCTTCCAAGCAGTGTTCCTCATCTCCTGCCCACCCAGAGGGAGTGGGTCCACAGCAGTTAGAAAGAGGAAATGGGAGCACTTTCCCCAGCAGCTTCTTAGGCCCCTCTTTGGGGTGGGGAAGGGGAAGGGGTCGTGAGGAGAGGAACTTGTGACCAATGTCAGTTGACTACAGGATGCTAATAGGACGTTTAGCCTGACACACTAAGGGGAAGGCGGCTTTCAGTCCCAGCTGAAGGCAAAGGCCTTTGGTAGTCCTTTAGGCAGTTGCCATTTCTGGGCTTTAGAGGAGGGCAGAGCTCACTGTGGAGACCAAGTGCCCAAAGAAAAGACTGCATTGGAGAAGGGGGACAATTTGAATTGAATTTCCAGGTGTTTAAGCTCTTTGTAGCCTCAGCACTTGGTACAATGCTTGCACAGAGTAGGCACTTAATTAAGCCTTAGTGACTTGACCAAGACATTTCCAGTGATAAACAGAGATGTCTAAGAAGGGCATTTAGGTATCATGATAAAAAGGAGCAGGGCAAGAAATAAGAAATTCATGGTCTCAAGTCCACCCTTTTGGGGATCTGGGCAGTTTGATTTAATCTGTTTACGTTGGATGGTAATAAAAGGAAACGGGGCCAGCTGCAGCCCTCCTGACTGTGACAACAGGAACCTTTTATTATTCCATCAAACTCCAGGAGGAAATAGTTTAAACATCTGGACAGCTCTTGGACAGAATTCACACACTCAGAAATCCAGGCTAGATGCTACTGCTGAATGATGGTCTTTTCTTTAAGCTGAGAAGTGACCATTGGGAAACTAAATGGTGTGGCAATAAAACATTGTCAGGGTCTGGCTTAGGGCCAACAGCTGCCACTTCCTGACTGGACAAGAGACCGAGCTTGGGTCTCCCTCCCCTGTGTTCTCCCCAAGTGTAGCCCTCTGGGATAGTAAGATGCAGTGAGCATATTGCTGCTCAGGAGCACGCTGCCATGGTACTTTCTGCTCAATCATGATTATGAGGGGGAGGGGAAATCAAGGCAGGCATAGGTGGTACTAAGGGCCAGGGCTCCCTTGTCCTACAGTTTCACCCAAGATTCTGCTAAACCCTGGACCCCCGTGGGCAGCCCCAGAAATGCAGAGGCCCATTATATGCCTTCAGATCAGGACTGACCTGGCTGCAGAGAGATGTTGAGTTGACCTTACATCAACACAGAGCCCCAGCTTCTCGAGGGTATCCCCACTGATGTGATTCTGGGGTCCTCCCCAATAATTATCATCACCGGTAATATAAATCCTACTTCTCAGAAATAGGGAAGAAACATCTATTAAACTTACGGCCATTGGGCATGGCCATGGGCTTCCACTCATAGAGGGTGGCTTAGGTTACCTTTCACTTCTGGTGAACACGACCCATTCTTCAGAAATGTGTTGTCAGTTCTTGGGAAGAAACCTACTGGTTATCCTGCCCTGTCCCTCCTTCTTTTAGCATTTCACCTTCTGTGTACTATGTTCTGCATTTGCTAAGAGATATGCTTGGGATAAATGTGGAAATATGTGTAGAAGAATTGCACGTGTTTAACATACATTGAATTACTTGACATCTAGAGGAACGGGTTTGGGGAGGAAGTTGGGGAGAAAATTTTGTAACATAAGGTTTTGCAAGGATGAATGTTGAAAAGTATCTTTGCATGTATTTTGAAAATTAAAAAGTTGTTATTAAAAAAATAACAATAAGGTTCAGGAGGTATTTTTAAAAAGACAGAGATGCTTGATTCACTTTGGCCCAGTGTTTATGAGCAACCAGTCATGGTAGAAAGAGCCTTAGACTTGAGGACACAGATGGGGGGGGGGGGGTTGGAGTTCCAGCTCTTCAGGGGGCTTTGGACAAGTCATTTCTCTCTGGTCTTAGTGTCTTCACCCATAAAATCAGGGGATTGGACAGATGGTCTTTAAAATCCTTCAAGCTTGATTTGTCTGAGAGAGTTGTGTTAGCAAGGCCACTTAGTTCAGGGTCCTTTGGATGACAGTGATAAATCTGAAGGCCTAGGAAAACAAAAGGTGACATGTAGGAATTTCAAAACTCCCCAGTTATTTTCATAGCAATGTTTGGAAAAGGAATGAATTCATGGATGTAATTTTACAATCTGTATGCCTGTCTAGACAGCTTGTTGGAGAGTCATTGAAGCTGTTTTTGAAACATTTGGTAAATGGAAAGGCCCATCAGAGTAACACTAAATCTTGGGGTGAATGAAACAAGTGAACAGCACTGACTAACAGTTCATTTATTGTCTCCTGCTTGTGATCAGCTGCTGTGTAGGGTGTATCATCACTTAGTGATCACTTGTGATCACTTACATCAAAGGGTATGGGGCTGAGTGCAGGGTATAAGGAGCTCTTGTCTTTGGAGCTGCTTGGAAGTGGCCAGAGATTGCTCACATATGCTTCCTTTTTTTACTCCACAGCCAAAGAAGCCAAAAGTCCCAGAAAATCCATTCCATGGAATCATTTCCAAATGTTTTGAACCTCATCTCTACGTATATATTGAATCCCAGGACAAGTGAGTTATGATCATTTTTTGTTATTTCTCTTACCTGTGCATTTGGTCTCTAACCAACTTTGGGGTCTCCCTACAATCTGCTTTCCACGTTTAATATTGCAGCAGTGTAGCCTCTCACAGGTGCTGGACGAGAGAGATAGCAGCCTCAGGCCCCTGAAAATCTGTTAAGGGCATTTCATTTCCTGAGCATTAGTAGCTGTGAATTTTACAATTTGTTGTGCATATAAATCACAGGTGCTTACATGTGCTCTCGGGAACCTGTGTCAAGGCTCCCCAGCTCTGTAGCACGGGTGCCCAGCCCCTAACAATCAGTTCTATCTGCCAGGACTCAACTTATTTTATCAGTGCTGCCTGCAGGACTTAGTTGCATTTGGGGAATGCAGACAAGAGGAAAATGTGCCGTCTTGCATGGATGTTGTTTTCCAATGCCCAGGCTGAAGAGGAGCCAAAAAGCATTTTACCAGCCAGCAAGGTGAATGGGACTGCTTTGTTTAGTGTCAGCAACACATGAGACGCCCCTCCAGGCTTAGCCCTAGTGGAACAAGCTGCTGCTGGCTGCTTTATGTCAAGGGACAGATTTTCAAAAGATCACTTTTCTAGTTGAGCTGATGCCGACCCTGTTGAGGAGGTCGAGTGGATCTTTGGAGGAGCTCAGGATACCCAAGGAGTTAGGAGGATTTCCTAGTAGGGAGGAATGGGTAAGGGAGGGGGCAGAAAGAAGAACATAAGAAAATATGTATCTCCTTATCTTAAAAATATTTTTTCTAGAAGGCTTTGATAGACTCCTCTTTTTGAGTTTTGCAAGAGTTAACCAAGTTAAGAAAAAAATGTTCTTGCTACCCTCTGCTGAGAGAATTATACTGTAAGGCACTATTTTCTCTCATCTGCTTTTCATAGAATTCTGGGTTGTTGTTTTTTTGTATCTTTCCCTTTCCCCAAATAACAGAAATAGTTCTTATTAGACTTCTAATCCCAGAAAATGGATTTTGAATACAACAAGCTGCTACACTTAAAAAAAATGTCTTTGTGCCCTATTTCTTCCCCCCTCAGTTGCACTTTTAAAACATCTCTTTTCCTCCTATCTGGACATTGCTTATAATCCTGGCAGTTCAGCTCAAAAGCAGTGAGCAGGGACACTAGTTAAGTCTTCTATTTCCAATCTTTTTGAATAGGCTGAAAATAATTGAGCCTCTTTATGTTGGCAGATTGTTTGCTCACCCATTCAACACACCCTAGACTTGAATCTCTAAAGATGATTTAAGAGGTACTGCTGAAAAATGAAGTCACTGATTGTATTGGAATATTAAGTTGCAGAGAACCCCCCCCCAACTCCCCCAGACAGCAGATCAGATTCTACCTTGGTTCCATGCCTGAAACTTCTGATTCCCCCGGTCTGATATCACTTAACTATTCATTTTCAAAAAGCCTGAATGGCATAGATTGAAATGCACAAAATGTGTGCTTGGGAAGGCCGTGTCTTGGGTCTGAAACCAACTTGACTTTCCCAGAGGTATTTTCCTATTGGCATGGCTCTGATATCCACTCTCCTCTTTTGACCGAGAGGTCACACAAAGCACTCATTGTTCATGATGCTTTAGGCAAAGAGCCAGATCTCTCCTCCACAGAAGCTCTCCTTTTCCCCTGTGAAAAATGAGGTGCTGGCTGCGCTGACTGCTGTTGCCCTTCCTCTGGGGATGTTACCATAGCATCAGGAGATCATCAGGAGTTATTCACGTATTCTTGACCTGGGAGCTGGACAGGTGATGCTCTTGTGGATTCTGAGCAAATGGGCAGGAGCAGAAAGAATCCTAGAATTAGCAAATCCTAGAACTGGAAGGGCCCGAGGACATCCAATCCAGTCCCCTTCTTTTACAGAGAGAGAAACTGAGACCCAAAAAGCGATTTGCAGATAATAAAGTAATAGGGCTTAGCTTTGAAACTGGGTTCTCAGATCCCAGTGCTGTTATTAATTTCCTTTCGTATCAAATGAAGGTGTTGGATTACATCATCTTAAGCTTTCCTTCTGTGAAGATTTTCTATGAATAAATCCTTAAAAAACCACCTGGAAAAGAGATGGAGGAAATTTATTCACTCCCTTTTTTCCTTTCGCCTTGAGCAACTCAGCCAATAGCATTTTGTGACTCTTGTGGAGACAGTTTTCAACTTCTTTTTCTCCCTCATCCTCAGATTTTATCAGTAGCCAAATATTGGTGACCCTACCTGCAGAATATGTCTTATGCATGTTCTTTTTTGTCCTCTCACTGTTCACCTGTCACCACCTTGGTCAGGCTAGATCATTAAAATAATCTTTCACTGGTTTTCTAGCTTGGTTTCTTTCCTACAATCTTTGTCCTTGGCTACCAAAATAATTTTGCTAGGATGCAGGGCTTTCTGTGTTGCCATCTAACCCTAACCCCAAATACACACTCCCTGTTGCCTCTAAAATGAAAGGCAGATTCCTTAGCTTCCAAACCCCCTTTTAAGCCTTATTTGATGTGATTTCCCTTATTACATTCTTCATTGTATTACTCCTTCCCTAATTCTGTCCTGTACTTTCTTGTCATAGTGCCATTGTGTAGGTTATCCATTATATCTAAAATACCTTCTTTCAAAATAAACTTTTTTTTCCCTTGAGGCTACTGGGGTTAAGTGACTTTCCCAGGGTCATACAGCTAGAAAGTGTTAAGTATCTGAGACTAGATTCGAGCTCAGGTCCTCCTGACTTCAGGGCTGGTGCTCTACCCACTGCACCACCTAGCTGCCCTAAAATACCTTCTTTCTATATCTCTACCAGTGGTAAGTCTTCTCTTACTTCAAGTACCAACACAGGAGTTATTTCCTCAATAAAGACTTCCTTGATCTCTCTTCCCTTTCTTCCCAATGGAAAGCCAATCTGTTCATGGGCAGAGTTTTCCCTGATCACATTTTACTTGGTTTCATATTTATTTGTGAACATATTACACTCTCCCTATTAAATTGTAATTTGAAGTTATGAATGGTTTCCTATGTGTCTTTGAAGCTCTAGAGCTTCATCAAGTAGGTGTGATTGAGCATGGGTTGGTTTGAAACATTTCTTGACTTGCTGGTGTAAGTGGAGGAGGCTAATTCAATCACAGGCCCACCAACCACCCCAAAGGAGGAAAAAGAAAGAGAGCAAGAGATGGAAGGATAAAGGGTAGGCTAAAAGATCATGGATGTAAGACGTGGAAGAAGTCTGTGACAAAGGGTAAGGGACAACAAGCAGTCATGGTGGGAGAACACAAAAGAGATGCTTCAGAGGAGAATACCAGAGAAAGGCAGTGTGAGTGACAAAGATACAGTGAGGTTGGGGGTATGATGTTGAGGAAGAGAAGAGTGATGGTTATCACCTGGAAGGCCATTCTCTTTGCCTTTCCTCTGTCCTCTTTTTCCTGAATCTCATTTAAAGAAAGAAATTCAAGCCACAGCTTTCTCCCACTCACTTCCTTACCTTTCTGATGAACACACCTGTCTCTAGGGCAGCTCATGGTCATCCAAATGCTTCTTGTCTGTGTCTTTCCATCAGACCTTCGCAGAGGATCTGTCTAGTGCATTGGAGCCTCCCTCAGGTATTTTAGTGTTTTCATCAATAAGTCACTTGTGCTTTCATTGAATGACCAAATTGGGTCCTTTTAAGATCATACTGATTCTGACAGTAAGTCAGTTTGCATCGTTTATAAACTTGTAAAAGCTTTCCTCCACCCGCATCTCTTCTTGTTCCACCATGTGTCTTTTAACTTGGCTTAGTGTGTGCATTGTGAATTATTTGAGGGCAGAGAACATGTCTTCTCAATCTTTGTCCTTTTCCTGACTTGCCTGGAGCAAAATTCCATAGGCTTTCAATCAGGGTTGCTAACTGCTTGTCTATCCTGTTGCTATTAATTTCATTCTAACATCTCCCCAGCATCCCATCTGGCTTTGAGTCCAATTTCCTGAATACCTCCCTCGTATTGGGAGATCCCAGCAGAAGGCTAGGGAGAGTAATGCTGCAAGTGTCTGAAGGAGATCAGAAGCAGATGCTCTGAGCACACCCATAGGGATGAGGTGTCCAGTTACAGAGTGGTCCCCTGGACCATCTCTTTTGCAGTTCGGAATAGACCTTCATTTAATTTTAGTACCTGAGGTTGAAAAATATTAGTCTCTAGATAATATGATTTTTTAATTTTTCATTTACACTCTGAGAAAAAGGTAATGGACTTTTTATACCTGGGATTATGGACTGATTTCCTTTCCATTTATAATGGAAAAAATTCATTTTCCCCCTCTCCTTTTGCTTTGCCCTAATCAGTGTTGGGAGAAGCTAGCTTACAATATGGTTCTTTTCTCTTGGCTTCACCTTCTCCTTCCTGCTCTTCTGCCACCATTATTTTTTTCTCCCAGTGCTAGTTCAAGAAATATCCCCAGATGCACATGTAATTCTTAGCTTAAGCTACAAGCTCACAGACTAAACTTTATGGAAGAAAGCAAGAGCTAATAGCCATATGCCTGTGTTATCTTCCTGTCACCAGAAAAGGACTCTGGGTTGCCCAGAGGCAATAGACTTGTGTGATGGCAGCAGTGACCAAACCCTGCTGAATTTGGCAACATCTCAGAGGGACAGCGATGAACAGACGCTCAAGAAATAACCAATAGTATACAACTGGAGACCTTCTGGGAATCTTGTTGACTTTCTAGATTTCCAATCTAACTGAGAGCAGCCAGGAGCAAAGGAGGGCTTTCATTAACTATAGAGCCCTTCCCCCCCCCCTTTTTTTGCTTCCTTGATAGGTGAGGACCCTCTATCCTGACAGTTACAGGGACTCAAGTGTTGTACAAGTTAGATTAAGCTTCCTCAACAGAGCATCAATTAGAGAAATAGCCTGACCCAGAATGGTTAACTGCTCAGGGAAAGGCTTTCTTCCTGTGGTCTTTGACAAGTTCCCTTGGAGTATTTCCGATACTCAGCAATGTGTAGACACCAGGCTTCCCTGTCTGCCTAGGGTAGTGGCTGCTGTGGTGTAGCATGTAGTTGTGGCCTCTTTAAGAAAAATACCTACTTTGGCACTTCACTGACTCTGAGATGTGGGTGTGGCCTCTGAAAGGTCACCCTCTGTGGGTGATCTTTGCACTAGGGGTATCCAGAGATTGCCTGGGAGGGGAACAACCCTTTTTCTATTCTTTAAAACCCATTTTGTATCTTTATCAGTCACTTTGTGAAGTTATTTAAAAGACTTTATTCTTCAAACCATCCCAATGCACATTATTTGCTGGTAAGGGTAAGTCTTTTGGGGAAAATGTGACCAATTCTTGGCAGAAGGAAAGGGAGAAGCTACAGACCACACCCAATCCTGGATGGCTGGATCAGTCCATGGGATTAGAGAAGTCTTAGACTCCCTTGTCCCTTCCCCAGCATCCAGGAGAGATCCTTGTAGGCCCTTGATATGTGTTTCTGGGTTTGTTTTGATTTGATCAGCTCCTCAGAGAGATAGAAGCAGTCTTAAACTCACTCATTTCCAATAGGTTACTATCACTTTGGTTTTTTAAACTGTGAAACTTAAACTGGCTCCATCATACTTGCCTTTGGGCTGGAGAGAGGGTAAATGGGGAGTAAAGACCAATTTGTGCCCCTTCCAAGAAGATGAAACTTAGTAATGGCAGAATGTAACCACATATATATGGACACTGGATAGGCAGCCCACAAAATATAGCACATTCCTGGAAGTAGAAGCTAAAATGCATCATAGCATCTGGCATCTATCTCTGAAAAATATTAATATGTAATATAGCTAAGGGAGCAAATGTGTAAGTTTTCTGACTCCATCTTCTTGGGCACAGATAAATACTGAATAGAAGAAAATCCCAGTGTTCTGGCCTAGAGTTTGGTTTGCATTACAGGCTTGGAGATCAGAATCTTTTAATCAGAAGGTTGACACAACTTCTTCTGCTCTCATTTCACACCATCCCAGAAATCTAGTCAGGTGTTTACTGAGCACCAGTCTTGTAATGGTCTTTACTAAGTCTTATACAAGGTGCTGTGGGAGATTCCCCACTTCCCCATATATGACCCTGACCTTGCCCTCAAGCACCTCACCCCTAAGCTGTAGAAACAACACTTACATGCAACTGGATTTAGAGGCTGGATCGCTTACATGTTCTCTGTGTAAGCTATTTTTACTCTTTGGGCTTTCTTTTTTCTCCCGTGTAAAATGTGATGGGACTAAGATGATATCTTAGGTCCCTTCTAGCACGTATATTTATGAGAATTTAAAAAACACACACTGTATGACCAGGCACTAAAGATTCAAGTCTCTGTGTGATGATGTAGGTGGCAAATACAATAATTTGAAGAGAGGAGAGAGAATCAAACAACCAGTCAGTCATCAAGTATTTCTTGAGTGCTTCTTCGGTGTGAGGCATGGGTGAAAAAGCCCAAAGGATGAAATGATCCTTGTCTGCCAGGCGCTTACATGCTCTGATGAAGGTAGGCTGGAGCCATCAGGCAGCCAGTGACCCTCAGGCCAAACACGAGTGATGGGGATTTGAAGAAGGGAGGAGCTTGTTAACAAGGAGAAATAGATTAAATGAAGGCAAAAGGCTGGAACAAACATGGTGTTTCATTTTTAACATTCATTTTTTAAAATTGTTGAGTTCCAAGTTCTTCTTCCCTCCCTCCCATACATTGTAAAGGCAAGAAAAAAGTGATTTTAATTATATATGTGAAATCATGAAAAATATATTTCCATGTTAGCCATGTGGCAAAGAAAATTTAAAAATTGTGCTTCAGCTTGTATTCAGAATCTATGCGTTATTTTTCTAGAGGTGGATAGTATTTTTTAATCATAAGTCCTTTGGAATTGTACTGGATCATTTTGAATAACTAATTGTTTACAGCTGATTATCATATGATATTACTATTACTGTGTACAGTGTTCTCCTGGTTCTGATTACTTCACTTTGCATCAGTTCATATAGGTCTGCCTAGATTTTTCTGAAACCATCTTACTGGTCATTTCTTATACCTCAATAGTATTCCATCACAATCATGTACCACAGCATATTCATTAATTAGTTCCCAATTAATGTGCATCTTCTCGATTTCTTTGCCATTAGAAAGAATTGCTACACATTTTTGTACTTACAGGTCTTTTTCCTTTTTTTTTTTTTTTTTTTTTTAAATCTCTCTGGGATACAGATTTAATAGCTTTGCACTACAGATATAGTAGTGATATTATTGAGTCAAAGTATATATAGTTTTATAGACCTTTGGGGATAATTTCAAATTGCTCTTTAGAATGATTGTTCTCAGCTCCACTAACAATGCATTAGTGTTCTTTAAAAAAAAAAAAGTTGTTTCAGAAGAAGAATGTCATGGCCAGGAGACTATTCCAGTTGTATGAGTACTAATTTAGGATTATGTAAGATGAGCCCAGATCTAGAAGATGAGCCCTGTAATTATTGAACCTTTTGGGCTTCAGAGAGACCGACCTTACTCTTCTCTCCAGCCTTCATACCAAATAAAGGACCAGAAGTCTAAAGCTGTTGGAGGGCAGTTAGCTGCTCCACCACATCTGGTTACAATAAGCTTTCAGTAACAAAAATGCTTGAATAAAATGTCAGTATTCTTGTTTTCTTGTTAATTGGTGCTGTGTGTGTGTGTGTGTGTGTGTGTGTGTGTGTGTGTTTGTCTTTTTCTTCCTGTTCCTTAATGTAAATACTTTCAAAAAGCACAGCTGGACTTTTTAGAACACTCCCTGGTAACTCCAGATTATTCAGAAGATAGGAAAAGCCCCTTTTGTTTTACTGATGACCATATGGAAGGGGAGGACTGTGTAGTGGTAGAGCTTTGCCGAACACTTTTAGAGCTCTACTCTGCCAGGCCCAGACATAGAGCCTGAATGGGCACAAGCTAAAGGGACCACGGCCTGATTGACGGTATATAAAAGCTGTCATTTCCACAAGTTCACCTGAGAATAACTTCCTCAAACCCCCTCTATCCCTGTTCCCCCAAATTGTAGGCATTTTGGGCTGTGAGTTTTCAAGGACAGGCAGGCCTCAAAGAAGCCAAGAACCAGTCAGTCCATTGTCCAATGGAGGGCAACAATGGTAGTGACAGTGTTGGAGACCGGATTGTTGGAGGGCTTGGGGAAAGCAAGATCGCTTTCTTTAAGTATTTGGAAAGTTGGCTTAGGAGGGATCAGACTTACTCTTCTTGGCCCTCCAGTACAAAACTAGGAGAACCAGAGATTATAGCTCACCATAAGGCAAACAATCTTCTAGGCTGACCCAAAATACAGTGGACTTTTTTGGAAATGGGAAGGGGGAGGAGACTTGAGTTTCTCATCACTCAAGAAAGTCTTTACTCGGAGGTTGGCTGACTGCTTGTTGTGAATGATGTAACAGGTGGTCATCATTTGGATAATGGTTCCAGACAAAATTTGAGGTTTCTCCCAGTTCTGAGACTGGGTGTTTCTAAGCATTAAGGCAAAATTGGTCACCATGAATTCTAGTCCTGGATTTCCCATGTGTTTTCTCTGAATTCTGGCCTCTCTGTACTTTAAGGTTTTTCCTTTCATAGAAGCATACCAGTGTTATATTAGAATTAGTCTCCCTAAAAAGTGGATTCTGGTCTGTTTTGTCTCTGATTGTGAAAATCAGGAAATCACGTCAGCTCTTCCATCTATAAAATGGAAAGATCAATATATGCTCTGCCTGTGTGGCAAGGGTTCTTATGTGGATCAGATGAGTTTGTGGATGGGAAACTGCTTTAAAAAATACAAAGTGTGAGGGCAGCTAGGTGCCGCAGTGGATAGAGCACCAGCCCTGAATTCAGGAGGACCCGAGTTCAAATCTGGTCTCAGACACTTAACACGTCCTAGCTGTGTGACCCTGGGCAAGTCACTTAACCTCAGCCTCAGGGGGGGAAAAAAATACAAAGTGTTCTGTATATACAATGTTGTTGGTTGGTGTCCTCATTGTGGAGAGTTTAGAAATTATCGGTCATACAGATTTTGTTGATGTTATTTTATCTTCATTGGAGAAAAATATTATTTCTTTCTTCTCTCCCATTAGGAATCTTGGGGAACTTATTGATCGATTTGTTGCTGATTTCAAAGCCCAGGGACCTCCCAAACCCAACACAGATGAAGGCGGGGCTGTTCTGCCCAGTTGTGCCGATCTCTTTGTCTATTACAAGAAGTGCATGGTCCAGTGCTCACAGCTCAGCACCGGGGAGCCAATGATTGCTCTGACCACCATATTCCAGAAGTATCTCCGAGAATATGCTTGGAAAATACTCTCTGGCAACTTACCCAAGTGAGTTGTTTTTCTTTCTGCGCTTCAAATGATGACACAAGATCTGACTTAGGAAAGATTTTCCTAAATACCATGCTCTAACCTTATATATGCTTAAGATTAGTAAGGAAATTCCTTGGGATGTGACAATTTACTAGATTAACCTCACCTCATTGTGAGAGGCACCAGCCACTAAATGGTGAGTACAAGGGAAGGCAAGGCCCTTATTGGATTTTTAAGAATCTTCAGATTAACAGCTTCTTTATTACAAGTCCTTTGTGTCTCTTAGGGAAAAGAACTGTGTACGTACAGCTATTGATCATATCCAAGAGACTGTCCACATTATTGTTATTGATTATTGAGTCATTGATTAAGGCTTGAAAATATTTGGGGTTAAAGATTTTCCTTATAACAGGACTTGAGCTGTAGCCCAAAAGTCCACTTCTCAGCTTACTTTATATAATCAGTCCCCAAGGCTAAACCCAGTGGCTGTGCTTTGAACTTCTGCTGTTAATGGTAAAATGTATTATGGGTGAACATTCTCTGCATTATTTGGAAAGAAAAATAAAATATGTGCCAATATTCTAGGCTGTAAGCATGGCATTTTGGAAATCTTGTTTGTTCTCTGCCCAGGATGCCCATTTTATTTTCTGGAATGACTGGGGCTTTCAGTAATCAGAGTAGGTGGAAAATATTCAAATCCTGTTGGTTTTTCCCTTAGAATATGGGTATGTCATCAGGATTGCAGGAAACTAGCTTGCCTGTCATTTTGGATTTTCGAGAAGGCAGGGCTATGTCTGGCCCATCTTGTATCTCCAACAGAGCTGTCAGATGCTTTGCATTAAGCAGTTATTTCATAAACATTTATTGTTGACCTTTGATGCCAGTTATATGAAAACAACATGTGTATTATTGGATCTGTTGCTTTGTATATGATAAAGTAGAATGCAGGCTTCTGTAGCCAAACAAACTTATAGTATTTCCTTTGGAACCCCAGTACCAAACATGGTACCTAGCATATATTTTAGGGTGTCAATAAATTCATGTTGAATTGAATTGTAGTAGTATTAGTATTTAAATTTCCAAGTGCTTCTCTTGTCTGAATTCTGTAGAGCAAAATGCAGAATTTCCATTCCAGTGCATAAGTGCCTGAAAACAATAAACCATGAACCATCTTCTGTGTCCCTAATGAGCTAGAATGTGTTCTTCCTACCAGGAAATGTCAAGCTAACTAGGTAACCCCTACAGGCTCTCTCATGATCAAATATATATATACTGAGCAGCCCACTGAGGACTAGCTAGGACTTGACATTTGTACTTCCTATAACTTTTGCTCAGAGAATTTAAGCAGATGAGGGTCAAGGTAAGGTCAGTAGCAAAGAGACTCATTCGATTTGGATGAGAGTCAAGTCCAGATTGTTTCTTGCTTTGTCTTGTGAGCTGCCCTTTTTCCTGCTCAGGAAATATATTAAAAGTTTAGACCTGACCACCTCCTCTTCCTCTTCCTCTTCCTCAGGACCACTAGCACCAGTGGAGGGCTGACCATCAGTAGCCTCCTCAAGGAGAAGGAGGGCTCAGAAGTGGCCAAGTTCACTCTAGAGGAGCTCTGTCTCATCTGCAGCATCCTGAGCACAGCTGAGTACTGCTTGGCCACCACCCAGCAGGTGAGCAAGCCAATGCCCTCATTTCACCCGTGATCCCCCTCATCTCATTCTCAGTATACTCTCAGAAAGGCAGTGGGTGCTGTATTAATGTAATGTATTAATTTACTTTGTTTTGACAAAAAAGACACTTTCTATAAACCTCTTAAGCAAACTTCAATACAAAGTTTGTTCTTTCAAAAAGATTCAAGCAAAAGGAAACTTCATTGTGACCTCCTGTGTGCTCCTGCTTACGTCATTCAGCTCCCTGGACTGCTCATATGTAAACCGAGGTTTGGACGAAGTAGCCTGTGAGGACTCTCCCAGCTCCAGATCTGTGAGCTATTTTCACCAATAACCTGATGGCTTTTGCTAGAATATGTATCAGTTGTAGCTTCTCAGCTGACTATGAATGGGAAGCTTGTGCCTTTGACCTTGGATGGTTTTCAACTTGGATGCTCATGTTGATCATTCTACCTGACCCAAGTTTAGCGTCATAGGCTTGATAGCAGAAAAGTATATGATGGACTCTGTAAGACCAGAAGTTCTGAACCTGAGCCGTGGAAACTTTTCTTTTTGACATTTGGATAACTTTATTTCCTTTATAATCCTTTATATTTTATTTTATGCCTCAAAAAAATCAAAAGAGATCCATAGGCCTGGGGGATCCAGGCCACAAAGATTTAATTAGATCTAATCAAATCCTCCCATTTTGCAGAGGAGGAAAGTAAAGTGGCAAAAGGTTAAATCACACAGAAGATAAGTATGAGATATGAGAGGAGAGGCTCAGAGACCCATAATCAAAAATCTTTCCTATCCACTTCTCTTCTCCAACTCCCACCTCTGAACATGAGCAGCTTTTTCAGTAGTAGAAGCTGCCCCTGGAATTAATGACTGAGCAGGAAATCCCAGTGGGTAGCTCAGGGCACCAGTGTGGAGGGCAAAGTGGGTCACTAGAATCCTTCCAAGGAGGACAGTGGTGTGCCTCTAATACCAGCATCATTATGGAAAGGGGCTGTGCTGACACAAGGCTTTTAGCCAGGGTGAGTCCATGCCAGTGATTCCATTCTTAGGAGTGGTACCCGCCAAGGGAGCTCCCTGGAGGGTCGGTCTGCCTCCTGAAACAGCCTTCGCATCCTCCTTCTGCCTAAACAAGCATCTTGCCTTTGATGACGTTCAGGAAGCTCGTTGAAGGAATGAGCCACCAAAAGTGGCAGCATCTCAGGGAACTAACTCAGGACAGAGGTCACAAAGGAGCCCTTTTTGGCACCCTTCTGTTCCTGACATGAATCTCAGTGGGGCAGGCGGGGCTTTGGGGGGATGACTTGTAGAGGCTCGGTTTTTTCCTCCTGTTTGGGCTGAATCTTTATATTCGTCTGCATTGGAGGAAGACTGACATAAATTATTACGAGTCAGTGCAACTTTTAGTTCTCATGTGCCAAAGGAAGAATATGTGAGGCCGAATAGAAAGTGTTCCCCAGAGACTTCATTCTTGTTGTTGACCCAGTGAAAAGCAGACATGGAGTTGCTGTTGGGGAGGAGGCAGTTAGCAGGAATGTTCAGGGAAAGAAGAGGGAGGAGGAGACTTGGTAGGATGGGGCTGCCCAGTGACTGATCTGTAAAGACATGGCTTTCGAGTTGAAAGCAGCAATCTCTAGCAGTGCCTGGGACTGCTCCCATGGCTCCACAGCTTTGGGTTCACAGCAGTGGCGGGGGAAGTATGTCAGTGCAGAAGTCCCTGAGTTGACCAGTTAGACCAATTTGCAGTGGAGAAGTGGGGTGTGCCAATGGCCATCTGCCATATTTTCTCCTTCCCCACTTGAAATGCCTGTGAGTCAGTGGGGAGGGAGGGAAGCCTTGTGGGAATTTCTGGCCATGTCCCTTTACCTTCTGAAAACAGCTTTGGGTTGCAGAAGGGGGCCAAAGGGCAGCAGAGAAAACCTTTGCATGAAGTGATGAGGAGGGCCAAGAAGGGGAATCAAAAGAGAAGAATAGAGGCAGGCCTGCCCAGTAGGGCTGGATGGATTCATAGCAGTTGCTTCAAATGATCCCTTGTGGTCCCATTGCTGTACCTCATCATCCACCCCAGAAATAAGAAGTGGTGCTGAGAGAAGAAACTTGGCTACACTTTCCTTCTTCCTGACCTTTTCCATAGGAAACCCTTATCCCTCCAAGCACAGTCATCATGGAGAATAGCAGGGCTGTTTCTCATCTCTGGTGACTCAAGCTAATTTTCTCCAGTTTGTGCAGTATTTGCAGAAGGTACAGCCCAAGAGAAGGTTCCAAGACAGCAGCCAAGTTGGGATGGTTTGTTGGGTACAGAGGGCACATGGTGCCAAGTACAGAACTTCCCCAACTCCCAGGCAGCTTTTGAGGTTCTTGGAGTTCTTATTCCAGAGGGCTTTGCTTCTGAGTTACTGGAAGTAGAAAAGCAGAACCTGTGGTGCTCTCTCACCTCCCACAGCTGGTTGACAAATGTGATGACGACGACGATGATGATGATGATGATGATGATGATGATGATGGAGGGAATTTTTTTAAACCGTTACTGTTAAAATGGATTGCATCTATGATATAGTAGATAGAATGATAGGCTTAGAGTTAGGAGGCCTAGTTTCAAATCTGGTCTCTGACATTCACCAAGGATTCCTGGGTAAATATACTTAATCTCTCTGCTTTAGATGTTAATTCCTTGGGTTTCTCCATTAAACTATGGATTAGTAGGCTTTCCCACACCTGGAGTTCTTCAGGCTTATATCATCACAGATTCTTTATCTATTTGCATAAGTGAGCCTTTCTTTAAATGATATGTTCTGCATAATCCCCTTTAATTCTAATTTCATAATTGTCATAATTTCCTTTGGTTCCTTACAGCTTGAAGAAAAACTCAAAGAAAAAGTTGATGGGAGCCTTATTGAAAGGATCAACCTGACAGGAGAGATGGACACATTCAGCACGTAGGTGCTTCCAGCCTTTCTCCCTTCTGTCACCCTGTCTCATATAGCCCATGTCAGGCTGTTGGCCCGCTTCATCCTCAAGGCCTGTGGCTGAAGATGGCTCTTGCTGGTGCAGGATTCTTCTCTTTGGAGGCCCCAGACAGCAGTAGTATAGATGTTGCAATGTAGCAGCTTGTGAATAATTAGACTCTTCAGGGTGGGCATCAGTCTGCTCTCTTCAATTGTAGTGAGGAGAAAACCCTCATTCCGCAGTGCTTCTACATGGGGCACAGATCTTTCTCAGCTACTCTATATCAAGCCACAGAGGGCTTCCCATAGCAAGTTTTAGCCAACTTGACTTATACCTATACTAGGAGAGACCTAGTGCTTCCAACTCAGGGACAAGTATTGTTTTAACAGATTTATGGGACACTTTAAGAATTCACTCAGTCATGTCCTTCCTGGCATTCCCCTGCAGGATGAACCAAATGTGATCAGCTCTTATTCTATCCCTGTTCAGCGAGAGAGGCCAGGGATCAGATTTCACTTAAGAAATTTATTGAAGAAAGCTCAAAATCCCCTTTAGCCATGGGGACATTTTTCAGTTTCCTGTTTCTCTGGCTTCTGTATGCAGCACTAACCCAAGTATTTGGGGAAACTGTAGAACAGATTTTTGTGGAAGACCAAAAAGAATTTGGGGATGGGGATCAGGAAGAGTCCCCATGGGAATTCCATGTCTAGACCACATGGACAGATGACAGGATGTATAAACAGAAATAAGTCAGCCATCAAGAATGCCAGAAATATTGTTGTCATCTCCCTCTTGAAATTCATATTGAGCCCATCAGATTTCATAGTATGGAAGCTACAGGGACCCCAGTTGTCTAGAGAAAATGATTTTTCACATTCTAGACTCGTGACTGACAAATAGAATGTGTGTGCCTTACAGGGTCATCTCCAACAGTATTCAACTGCTGGTTCAGGATCTTGATGCTGCCTGTGACCCTGCTCTTACTGCCATGAGCAAGGTAGGTTCTCGAGAAACGGATTCCACTCAACTTCTCTGCTACCAAAAGGTTGCCATGGCCCTTCTCTGAGAGCTGCTGGCTCCCCATGTGCTAGAAGTGTCAGCCTGAAGAACAGAAAGAAGGTCTCTTTTTGTGCCTGCCATGTCACTAGCCAGGAGGCAGAGGGCTCAAGGCCCTAGAAAACTAAATGTGGTTTTAGCCCCGTGAGACAGCAACAGATGCTGCTTCCTGAATAGAGAATGATTGAAAGAATGAAATCAGTTTCTTGTCCTTTTAAAAGTAAGAAATGGAACAAATGTCTGTGTGTGCATTCAGCAAACAGATGGTGTTTAATGGGTGTCTAAGAGAAGAGCTTTCTTTTCTGTTGCTTTCCAGTACGCCAAGTTTTTCCTCACCCTATATGAGATAAATGGTCCTTAGAAGAAATTCTCAGCAAATGAGCCAGTCCTCACTGGCTTTACCCCTTTCATTCTTACCCTGGAGAGCTTTTCCCTCTAAACTCACTTCTGGCTCCTGGTGTATTTTTTAGGAAACAGCCAGAGGATAAGAGTTTTGAGTCATGTAGTCTTTGGAATAATTTTTGTCCGTAATTCATTATTCGTTACTTGTTATCTGAACTCCTCTTTGGGTGCTTCCACCATAGGGAGGGGTGTGTGTGTGTGTGTGTGTGTGTGTGTGTGTGTGTGTGTGTGTGTACACATGTATGCACGCACACAGTATTATATCCATAGAGCTCAAAACATAGCTTCCCATCTAAATATATACTCACCACATAAATGAGTTGAGCTGGAAAGCGTGAGGTTATTATTTCTAGAGCACCACCAGAATGGAGCGGCCCCCTGGAAGTGTCCTAAGCTCCTTTGGGAACTCAAACGAAAGGAGTAGGTTGGACCAGCACCCAGTACTCATATAGAAATATGTGAGGGGAATACCCATGCCAGGACATTATATAAGCAAAAAGTTAGCAGAGTGTTATGAATATTTAGTGACAATAGAATTAAAACTGCAACTTTCAAACCAACCCAAAGTGGAGGCTGTGAGGGAAGTGGGGAGAAAAGAGGGAGGGACAGAGCCTTAATTCTGAAGTCGTCTTAGCAGAATAGTGATTGTTTCCCCAACATACGATCATCCTGGGAATTTCTACCAGAATTTGGCATTTCTTCACTTGAGCCTTGTTTTCTACATTCTGCTCTTTCACGTACAAGCAGGTATTTCTGTTTTGAGCAGAAGAATGGAAGCTCGTCCATTCTCCCGAAAAAATTTGAAACAGAGTTTAGGGTTCCTTTTGTAGGCTCTGATTATCCCTGGCTGCTGGTGAATGTTAGCTGTATCCTGACCGTGATGCATTCCAGCTGCCATCTACCCCCAAACCTCTGCACACTTTAGGTTGGAATGCAGCCGGTGAAGGAATTTGTACATTTACCAGAGGAAGAGTGGACCCTGCCTGCCTCCCTCCTTCCCTCCCTCCCTGCCTGCTCTCCCTCAGTAAAATCACACTTGGAGGGCTTTAACACTCCAGGTGTTGCTTATAGGAACTGTCAGTTCATTAGGTGGTTTTTTTCCTCACACTTCTTGTCTCCCTAATCCCTCCTGCCCCCCCCAAACTTCATAGTCAGAAAATATTAACAAAGACTGGATCTTCAGACTGAGTTGTTTATACCATAGAAAAACCACAGACTTGGGAAAGTAGCAGCTGGTAGGCCATTATGTTTTGTTCTTCTGCATCTTCGGAGGAAAATGAATTCCATGTGATGAAAATGACCAGATATAAACAAGCCAAGTGGTCATAAATTGACTAAACAAATTCTTTCTGTTCCTCGTCCTTAGGTTCTGTAGTTTCATTCCATCAGTCTGTCAAACGTGGCTGCTTCTTCTAGGACTTTGGAAAGTTTCCAATTTGTGATATGGTTATTTATGGTGGCATGTTCCATTTGGCTTTGTTACGGTTGAGTAACTGGGGTCATTGCTGTTCCTTATAAAACACAGTTTGAATCTGCTGAAGATGCAAGATACCATGTACTGGAAGCACTCGGGCTTATGTAGTTAAGGTTGGACACGGTGTATTTACTGTAAATTCGGAAACTTTATAGTCGAATCTTGGAGACACAGCGGACTTACCAGTGAAACAGTAAGCAGTAAAATAAATAAAATAAAATAAAAACACATGCACATACCCAGACAACTAAATAGTTGGGGTTCACTGGGTTAGAAAAGGATGGAAGACAGTTCTGTATTAAGCAAGGAAAGCTTTACAGTGGGGAGAAATTAAGCCAATGCTTAATCAGTAATCAATCGAAGGCACCTTATTGACCAGGGAGTAGAATCAGTGAACTCTAGGCATAGGCAATGGCTTATTAGAAAAGTCAATATGCAATCAGAGAGAGAGAGAATGAGTGTGTGTGTGTGTGTGTGTGTGTGGAGACAGACAGACAGACAGACATGGGCAGAGAAATAGAGACTGAAAGACACAGAGAAGAGGGAGGGAGGAAGAGACAATGAGATAGAGTCACCAATACTTGGGGAAAAACTGAAGAGATTTATCTGAAGGGAACCAATAGGCAGCATAAGGTGTGAGTAAAGCTTCTTGGCAAGATGAAGCATAGCGAGCTCAAAATGGAAAAAGGAGCTCAACTGTGTCAGTTATGTCAGAGACGTCAGTCCTCTTATTCTTCCTTCATTGATTCTAGAATCCTTCACAGCATACCTCACAAACTTCATCTCAAGCCCCTCTTTCTCCCCTTTACACAAAAAAGAGGCCAACCATTAGGGGCCGCCTCTTATCTTTTCAGAACCCTGGACATCTAAAAAAAAGAGTGTGTCCTTGATGCCATCTCCTCTAGCTGTTTGTCCAATCTTTTCCAGCCCAATTGTAAACTCTTTCTACTGATACCTTTCTGCTATGTAAAAATACACCAAGGTCTCCCTCAACTCAAAAAAAATGGACTTGGTTCTGCCTCCCCCTAATGTCTCTCTCTCCTTTCCCAGCTAACTTTATGGATAAGTACATTTTTACTCATTCCCTCCATTCCTCATGTCCTAATCCTCTGGTTCTTAGGGATTCCTTCTCATAAATTACCCTAGTCACATATCTATTTGACCCATAGTTCTGGGTCCCCAAAAGAGAACATCTGTTCCTCTAAACCTCACCCCATACACATACCCCCTCTCCTCCCCACTCCCATGTTCCATCCATCCAGGTTTGCAGCTCCTGAATCATCTCAGGCCATTCCTTCTCCCTTCCCTCATACCCTCACCTCAGTAGCTGCCAAGTCAAGCTCTCCTATCATACTATCTTCATTCAAGACTGGATCACTTCTCACTGGCCTCCTGGCTTTAAGTTAACTTGGTCCTCTTCCTTAGGGCTCCCAGAGTCATCTTTCCAAAGCACTCATTGCTTCTCTCACAGCTCAGGAATCTTCAGTGACTCCCTATGGTCTCTAAAATAAGTATACTCAATTAAAATTCTTCACATCACGAGCTTATACTTGCTCTCGAAGACATCAAGGAATAAGTGATGATCTTGGAAGATAAAACATTATTGTTAATAGATGATTCTAAATGTAATGTCTAATATGGGATTAAAATGAATAGAAGTTAGGAGAATGAACCCTCATGAGGACAGTCAAAGGCTGTGATGCGAGCTTTACCCCTTCTTGCTTGTAGTGAAAGCACAGATCTCTCAGACCTAGTCTTTACTCACTAATTGAAATTCCTATGACAGATAAACGAAGGTGCCTTTAGAAAGTTTTAGAAGAAGCAGAAAGTTATCTTTTGGCTTGAATGTCTCTTAGACTGACACAATCCTCATTTGCGTCGACCATCAGTGAGCTCATCAATCTCTAAAGGCTTCCTTGTTGGAGAAAATGTTTCAGTTCATTTTTTATGATAAAATGCTTCTCTTTGTTGACCACATTTCTTTTTTCAAAATTGCATTTTATTGACATCTTCTGTTTTTATATTATCTACATTTCCTAGTGTATTTTTAGGTCAAGGAATGTCTGTCCCTTCTTCTTCTTTACCCCCAAATCCACCCTTTATTATTAGGAATACACAAGTTGGAAGATGGAGGCAAGGAAATATCTAGCAGAACGCACCAGGACATTAAAAAGGCTGACATTATAGTACTTTACACTCATAATTTCCAGCTCCTTTAAAGAAGGGAGAGCTTGGAATCAAGTTAGTTCCACAGCATTAGGTTTCAGTTGTTTTCCTAGTTTGACTAAGTTGATTGTGCATCTTGTGACTGACTCCTTGGGATTCCTCTTTTTTTTTTTACAGCACAATAATGTTCCATTACATTCATGCACCACATTTTGTTTAGCCATTTTCTAGTCAGTATATCAACAAGCATTGATTAAGTATGCCCCACCTGCCAGGCACTGAGGACTACAAACGCAGGGACAAAGAACACTGTCCTCAGTGAGTTTATATTCAAATGGAGAGGTGATGAATCCATAAATCAGTACACAGAGTAATACAACATGAACCTGTGGGTAGCCACAGTCTGCCACTTCCTCCTTAGAATACATGCATTGCAGAACCCTGGATATTTTAATCAGGTGTTTTGTATAATTCCAAATTGTTTTCCAGAATGTTTGGGCCAGTTCACATCTCCACTAGTAGTGTAGTGTGGAACATTATTTTTAAAGCTACTGTTGCTTTTGGGCCTTTGCCTTCTGACATTATGAAGAATGATACTTCCTTGCCTCCTCTTTCGCCTCTCCTCCCTTCTCTCATTCTGGACATTATTTTATTTCTCTCCTTTTTTTCTTTTTTCTCTTTTCTCTCTCTTCCCTTCTCCCTCCTCATCCTCTTTCCCTTTCTTCTCTTCCTCCCTTTTCTCATCTCCATCCTTCACCTTTACTTTTTTCCTTCCTCCAAACTGCACCCCCACATTTTTTCTTTCTTCTCCCTTTTTCCCCTTTCTGCTGATCCTGTCTGCCCTCAAAGTATTTTTCTCTTCATACTTTTCTTAATCATTATATCACTAATTTCCTCACCTGACATCCTTTCCCTGCATCTTGGGTGCTACCTTGTTCCCAGAAAATACCAGCTGGAATAATCCTAAGAAAAGCAGAAAAGAAAAGATTTGCAAGTTGGACAACTCCATTTAAAATATCAGGTGCAAAGTTGACCAGAAGTTAGGTTCATATGATGGCTTTTAATGATGTTTGTTCTTTCTTACAATTAAACAACTGTTCACTTTAAGGAACAAGATCTACTGTGGATAAAAATCCAGGAGAGTAATGGAATTTCTTTTACCAGTAGATTTGTTTGTCAGGGGAAGTTAACAGTCAAACCCACAGAGTTGCCATAAGGCAAAGCCATTGAAATAATTCTCCAACCATTGGAGGGAGGGACAGGACAGCCAGACACTGGTAAAGCCCTTGTGCCATCACTTTTTAAAGTACACATTCTCCTTTTTTTTAAACCTTAGTGGACCAAAATGATGAATCGGTATTGTTTTTAAACTTAGTGCTCCTCAGTGGAGCAGTGGCAGGTGTTAGGAGAGCTAGCTGGCAGAGCTCCGGGCAGCCCAGGGTCCTTTCTGCTCCCTTCCCCACCCCCCAGAAGGTCTTGGCACTGTGTCCTAGTCATCCTTCAGGACCCAGTGGGTCAAAGAGCTCCTCCCCCAGCCTCCATTGAAGAAAGGCATGCTCTCCACCTTCCTTTCATGTGTGGTCTTCCCTCCAGATCGTAAGCTCCTTGAGGGCAGCCATTGGCTTTCTTCTTCATGTTTGTATTTTCATTGCTTAGCATAGGGCCTGTCACAAAGGAGGCATTACTGTTTCAACCTGCTGACCGCAGTCTTCCCATAGCAACTCCAGCCCGCCCTGATCCCCTTCCCGACTTAAGTTGTACCCTGTCTGTTTTATCAGATGGGTCCTGGCAGGCAGGACAGCACATGGCGGAGGGCTGGGTCTGGATTCCAGTTCCGTCACTCATGCTTCTCAGCAGCCCCTTCTCTTCTCAGACCCGCTGCCCATCCTCCAAAACTTAGGGATTTACTGGCTTTGGGAGGGCCCACAAAACACCCTACAGCTTTGCCATTAGATATTGGCCCAGGTGCTCGGTCCTTGTTAGTAGTTGGAGTTCTCTCCAGGGTGATGTCGATAGGCCTGGAGCAGGGATCAAACCTGGCAGAGGGGGCTTCCCCACACAGTCTTGGGTGACTCCTAGAGCCAAGCGGCTTGCTCAGGGAACACAGGAGCGTGCCTTGAGCCCAGTTTTCCCACTCACATGGCTGGCTCCTGTCCATGATGAGGGGACGTGAACGCCTTTTGTGTGGTCCTCGGGGCTCTCCATCTCCAAAGGGAATCACTGCAGTTTTTAACTGGGCTCTTATGAGCTGGGGATTCTTTGTCATTGCAGTTCTGAGGGCTGCTGCTAGTTGTGAATTGATGGATTACAAAGAAAGCCGCCCAGTCACCCTGGAAAGCTCCTTTGCATCATTTGCCTTGTCCCTCCTCCATCCAATTGTTGTTTTTTGGGTTTGTTTTGTTTTGTTTTGTTTTTTAGATAAATAAGGTGGGGAGGAGGGAAGAAGAGAAAGATGAGATTACTTGGAGACTCTGAGGGCATAAGGTTCTGGCCTCTCCCTGATGAGATCATTTAGCATCACCTAAAGAATTTTCTCATCATTTGGGTGGAGTCAATTCCCTAAAATCAGATTGAAGGAAAAGCCTTGGTAATAAGATAAAAAAGTAATGAGGAAAACATTACACATAACTAAGAACTGAAGGTGAGTTATTGCTTCTCCTCCAGGGCCTCATTAGGGAATGGAGCTGTCCCTGGGTCCTGCCCAAGGGCAAGCCTTGGCAAGCCAGGCCTGGAAAGATTTTGAGGACGTGCTCAGGTTGGACCTTGTTAGAACATAAAATGGGCACTAGCCTGGACAGACATTTCTGTGGAGCAATCTGGACTCTCTGCACCTGTGTGGAAGGTAGCTTTCTGTTGTGGTTCTGGCCAGTAAGTGGCTGTGGGATCTGGACCAAATTACTACAGCTCATTTTTACTTTGTCAATGATGGAGTTGGTTGAATACATGATTCTTAAAATCTGTCATTTGCCCTGTGCATGTGTGAAGTCCTTCCCCAGAGAGCACAGCCTCAGTAGCTCCTGTGAAGAAACATGTTCACAGGCTCATTGAATGTCTATAGGAGCCTCAGGACCATCCACATCAACCTCTTCCTTGTGCCCCCTTCCCCTTTCCCTATTTTCTTGCCAAGAAACATCAAGACCCCAGAATTGTGAACCTCTTTTTGTGCACATGGAGTATTTGGCTTGGTATTCTTTTGAAAGATCGGCATCATTCTGGGAGGCCAACTTAGAATTCTCGTGTTTTCATTCTTCTCATTATTAAAGGATCTACACTTTGGTGGGACATGAAGAGATATTCCTTGTCTCCCACTTCCAGATACAACCAAGATCTGAGTGGAGCATGGTCTGGTGATGGGCAGCCCATACCTCTGGTCCCTGTTGCTGGCAAGGATGGGCCTGCTAGATTCCTTGAACCCCAGCGTTCTGGAGAGCTAAGGCTGAGTACTTGTTCACACTTAAGCCTGGCACTAATTTGGTGGGCCACTAGCCTGCTGAAGAAGGGGCAGACCATCCAGGTTGGAGAAATAGAGCAGACTAGATTTTCTGTGCAATCGGCTTCAACTTGGGCCCCTAAGTGACCATTGTACTTCCAGCTTGGGCAAGAAGGAGAGATACAGTTTCCAGAATAGAATAAGACAAAAAGAAAAGGAGTGGAGAGTGGATGCTACCATGCTGGTCAGAGAAAGTCAGCACATGGGTTCAGCAAGGCCTTGATTAGCTTTGGACTTTTCTTTATAAATCTCATTCATTCAGAAGATGTTAACAAATTGCCCAAATTACTGCCTCCAGCTTGTGTGCTAACCCCAGAAGAGATACAGAGATAAATAAGACAGTCTTAGTTCTCCAGGAGTTGCTAGTCTAGCAACAGAATAGAACCTGAAGACAGATGATGCAATGAAGGTCATCTGAGAGAAGGACCTAAGAGCAGGAGAGAGATCTTCACCTCGGTTTCATGTGATCAAGTGGTCCAAGGTACCCCCCAGATGATCCTATTCCAACCTGCCTCCTCCTGCAGAGTGCTTCCCCTCTCAGCCTCACTCTTTTTTCCAGTTTCTCCTCTCTGGGATCGTTTCCTGTTGCCTGTAAACATGCCCATGTCTTCCCTAGCTTTAAAAAAAAAATCCTCTCTTGATTCTTCCATCCTTACTATTATCCTATATCTCTTCTGTCTTTTGTAATTAAGTTCCTCTAAAAAGGCAGTCTACAACAGATGTCCTTATTTTCTCTCATCCTATTCTCTTCCCTTATAATCAATTTAGTTTCCGACCTTATCATTCTGCTGAAACATTGTGCACATGCAAGACCTGGATGTGAATTAGCGCTTTTCCTCCAGGGCCTCCTGCTCCCTCAAACCAGTTATAATGATCTCTTGGCTGCCAGAGCCAAAGGCCTCATTCTCTTTGACCTCTCCACAGCCTTGATTCACCCTCCCCCTCTAGATAATCTCTTCTCTCTGGATTTTAGGACATCTCCTGGTTCTTCTCTCATGCTCTCTAATCCTAGTTGTCTCCTCAGGTTTTGTCTGTCCTAGGGCCTCTTCTCTATCCCGTCAGCTCCCAGAGATTTAATTACGATCTCTGTGCTGAGTCTCAGAACTATGTATCCCACCCAAATCTCTCTGCTGACCTTCAGTTGCTTTTCTGACATCTTAAACTCATTGTATCAAAAATGGAACTGTACATTTCCTCTAAACCCTCCTTGCATTTCCTTCGGCTCACAGTATAGGAGGACTTGTCCTGGACTCCTCAATATCTCTTCCTCCCCATAGCCAAGCTGTTCCCAAGACCTGGCAATTTCACCCCTTTGCCACATCTGGCAAAGGTACTGGCTTCTTTCCTCTGACACTGCTAGCATTAGAATGCAGCCCCTCATCACCTCACATTTGGATTACTGCGGTAGCCTGCTTGGGATGGGGGGGGTGTGGTCTGCTTTTCCTGAAGCAAAGATATGCCATCCTATCCCTCTACTTAATAAGCTCCTGTGGCTCTCTCTCATTTCCAGGGTCAAATATGTTTAATGCGAAAAGCCTTACCCTCTCCTTACCCTTCCATGTGTTCTTTGACCTGGTGATACCAGCCTCCTGGCTGTTTCCTGGACGAGACTCTCCATCTTTGGGCTCCTGCCATTTTTTTCTGCCTGCCCTCCATGCCTGGAGCCCTCTTCCTCATCTCTTCTGACTCTTGGTCCCTGGCTTCCTTCAAGTCACAACTAGAATCCCTCCTTTTACTGGGAGCCTTCGTTAACCCTTCTTAGTTAGTGCCTTCATTTTTAGCTATTTCCTATTGCTCCTCAGCAGCTTGCTGTGTATAGATTTGTCTGCATAGTGTTGCTCCCATTACAGAGTAAGCTCCTTGAAGGCAGTTGCTGTCATTTGCCTCTTTCTGAATCCTCAGCCCTTAGCAAGTGTCTGGCACACAGTTAGCTCTTGATAAAAATACCAATTGATTGATAATCAGCTGGAGCTATTAGTTGAGTTGGGCTTTGATGGACGAGCGGGATCTTCTCGTTTAATCCATCACAGTGTGGTCACCTCTCAGTAATCTGCGTGTAATCCTTCCTCCAGATTTTGATCCTAGCATGGCTTCTCCCTGCTTCCTAGCAAGGCACCAGGCTTCCATCTTCCTGTTGTTCAGCCCGTGTATGCTTAAGGGATGCATATTATTTTCATATCCACTAAAGCAAAACATAACTAAGGCTGGTAGGAATCATAGAAAGCAATATTTTTCAGTTTTCTAGTGCTTTGGACTACTTGCATCATGGGTTTTGTCCAACCTTACACACATAATTGATAGCAGACTATTGATGGTTTGGATACTCAGAAATAATAACTCTCCTGGTTTTATTTTCTTTTGGAATAACCCTCAAGCTTTGGCTTTGACCACAGAAGGTTGGAAAAACTATTTTGAGTAGAGAATTGTGCTTGGTATACGTTATGATTCTGTTTGGTCTCTGTTGAGTGTACAAGGTTTTTTGGATGATACAGACAGTTTACTATGTGGAGCATCTGCCGGTGGTCCTTGGACTAGAAGAGAATATACTCAAAGATAGCGTAATGGCACATATAGGCCCCTATTCCACACAAAGGATCCATTCATAGATTTTTTTTTTTTCTTCATAATTTCAAGTTTTAGAAAATTCATATGATGAACTACGTAGTCCACATGAGAAGGGGTAGGGTAGCTGACAGACAATGGGATCCCTAGTTGGATCTGCTCTGAAAACACCACCTAAATTCCTTATGTGTATACAGTTTTATTGAAGATGAAGATATTGTTCCAAGCATGAGTAACAAGGTGAGAGCAGGCATGGGCTTTGTGCATGGCTGTCTGGGCTAAGAACAGCATGAGCTCTTAGGTCATGTCTTGACAATCCCATACCCTGCTCGCCCAAGGCAAGCTGGGGAGATTCCTTTAGCAACCATGTGAAATTTCTAAGGTTTCAGACTTATTCTCCTTTCCCTGCCCTATCTCTACTCTGTCTCTAAAAGCATAGCCCCCTGCCCTCTCTCTGGTCAAGGACTCACAAAGCTTCCTCTGCACTCCCTTTTCCAGATGCAATGGCAAAATGTTGAGCACGTTGGTGACCAGAGTCCATACGTCACCTCTGTGATTCTTCACATAAAGCAGAACGTCCCCATCATCCGTGACAACCTGGCCTCCACCCGCAAGTACTTCACTCAGTTCTGCATCAAATTTGCAAAGTAAGTCTGGGATATTTCCTTTTATCATTTTGTGTTTTTTTAAGAAAAACTTAGAGTCTGTAGATAGATTTCAAGGAGCCTGTGAACTTGGGTTGGAAAGAAGTGACCCTATTATCTCCCCTGACATTGGTTTGGTTTAGTTTGGTTTGCTGTTCTGTGTATTGTATTTTTGCATTTAAAAACACTGGTCTTGCTCAGACACTGGACACCTACTAGCTGTGTGAGCTTGGGTAAGTCACTTAACCCTGACTGCCTCACCCCTCTGCCTCAAAAATTCAAATTAATAAATATTTATTATCACTGGTCTGAGAGAAGGGATTCCTGGGCTTTACTCAACTGCTGCCCAAAGCATCCAGGACACATACACTCACTCACACACACACACTCACTCTCTCTCTCTCTCTCTCACACACACACACACACACACACACACACACACACACACACACACACACACACACACACACAGAGTTAAGAATCTTTGTGCCTGCTCCCTGTCTCCTATCTGTTTGGGGCTCTTAAAAATGCTGTTGATAGACTGAATACGTCCTTGTTTCCCAGGCAGTCTGGCAGAGTGAAATGCCCCATCTCCAAAATCCTAGAATATCGGTTCAGTCTCTCATCCATTCAGCATTGCTCACAAGTACCTACTGTGTGCTGGGCACCATGCTGAGAGCTGGGAATACAAAGAAAGGCAAAAATAGTCATCTCACCTCTGGGGCTTCCTGCCTCCCATCTCCCTGCCCCTGAGTTTCCTCACCTGTAAAATAAGGCAGTTTCTGAGGTCCCTTCTGACTCCTGGAATCCTATGGCATTGATTGTGTCTGATAGAGACAACCAGCTGCAGCATGCGGCACAGAGCCGAACCCAGCCGGGGTGACGTGCCCCACTTATGTGGGGGAGGGCAGCTGCAGGGTGGCAGCCCAGGGAGAATGTCCCAGGACCGGCCCCTTGGTCTGCAGGAGCCTGTGCACGGCTCCTTCCAAGCATGACTCTGAACACAGGAATTTTGGCCCCTTGAAGTCAGAAGCCTGACTTCAGCCCAGGCTTCCAAGCTTCCCCTGAAGGTGTGCCAGTTCCAATACATAAAACAGGCCCTCTTATCCTGGGCTTCCCCGGTGGGTGTGGATAAATTTCAGGGGGTTTGTGAACTTGGATGAGAAAAAAAAAAGTTGCACTGATTTTTACTCACCTCCATCTGAAATTTAGTTCATTCCAACTGAAATGTCTTCTGTGACGAGTGAAGATAAATAGTCTTTAGAGAAGGGGTCTGGTCCACAAGCGTCCCCAGACCACCAGAAGATCCTGGGGCACAGGCAGGCAGCTCAAAGTAGCCAAGTAGCGTCCAGGCTGAGACGGTGGAGCCAAGGATGGCCAGCCAGCCCTGACTGACACTGCCGTGTTCACATTGTGCTCCCCAGCAAAGAGGCTCGTACCCACATTTCACCTGCAGATTTCTCTCCAAATTTTAATCAGATAAGGCTGAGGTTTCCCCCTGTTTTTCTCAACAATTAATCTTTAAGGAATAACAAGTAAGGGCTGGGTTTTACAGTCAACCTCAGTTTTAGTTTGTCAGGAAAAGGATATGGTGGGATCTCCAACGGGGCGTTAATGTTTGCACTGTGGCAAATGAAGTAAGAGCCAACATTCCCTCTTCTCTCTCTGGGTACTCATTAGTTTGCATTAAGAGCACCGCCTGATAAATCATATCCTGACGCTCCCCATAATCACTGTTAGAAATTCTGTCTCACTGAAAATTTATTATGCTTAAAACCTCCTACGGGGATTGTGCAGGGGCCTGCTTGCTTTAGTGAACATAAAGAGAGCTCAGAAATCCATTTTCTCAGCTGGTCCCAGCACGAGCCTTAATGTCCTGGGGAGCCGCATCCCATTAAATGGCCCATGAAGTCCACACTGAGTAGGTGGGGCATGAAGCTTCTGCCTCTCAGGAAGGTCAAGGCTACAGGGAGAACTCAGAGGGTCATGACCTCCTGCCCTTGCAAAGTAGGCTCGTGACTGTCCTGAAATGGGGTCAGAAGACCAGGGCCTCCCCCTTTGTCTTGAGGCCGCCATCACTCTTCCTTTTGAGTCAAAAGAGGAGAGCACTTTTTAAATCAGGGATGGCGTTCCTCGATCCCTGGCTTTCTCCTTCCTTCCTTCCTTCCTTCTTCTTCAAATCAGACCATTTGCCCAGACTTCTGGAACAGGCATCTAGTGGAATCCCTTCTTTTAAAGAGACTTAGAGAGGTTAACGGACCTGCCAATCCTCCAGGTAGCGAGCATCAATTAGAACTTAAACTCTCGTGGCCGGCATTTCCACTGCATGTGCCCCACACGGCCTTCCTTCTCCCCCCCCCCCCATCTTTTCACATCATCCACTGTCTGCAGCTAAATGCTGCTGCCCCTGAGAGGACTGGGCAGGTCAGCTCTGGCTATTGGAAGTAAATCTCTGTACTCCCCATGACCAGATGAGAGAGGTAGAGGCCCTGCTAGGATGCTCCTTATTTTAGACCCTGCCTTTGGCATTTCTGCATCTGAAACCAGTAAAGGCTTCATATAGCAGAACTCAGTCCACTGTCCAAGGATGCTCTTGGAGTCTTCCCCTATTTGTTAGGCCTCTGTCCCTTTGGAAGTTCCTCTGTACAGACTTGGCACTTTTTTACTTGTTTCTGTCATGTTCTGTTCTCATAGAATGTTATGGGCAGGGCTTTCCTTTTTTATCTTTGGAGCGCCAGCACTAACATAGTGCCTTTCTAGGAAAGCTATTTAATGTTTAGTTGAATTAAACTTTATAATACAAACTTAAAAACCATTAAAAACATAACCCTCAAAATCCCAATGCATACAATAGAAAGTAAGCAAAGGATTTTTGTAAATGTAAAGCAAAAAAAAAAAAAAAAAGTTGTAAAGCAAATGGATTTTAGCAACTGGTGTTCCCACCAGTGCAAATTAAATATGAGAAGTTATGTCATCTGGCCAGGGTCACACATAGATCTGCAAGATCCTTCTAACTTGACACTCGGTCCCAAGCTGCCCCTCTTAAGTTATAAAATAAACGTATAAGATTGATTTACATTTCACAAAGGAAAACTGAGCAGATGATAAAACAAAAACCACCTTCATTCTGTGTCTCTGTCCAAATCCACCTGAAGCTCCCCTATCGTTGGTTTTGTCCTCTGTTTTTGTGTAGTAGCAGTTGTGTGTACAAACCTGATCTGTTTACTCCACTTCCTGTGGACCTGAGGATTGAGGGTAAGGATGGAATGAAAGACACATGGGTAGTATTTCACCCAAATGGAAACTTGCTGATTTGCTGACCTCTTTTCACAGCTCCTTCATTCCCAAGTTCATCAACCATCTCTTCAAGTGCAAGCCCATCAGCATGGTGGGAGCAGAACAGGTGAGAGAGAAACTTGTGACAAGCTCCCAAACCATTGGGCAGCCTCACCTGGTGTGGGGGGAGAACGGGGGTGAGTCCGTGCCAGTGATGGGAAAGGGAACAAGGAATTCTCTATTTGGAATGCCCTACTAGCACATGCTGACGGGCTGCCTCCAAGTAAAAGAAAAGGAAGAAGTCCAAGGGTCTTTTATTAAAAGGCCTTGAAAAATCACTTTCCCATCGCTAATGTGGTGGGCTGGGCTGGCTACAGCTAGTGTCCTAAAGGACAAAGACCATTTTCACTCCTTGTAGAAATAGAATTGCATAAAATAACCTCAGAAGCAGACTCGTATGGAGGCATATTCCACCTGTGTGATGTGGGAAAGCATGAAGGCTTTGATCCTTCCAGGTTACAAAGCAGAAGAGATAGGCTGGGGCCTGCTGATCCCTCAGCCCCACTCCTGCCTCTCCTGCCTTCCTAAGAGGCCTGAGGGCTCTCCCAGACCAGGCCTGTTTTACTTTTGCCTCCGTGCCCTTCACCCAGCACAGTGCCTTGCACGTAGTAGGCTCTTTATACATATTTGTCCAACTGAAACATCATGGAGGTGGTTTTGATGCATGCCTGTGAAGAGGAGCTGAGATAAGAAGTGGGTTTTTTCAATGCTTACACAATCTCACACATAAACTCCATCTTCCCACAGCTTATACTTTGTCTCTCCTCAGCCCTCATAGACTTAGTTCTCTTGTCCCTTTCCTTAGTGATTATGCATCTTTAGAATGTGACGTGAATCTGAAGAGGGCCTAGTTCTTCTTTGTAACTCAGTTCCAGGTGGAATCATAGAGTGGCTGGCTGCATTGGAAAGAAAGATCTTCACCCAGCCTCAGCTGAATCCAGACCAGCCTTCCTCCCGTCATATTGTTCTGAATTAGTGAGCATAGCTAGTGGCTCTGCGGAGTTTCTTTGTGAATTATTTCATGTGTGTGTTTTCTTTTCCCAGCGAGGGTCCAAGATTCCTGAGAAGGCCTGTGTCTTACCTCTGCCCCTCAATGCCCCACAACATCTTCACGGTGCCCTGGAGGGTAGCAAGCTAGTCAGTGATCATTGAAGTTTAAACATGATCCCAACAAGTATCCCAGGAGGTTAAGTTGAATCACTCATTGGCTGAGTCCCACTGACTCTTAAGATTTCCACCAGTGTTCAGAAATCCCTGACTCTTGCATATTCGATACTGGGAACTAATTCTTTCCATTGGAAAATAGCAGAATAATGCCCCAACATGTTGTCTCCAGTTTCATTAGCATATGAATTTGGGCATTCTAGACTTGAGCTGTTCACTTACTGCTGAATGCCATCAGAGGTGACACTGGGTGCTTCCTGGATTCCTGTCCCCTTCTGCAGATCACACTTTGCTTTGAGATTTCTGACTCCAGACTTGCTGAAGCCACTGGAAATATAAAATAGATTCACACCAAAAAATGTTTTTCATGTGTCTGCCGCTTTGCCAAGTCATTGCTAGCTGACTTAAAGGATTTAATGTCTGATAACCACAGTCTTATTTTATTACATCAATCTAGAACCTCATCTGTTTTTGTCAGGTTTTCCTCCCTCCTCTTGCTGCCCTTTTTCTCTTTATTTTCTCCTTCACTTATTTTCTGTCTTCTCTTCCTCCTCTTTTCTCATTCCTTCCTTTCAGCCCCTTTCTCTCCTTCCCTTCTCCCTCTTTGTCTTTTCTCTCTCTCCCCCATCTGTCTTTTTCCTTTCTCTTTATTTTCTGTCTTTACCCCAGAAAGAACATTTAACTAATTTAGCACCTTTATTAATTTAATACTTAATTAGACTAATTATGGTGGGTGTGGAGTATGGGGGTGAGTGGGATGTCAATTTGATTAGGTAGCATGAACAGTCACTGTCTTTCACTTAGAAATGAGAAACTCTTCTTAAATGTTAAATCCAAATCTCTGGTTGGAGATATAGCTATATTGGTGCTGGGGATTCCAAGCATCAGCAGGGTTACCAAGAGAAATGAGTGAGAAGGAGACAGCGCCCCTTTTGCAATTCAGGCCCACACTTACCTTGTTAGACAATACTCAGCCTTGGAAGTCCAGGGGTGAGTGGTGTAGCTTGAGCAGCCTGTCTTGGAGCAGTGGAACTGAGACCTGAGATTCACAAAGGGAGACTCAGAGGCCAGAGCAGATCCACAGTGTCAGGGGAGGTTGTAACCCAAGCCCGAACAAAGGCCGTGAAATTCAAAGCCACGGCTTAGCCTAATCTCCCGGCTCAGCTTGCCAAGAAGCGGATGGAGCCCGAATGCAGGCGCCTGCCCAGAAAAGGGAAGGGGAAGATTTGTAGACATTTCCTTGTCTCTTTTCTTTTCTTGATAGCATTTAAAATATTTGTCTCATTCACCTTTTACCATCTGTCCTTCTGGACACATGAGGAGCTTAATAAGAGATCCATGTGCGTCTCATGCCCACATTAATATTCAGCAAAGTCAGTAAACACCATTGAAGTACGTACTGTATGCCAAGTGTGTTGTAAAGTAAAACCAGTCATCATAGAGTAGAACTAGTGTGGACAAGGTGTATACAAAGCAGCTGAAGGGGAAAGGGGAAGGAGGGAGAAGCCCTGTAAAAAATGGAACAAAGTTGGGAAGGAAGCTGAGGATCCAGAGGGATGGAGGAGAGGAGGTTGTGAGTGAACCACAAGTTTGGGAATAAGCCATGCCAAGATAGGGCGATGGCACATCATCTGGGAGGAGCCCAGGTGCCCCAGGATGACTGGACTAGGACGTGTAGACTGGGACAATGTGGAAGAAGTCAAGAGTTTATCCTGGAGGCACTGGGGAGCCAGTGATCTTATGGAATTGGAGGAATCACATGATCAGAAACATTATTTTTTAAAACGCTGGTTTTTACAAAGCAGCCTAGTTGGAGGCTAGACTGGATGGGGAGAGATTTGAGGCTGGAGACCAGTTCAGAAGGAACTGCAGTAATCCAGACGAGATGATGTGTCTGCACTAGACATAGTGCATTGGAGGGTCCATAAGAGAGATAGTCAGGAGGGGGGGTGGGGAGAATGTTAAGTTATGGAGTCAGAAATGATAAGCTCTGGCACCTGATTGGACATGGAGGGGGGAGCAAAGGTTGTCAACCTCCAAAGCTTGAGAAGAGAGAAAAGGGGAAGAAGAGAAGAGGGTGTTCATTTGAAGTCTAGATTGGGCAGGAGGAGAGGGCTAGGCAGAGAGGTGAGGAGCAAAAAGGAGATTTAGAGGTAGTGGGGGAGAGATGGCGGGATAAAAGGCTGGGAACAGATCGTGGAGTTTCAGAGGCATTGAATATGGAAGGTGGGGGATGATGGGCTCTGACCACCCCTGTGTGTGTAACTGGGGGGAGTGGAGGAGTGGCTCCTGGGGATCCTCAGGCTGGGGCTCTGTCAGCATCGGAGGAGAATAAGACTGAGCTCACTGAGAAAGGAGAGGGCATGTCCTGATCAGTACAAAATGGCCACCAGGATCTGGCCTGGCTACAGTGGACCAGGGGAGGAGACGTTGCTGAGTGATGTCAGGAAAGAGCCTGGCAATGACATGCCTGCGGAGGTCTTTGTGCCTTCCTCTCTGGGACGAGTGAGTCCAGAGTGGAGCGATGGCCAGAGATGCAGTGGCTTAATGAGTGCCAGAAGCTGGGCCAGAGGGCTACGTCTACGGGAAAAGAGTGGGTTTGTTTTAGGGTGGAAGCTCCAGGAGAAGCAGATCAGGAGTAGGTGTTGGTGGGGTGGAAACGCCACGGAAGGGGCCGAGAGTCACTCCCTGGCAGGCGGTGGGAGCCTGCCTTGCTCTGAGAGCTTTGTGACCCAACTCTGGGTAAGCGTGCTGGCACTAGAAGCAGCCTACAGAAAACCATGGTTTCCTCCGTGTGCCCTCTCTTACAGTTGTGACCCAGAAAGAAACAAAAGGGAAAAGTGGCAGGTTGAATAACAGGGACAGGGACTGTGAGCCCTTGGATAAGGGCCACTGCCTTCTGCCCACCCTCTAGTCTTAGAGGACAAAGTGGCAAAGGAGCTCACTCAGCCATGCAGACTATATGTGGCAGTGGCAGGACACAGGTCCTCCCCCCTCCCTCCCCCTCCCAGGGCTGCCTCCTACTAGATTAATACCAAAAGCCAGGAATGGTGCTGCCTGCCTGGAAATCCCTGCTGTCAGGGAGCCGGGCTTGGCATGAGCTCAGGAGTTTTGTGCAGCTGTGGGCTGTGCCAAGTGAGGGTTCCCCATTGTGCTGAGCCCCTGGGGTGCCTCGAGAGGCCTGAGTGAGCTCCCACACTGATCTCTCGTGGGGCTGGGCCCATAGACAGCTCCTGGACTTCCAGCCCTCGTGAGGCGAGAAGGATACGGCTGCTCCCCCTGGGTGCAGCTTTCTTTTTGCCCCTGGCACAGACGTGCTGAGGGTTAGGCTAGGCCGGGCACTGATGGGGCCACTCCTTTCTTGTTGCTGCAGCTGCTGCTAGACACCCATTCTCTGAAGATGGTCCTGTTGGATCTGCCTTCCATTGGCTCCCAGGTGGTGAGGAAAGCCCCTGCCAGCTACACCAAGATCGTTGTGAAGGGCATGACCCGGGCTGAGATGATCCTGAAGGTAACAGCTTGTTCCTCCCTCCCTTGGGTTCTCTCCGGCCTTGCTGGGGCCTGGCATACGAGGCAGTCTCCATTGAGAGGGTGTCTCGAGGCTGTTGGAGGGAAAATCAGGGACCTGAGCTCCAGGCCCAGTGCGGCTCTGCCAGCTGTGCCCAGGCCTGCGAAATGATCCTGGAACAAAGGTTGTCAGGATTGAAGTTAGCTGGGGAATGGCTGGTTTTAAAATTCTTAGGAAAATGGCCTGGTTCCAGCAGAGAAAGGACCCAAGGTTGAAGCCTCCCTGTCTGCCTGGTGTTTGGGATAACCAGGCTGTGCTCAGAGGAAAGAGCTAAAGAAAGCGTGATTGTGATGGTGCCTCCATCTCCTCCTTCCAGCATCACTGCAGGGGGTCCCCTTCATTTCTTCTGGTCCCGTCGGAGTCAGAGGACTCAAGCCTGAATCCAAACTCAGTAAATTTCTTGATAACATTGGGCAAATCGGCTCTGGGCCTCAGTTTACTCCTGTGATGTGAAGGAATTGTACCAGTTGCACTCCCAAGTCCCTCCTCCCCCACTCAGTCCTGTGATCCTCAGGAGGTGGTTGTGGAGGTAGGGCATGGGGCGGGCAGCAGGTGGTTTTCATTGTTCAGTTCTTTCCCTTCTTGGCATGTGGGTTAACCCTAAAATGTTTGTAATCTCAGACTAGGCTGGGGTGTCAAACTCACCGTCAGATTAAATCATATTTGGGAAATGTCTAACAAAATAATTTAAAATAACAAACAAATAATTTAAAATAAAAAACAAAATAAAAAAGCGTAACAAAAACAAATATGTTAACTTGTGATTTTCTATGTTAATCCCCCCTCCTGAGATATCTATCTGTTTCTATTTGAATTAGCTACAACTGCCTTGGTACCACCTTAGCTGCTGTGTACTTTAAAAAGTCAAGCTTTAAAAAAAAAAAAAAAAAAAGTAGGCCAAAAGAACATAATTAGGGAGGCAAAGCTACTGATGGGGAGTGTTTACATTCGGTATTCTGAATCAAAATGGAAAACATTGGGCATTACTGATAGTAAACATTGGAGGGAAGAGACTATGCGCCAGCTCCTAACCAGCTCAATGATTCTTTGCCAGAGAATATGTTAGAAGGCATAAAGAACGTGCCGGGATTCAGGGGACTTGGCTAACATTTAGATTTTATGACTGTCAGTGTTGTGCTTAGCTCTTATTTGCTTAGTTTTAACTCTTCGGAGCGATGGCTGTGCAGATTTACATGTTTTGATGAAATAAGCATTTATTAAGTGTCTGATGTGTGCCAAGAACTAAATCTTGAGAAGAAAGCAGCGAAACTGGCCCTGCCTTCGGGAGCTTCTGTTCTGATGGAGCACCAAGAGAAGTGGTGGCCAAGGACGGACATTTGGGTTGAACGCCCTGCAGCAGTGGCAGGAGTGATGGGATGATGGTTCCAGAACTGGGAATGGGAGGGAGCTTGGTGGATGTCCAGAAGATGGTGGGACAGCAAGTGACTGGCGTTGGCGGATCGAGGGAAGACACTGGCCAGAGAGCAGGGCAGACCCTCCAAAGTCCTCTGAGGCAGGGCATATCTGGGGAGACGGCTTCAGTCATCTGCTGCTGCTTTTCTGTTTGTTTTTTTGTTTGTTTGTTTTAACTAAAACATGGAGGTGATTTATGTAATAGTGAAGTGACAACTTATGTTCTTAGTTTTAAAAAGACAAAATGAGAGCCAGAACTCTCCTTCCATTTGCACAAGAGTGAAAGAAGCTAAATTTTGCTTTTGTAGGTTTTGTGGGTCCCTTTCTCTGTCCGTTGGTGATGGGCCCAGAGCACAAGCAGAGGCTGCCAAATAAAGGCTCGTTAGTGGCCTTTTAGGGCACATGTCACGGGCATAGTATCAGACTCTTGTTGACGCACGGGTTGGAGGGCAGCCAGGCTGCAGCGAGGGGAGCGGCCTTGCTCGGACTCCCAGATTGTCTGTTCCTTTTGCCCTCTCACAGGTGGTGATGGCCCCTCATGAGCCTTTGGTGGTGTTTGTTGACAACCTCATCAAACTCCTTACAGACTGTAACACAGAAACCTTCCAGAAGATACTGGACATGAAGGTCTGCACTGCCCCCTTGGCCTTCCCTTTTTCCTTCTTCTTCCCTTTCCTCCCCATTTCTCCTTTTCTCTTGCCTGTGCCACAGTTGCCTGAGTTAGTGGAAAGACTGGTAGATGAAGCCAAGGGGCCTTTGTCACGACCTTTCACCCCTCTGATCGATCTCACCTCTGTTTCCTTCTTTGTAAAATGAGGGGGTGGGACAGGCGAGGGCTCCTGGTGCCCTGGGTAGTTTAGCCCTTTTGAGTCTGCTTAGATCTAAAATATCCCAAGACTATGTTGTCATTTGGGGGGTAGCACAGCTGGGGCCCTTGATATCATGGGCTCTTTTCTCCCCCAGGGCCTGAAGAGAAGTGAGCAGAGCAGCATGCTGGAACTCTTCCGCCAGAGGCTCCCCACCCCGCCGTCAGCGTCCGAGGGGCCTGGCTCCGCGTCCCTGACAGCGCCAACACCCGAACAAGAGTCATCCCGCATCCGAAAACTGGAGAAGCTCATCAAGAAGAGGCTCTAAGGCAGCGGGAGAGGGCCTCCTCCAGCACTCCACAGGCAGCTCCACAGCCTGCCTCCCTCTCTCCAACTTTTCGATCAGCAGCATCTCCTCATGTTTTTCTGGGAAATTTGGGTTTGGTAATGTCTGTTTTGCCATATTGTGTGCTTACCCCTTACCTAAACTAGGAAGCAAATTTGGTAGGAGAAAAAGAGAAAGGGGTCTGGGGCGGGTTGTATCTGTTACCAGGGGCTGGTTAACAGAATCATCACTAATTCCTAAAAACAGTCTTGAGCTTTTGATTTTCATCCACTAGCTTCTTTACTGTCATGTAATTTTTAGGGACTTGTTGCCTGTCCCCTCTAGCCTTCCCCCCCAAGTTCCTTAGCTTGAAACTGTCCAATGATAGCTGCAGTAAAAAGCCTGCTTCCCCCCTCCCTCTGGAATCCTGTCCCATTAGCCCTTGAGAGTGCTTTGGAGGGACCTCTGAGCCCTGAGTCTGGGGGTGACCAGTGCTCCTGGCACATGCCTGCTACCCAACTAATTTTCCTAGGGTATTATGGTTTGCTTTTGCCTGGGTTCACCATTTGGGCAAGTTACATCTCTGCTCTTTCCAAGTTTTCCAGCTTTGGATCTAGTTTCTCCTGCCTTCTAAGGAAGCTTGCCCCTGTCTGTGGGCTCCATGAGGTCGTCTCTGAGGATATATTGTGACCATTGGGAGAGTAGACAGACATTTACTTTGGGGAAAGGACTCTGCTCATCATCTTTACTTGGGACTTGTTTCCCATTCCCATTTCTGTGTTGTTCTGCTCTCCCTTCATACTCACTCCCACAGCCCCAGGAGCTCTTGTTGGGCTGAGTAGCCGGCTAACCCAGGAATCTCCCTTGGCAAAAATAAAGTCAAGCCTACTAGAGAACACTATGGGAGGGCTGCAGCCTCCAATGCTTTTCCATCCTAGTGAAATTCAGATACAGCCCTTGTTCCTGTCTATTCCTGAGGTGAATTTGAAATGACAAATGTTATATAGGTACATAACTGGAATGCCATCTTACCTAATTATTAATGAAAACAGCACCAAGGGCTTATAAAGCAAACTATTTGTCTGAAAGAACTGACTTTTAGAGGGCAGCTAGGTAGTGCAGTGGATAGAGCACCAACCCTGAAGACAGAAGGACCCAAGTTCAAATCTGGTCTCAGACACTTAACACTTCCTAGCTGTGTGACCCTGGGCAAGTCACTTAATCCTAATTGCCTCAGCAATAAATAAATAAAAAGAACTGACTTTTAGCCGGCCCACCATGCTAGTCCCTCTTTGCTCCTAGCAATCCTCCTAACCTGACCAGCTCTCAGAGATAATAGCACAAAAGTCCCTTAGTTTCCTAGAGAACAAACATTTCTCCTTAATCATTAGGAAGCCATTTCCTGTGACCACAGAAAGCATGAGGTGTCTGTAACTACCAAATTTCTTCGAAAGTCAATTTAGTATTAACTCTTAAGAATAATGGCTAGGTAAATGGTGGTCCATTTTGGTCTATGTTCTTTATTCAGTTATCTGTATATCAGAAGGTGTGTGGGAAGGAAGGAGGAGATGCAGTCCTTCATTCAACAAATCCCCTGTCAGCTGGAGACCAACGTGACTTGTGAAGGACGAGAGGATGAGGAAGGGTTCTGAGAAATTCATAAAATAGCTGAGTTTGAAAATCAAAAAATAGGCTTGACTACTTTTTCCCTCTCTGTCGATCATTCCATACCATTAGCCTGTTTCCCTGATTTGCTTCACTTGATCCCAACTCTGATCTTCCGGATTAATTTCCTTGATTTTGATCTTTTCTTGCTATATGGGGGCTTTTCAAACCTAGACTTCTTAGATTGTCGGACACTGATGGGGAGACACATGAGGAATCAGGATTTGGGAGAGTATTTATAATTTGATTTTGACATACAGGTTAGGTAATCAGAAGACCGCTGTGGGGCTGACCTAGCAATGGACATCTTTCAGGGTGGAAAGAGCTTTGGCTTTGGAAAAGATCATTCAGCTGACACTAATTGAATTTCACTTCTTTCTTTCTTTGGAGTTGATAATATCTCCCTTTCACCCTCTCCCACTATATTTGAATGAAATAAGCATTTCCTTCTTTGGTTTTCTTTTGTCTCTAGGAAGTTTCTTTAGATAACTGGCTCAGCAGGTTGTGAAAGGCTTAGTTCTCAGTATTTAGTGAGACTGGTTCCTTTCTGGGATGATCTGCTGAGATACACTTACTCCTCAATGCCCCAAGTCTCCAGTACCTCCTCTGCTATCAGTAGGTGTTGGATGAGGTACTGTGCTCTCTCGGGCTGTATACTGCAGATGGGCCTTGTGTTGTGATGATATGGAAAGGTTTCTTTGGATAGACATCTTACTGACTCTTTCTTTAACCAAAATATATTTATTGTATATTAGAAGTAATCAGATATCACAAAAAATAATCTTTCCTGATTTCTCACTGCTTTAAGTATAGTTGAGGTTGATGCTGTGGACCATGCCCCAGGCCTGACTTTTCCACACTGACTAGACTCTTGATATTCAGGCTCTAGTAACATGTTCTCACTTTGGAGCAACCTGCCTGACAAGAGCAACAGGTGACAGCTTTGTTGTTTGGTTAACTTTAAATAGATGCCTATTGCTCTCAATTTCCTAGATCCTTTAATGAAAAAAGAAAGTCCCAAACACTTGAAAATGGATGAAGCCAAATATCTGCAGATAATATTGTTCATTTACAACCCCCCAAAAGCGATGCCTTCTGAAGGTGCTCTTCCGTTTGGGTTGGATTGGTGGTGATTCTTTTCTTTGGATTATTTAGAGTAAAAAAAAATCAGCATAAACCTTACCTGAGCAGGAAGAGACTAGCCTAGAGTAAGATTGGGGATGTTGTCTATAGCATGGAAGTAGAAACTGATGAATGATGGGATCCTACGGTTAAAAATAGCCAATGCTTTGTCCTAGAGAATTCTAAACTCTCTTTGAATTAAATGGAATCTTGTTCTTCCCCACTCCAAAACAACCAACCAGACTTGCTGGTCGGCATATCAGCCACCGGGCAACTACTTTGCCCTGCTTCTCATGACAACAGTCCCTTTCTGCTTTCTCATATTCAGTCAGTTGACTTAATTGGAAAATAAATGTAACAAAGCAGAGACTCGTTCTAGAAAGATCTAGCTAACTATTGGCAGATCAGCCGAGGGAGCTAGGGAGCCCAGCCAGATGTTGGTAGAATACGATGCTTTGTACTGAAACACTATAGACACACCAGCCACGGTGCCTCAGCTTCCTTTTTACATCTCACATGTAATCAGGGTGCTCGCAGATGGTTTATGTATCTTGTTCTGGTTGGAATCTTTATTCAAAATAAGCATAGTGGTGGTGAGAGAATTGAGCTAAATACCGAACACACAGGCATATTGGAAAGCCACTTTACATAAAGGATGTGTATGTCTTTTATATGTAAAATAATTTCCTATTTCCTTGTATTTATCAAACCGGGTGCTTCTGGAACCCTCAAATTGGACACCTATGTAAGATGTAAATTTCCTTCCAATAAAAGTGGTGTTTTTTTGTTGTATATTTTGTTGTCTTTTATGTTCCCCATCTGGAAGTGATTTCTTGGTGTATATTGGAGCGTGACACTGTAACTAATTAAACCATTATTGTATGTCATTTGCTAGAATGAGTTTCATTACTGCTGACAGAAAGCAGAGTGGACAGCAGGGAAGAGAATCATCAGGAAACCATGTGGCGCTGTGTTCTTCCCTCTCACTGTCTGGGTTCTCCTCCCCCAAAGTCAATGTTTCCCTCCCCTAAGGTCTTCTGACATGCTGAAGATAGTGCACAGGAATAGGAAGTGGTGTTTACGAGCACATTTTAAAAATACTTGTCTGGCAACAAGTCAAAGCGGCAGCATTTATTAAGCACCTACTATGTGCCAGGCTTCACTTTGGCAGAATGGACTTCAGGACTGGGGAGAGTGAGGCTGTCGCAGGTCTGCCTCACTTAAGTTCACACCAAGTCAAGACATCACCTGTGGTATCATTGGTCCTTTTCAAAAATAAAGGACAAATGACAACCATGTGCCAGGCCCTGGGCTAAGTGTTGAGGGTACAAAGAAAGAAAGGGGGGGAAAAAGAAGAATCCTGCCCTCCCAGTCCGATGGAGAAGACTGTATGAAGACAGATATTCCCAAAGACGTTAAAGACTGGACAAGTTGGGGGCGAAGGCCTGAAGATGAAGGCGCACTGGGAACAGCTTTCTGCAGAAGGTGGAAATTTAGCTGGGACCTGAAGGAAGCCTGTCTTTGCTACCTTTTCAAGCTAAGTACTTTAAAAGGAACCAGGATTCTGTGTTTGATGCTGGAGATGATAGGAGGTCCTTAGGTTTATTCAGTGAGGGCTGAATGGAGGATGGTTGGAGTAGGGAGAGAAAGCAACAGGCTGTTACACAGTCCAGATAGGAGGTGTGAGCTCCTGCATGAGAATGGTTTTAGTGTCAAGGGAGGGAAGGGGACGTAGGAGATGTCACAAAGGTAGAAATGTATGGCCTTGGCAACGGTTCCGATAGGATAGTTGAGAATAAGGAGTCTGGGAGGATGCTCAGATTGTGAGCCTAAGGTGATGCTCTTGACAGTAATAAGCAAATTTGGAGAGAAAGATAATGAAACACTGAGTTTCGTCCGTTTTGAGAAATCCAGTAGCATTTGGAGGATGTGAGACCGGAAGTCAGGAGAGAGGTGAAGGCTGGACAGATCTTTGAATCATCTGCATAAAGACATTAGTTAATTGAATCTTATAGGGTGATTAAGCAAAAGGCTTGGGAACAAAATTGAAGAACAGAAGGTCCAGGACAGAGCTTTGGGGGATACCCACATTTATTGGGCATGACCTGGATGAAGACCCAGCAAAGGAGACAGAGCAGATAGGGAGGAGGAGAACTGGGGAGAGCAATGCCTTGAAAACCTAGAGAGGAGATTGTCCAGTTGGCTGTAGAAAAGTCAAGGAAAGTGAGGAACGAGAAAAGGCCTTTGGGTACAAGAGAGTAAGAAAGAAGTCTTTATGGACAATCTTAGAATGATGCAAACACTTTCCTTTTTTTTTTTTTTTTTTTTTTTTTTTTTTTCCTCTGAGGCTGGGGTTAAGTGACTTGCCCAGGGTCACTCAGCTAGGAAGTGTTAAGTGTCTGAGACCAGATTTGAACTCGGGGTCCTCCTGAATTCAGGGCTGGTGCTCTATCCACTGCGCCACCTAGCTGCCCCACACTTTCCCCTTCAGAAATAGCTTTGTCCTTTCCCACTCATTTTGAGTTTCTCTTTGGTTTTTCTTCCAGACTTCTGTTCAGGAAACCAGCTGACTTACAAACTGTATTTATATTTGGAGCCATTTGGTTGGCTCCTGCAAGAATTTACATAAGAAAGCTAATTCCTTATCTTCAGTAACTTCTTGGTTATTTATGGATTTTCCTGTTTTATTTAATAAAGACTTCTCTTGATGATGGAGAAGTGAGCACAGAATTTCTGAGATCATTTTCTCTATTTTCATCCTGTCTTCTTTAATAAGGATTATGGAATCTCCTGGTATTTTGATCGTAGAAGTCATCCCCTCTAATCAAAACTGAATCACTTCTAGAGTGAATCTTTCTCTTCAGGATAGCCATGCAACCTTTGCTTTAAATCCCTCTGGTCAAAGGGAGCCATCCCCCAAAACAAGCCCAGTTGATAGCTGGATACTTTTAGGTAACTCAAATCACGAGGAGGATTTTCCTTATATCAACTATTGCTGTGTATGGTATATTGTGCATTAGGAGGAAAGCCTGGCCTTCTGGACTTTGTTACAGAAATCTGCCTCCCTGAAGCCTGGGGATGTTTCCTAAGATCATAGCATTTGGAGAGGTAGCACATGGATGGACTCGGTTCACCTAATCAATTGACCTGCTATTGGAAATACTTGGATAATTAAATTTTAGCAATGCAGTTATTTCTTTTTTTTTTAATTTTTATTTTATTTTATAATTATAACATTTTTTTGACAGTAATTTTTTACAACATTATCCCTTGCACTTACTTCTGTTCAGATTTTTTCCCTTCCTCCCCCAACCCCCTCCCCCAGATGGCAGGCAGTCTTATACATGTTAAATATATTACAGTATAATTCTAGATACAATATATGTGTGTAGAACCGAATTTCTTGTTGCACAGGAAGAATTGGATTCAGAAGGTAAAAATAACAGTTTACACTCATTTCCCAGTGTTCCTTTTCTGGATGTAGCTGGTTCTGTCCATCATTAATCAATTGGAATTGGATTAGCTCTTCTCTATGTTGAAGAAATCCACTTCCATCAGCATACATCCTCGTACAGTATCATTGTTGAAGTGTATAATGATCTTCTGGTTCTGCTCGTTTCACTCAGCATCAGTTCATGTAAGTCTCTCCAAGCCTCTCTGTATTTCTCCTGTTGGTCATTTCTTACAGAGCAATAATATTCCATAACCTTCATATACCACAATTTACCCAACCATTCTCCAATTGATGGACATCCGTTCATCTTCCAGCTTCTAGCCACTATGAAAAGAGCTGTCACAAACATTTTGGCACACACAGGTCCCTTTCCGCTCTTTAGTATTTCTTTGGGATATAAGCCCAGTAGTAGCGCTGCTGGGTCAAAGGGTATGCACAGTTTGATAACTTTTTGGGCATAGCTCCAGATTGCTCTCCAGAATGGCTGGATTCTTTCACAACTCCACCAACAATGCATCAGTGTCCCAGTTTTCCCACATCCCCTCCCACATTCATCATTATTTGTTCCTGTCATCTTAGCCAATCTGACAGGTGTGTAATGATACCTCAGAGTTGTCTTAATTTGCATTTCTCTGATCAATAGTGATTTGGAACACTCTTTCATATGAGTGGATGCAGTTATTTCTTAAGAGAACCATTTTACCCTTATAAATCCATGAAGAGGAATCCTGCTTTTCAAAAATGATTTCAACTTAGAGGTATAAAGTATGGGAGGGAGGGAGAGAGTGTATATTATTTGTGTGTGCATATGTGAAAAAGAGATAGACAGCTGGAGAGTTGTCTATGGCTGTGTTGTGGCTCTGAGAAGGTGCTCTTCCTACTGGGACGTATTTCCGGGGAACTGAGAAAGACTAAGCTAGATTGCAGTCTCCCAGAGCATGGTGGTAAGCTTGTTCCTGGAACTGCTTTGTCAGAACGACCCAAGGAAAGGAGCCCAGTGTCCCATCAAGCTGCCTGGATAAATGTTCCATCCGCAGTAAGAATTTGAAGATCTAGTCTTTCTTTGCCTTTTTAGGGCATGATTACAAAATCATTCTTACTCAAGGGAGACAGGTTCCAAAAGCCCCTTTGAATCGCGTATTCTCCTGACCCTGCCAGCTGCTGTTTCCGTAGCATTTAGGGAGAAAACCTGTTAAGACCAAGAAGTGAACTTTTCCCCCGACTTGAATTGGCCAGTGTTGGTGTTGTGGAAACTGTGGCAAATTTCCTCTGAATGCCAATTCTAAGGGTTGCCAGGGGCTTCTCTCCAGAGCTCATTTCGCATGGTGTCTAGTGGCCTTGGAGGACAGCCTCTGCCTCTGTCTGCTCCTCGGGGCGACAGAGCCCCTTCTGACTGTGCGCTGGGCCCCGGGCCACATGAGCCTGGGGAGACGAGACGGGACAGGATTTTTCTGGACCAAGGGCCCAGACTAGGAAGCTGGAAGCTCTCAGGCTTCCTGGGTTCGTTTGCAGTGTCTCCTCAAAGCACCTTCAGCTTTTCCCCAAGTCCAGCCAGCTGAATAGTCCATATCTGGCCATTTCTCTTCATCTGGGGGAAGGGGAGAATTGAATCAAAGCATTTATTGTTCTGGACAAATCTAGGTTTGAGAAATCTGCCCTTATGAAGATAACTCACAGCTGAGGTCTCTGCTAGATTTTGTCCAGTCGCTTCCTGAGTGTCCCTGGCAAGCTGGGGTGCTGTTTCAGCAAGTGGACCTGGGGGGAGCCTCTTCCATCCATCTTCCTTCCGCCTTCCGGAGCTGTGAAAGCTATTTTTTAAATTGGACGGCAATTCTCAGGTGAAGGAGGAGAAGGAAACTCCAGTTTCTTCCTCCTGTTTGTTTCAGGCTGTCCCAGGAGGCAGCGTCTTCCCAGGGAGAAGGGAAATGCAGCAGCTGCTAAAGAGACCACATTCCACAGGATTCTTTAAAAAATAAAACCGTCCTGGCTGGCCGGGGCGGCAGCTGAAGAGCTTTCACAGGCAATGGAAAAAATATCAAATGCTGTTTAAAGAAAACATCAGTTCACAAACACACAGACACCCACACCCTCACAGGCATGGCCGTTGCCTCGATGCCTTTGCCGTTGAAGAATCCCAGGGGCCTGACGTGTGGCTCAGAACACCCAGGGGATCGAGGGCAGGAAGTCGGCGGGGGCCGGGACTGCTGGCTTTGCCCTTTTCCCCACCCCAGAGGGCACCTCAGACCCCAGCCTGCTATCTGGCAGATGGACAGCCTTGGTCTGAGAGCAAGTCTGGGACAGCGTGACTCAGCATGGCCCACCCCCACTACAGGAGAAGCGGAACACGCTCCCACGACGAAGCCGGCTTGGAAGCTGGGAGCCCGGGTCCAGATCCGACTTGTGAGCTGAGATCTTTGAGAAATCCCAGATTCTCCAGAGGTTTCAGCTTCTCCATAAAGTGGGACTCGGAGAGAGGGTTTCTGCAGGCCCTGCCAGCTTGGCATTCTGGGATCGGGCACTGATTCTTGCTGCGTCGGTCAGTGGCCCCCGGAGAGACAGCCTGCGCTAACCACTGAGGGGTGTTGCCCAGGATTGAGCTCAGAGCAGCCTCATGAGGCCCTGGGGTTGTGGGTGGCGGGTAGTGGAGGGAGAGGCCCTAAAGCCAGGCACTGACATCCGGGAGTGGGAAAGGCTGCCATTGGATTCTGGATTTCCTGTGTGATCTCGGATAAGTCGTCAGTCAGCCTCAGGCCCCAGCTATAAAGGGTGACCGGACAGGGTGACTCTTCTGCGTCTCTGCACTCTACCCATGGTCCTGTGCCCTCCGATAGGACTGCCTGCGGGAGCAGCTCCTCCTTAGAAGGTCTCTGATGGCGGACCCAGACCCTCCGTGCATCCCTCTCTCACTGCTTGTGCTGTGCCCCCTTCCTGCAGTACTGGGCCACATCCTAGCCCCCTCAAGGCCCAGGTCCCTGAAGCCATCTCTCACAACTACAAAACCGATTTCTCCCCTCCCTGCGGCCCTCATGACACACGTTAAGTCGTCCTGTATTTACACAAACATCGGCATTTGTGTGTCTCGGTCCTGTCCCCTGGACTAAATTACAGACCCTTTGGGTGTGAAGGCGGTAGAACAAGCAGAGTGGTCAGTGCAGTGTGCTGCCCCTCAGAGCAGAGCCACAGCTAGCAGATTTCTGGCTTGGGCCATTTTAGGGAAAAGATTCCTGTGGGAAGGAAGGGAGGCATCTGCATGGGGGGAGGAACTAGGCCTGGGGACCAGCTGGCATTAGGGGAAGAATGCCCCTAGGATGCTGTACTAGGGAATCTTTAAAGTTCCCATCATGGTGCACAGCTTTGGTGATCCCGCCCCAGTTCCACCTTCACTAAGTATAAAAGGAATGGGAATAGCAATGCTCTACAATCCAACCCAGATTCAAATCCTGAATTTACTGCACTGATTGTAGGACCTCAAACAATTCACTTCCCTTCCCCGGCTTCGGCCTTCTCATTTCAAAATGGGAACTTTGGACTCAGTAGCCTCCAAAGGTCGCTTCTAACTGAAAATCCTGTGATCCTATAAGTAAGGTCTTTATTTCTTCAATTCCACCTAGATGTTGCAGGAGCTGGAGCATCTCTCCGAAACTCTCTCCTGCAGCTCTGGCTCAGTGACCACGGGGTATCAGCCTCCTCTTAGGTGATCCCTGAAAGGGGCTCTATCTCAGGGGGAGGAGCAGGAGAGCATCCGAGCACTTCCTGTAGTAGGTTTTGATTTAACGTAGAGGAGCTGCAAAAACCTCAACCCTTTTCTGGCCCAACCAGAGCTACATCTTGTTGAAAGTGAGCGTCCCTAGAAAGGACCCAACATGTTTGTAGCTGCTTTCTTGTGCTGGCAAAAGTTTGGAAACTGAGTGGACGCCCATCAATTGGGGAATGGCCAAATAAATGATGGCCTACGAATATAACGGAAAATTACCGATCTGTGAAAAATGATAAGCGAGCCGATGTCAGAAAAGTCTGAAAAGACTTACATGAATTGATGTTGAGGGAAGTGAACGGAACCACAAGCAACAAGTTATGTGATGATCAGTTGTGATGGACTCAGCTCTTCTCAGCAATTCAGCGATCCAACACAATTCCAGTGAACTTTGGATGGAAAGTGTCATCCACATACAGAGGGAGAACGATGGAGACTGGCCGAAGATCGAAGCACACTGTTTTAACCTTTTTTTCTTGTTTGTTTTTTTCCCTTTTGTTCTCATTTTTCTCTCCCAACGTGACTCATATAGAAATATATTTTTAAAAAATGAATGTGCATGTTATCACATAAAAGAAACAAATAAAAGTTAAAAAAAAAAGAAGAAGAAGAAGAAGAAGAAGAAGAAGAAGAAGAACACCCCTAGCCAGCATAAGCATTTGTTTCTCATTCTCTTCCCAGGTCAGAGGCCTGGATGATATTGTTCCTTGATGCCAGAAGCAACCACAGGTTCAAGACCACATTTTCCTGCCACTGGTTATGAATCCATCAGAGTCTGTTTCCCCATTTGTTTCTTCTAAAGGGGGACATATATATGTGTAGTGTAAGTTGAATGGACTAAAGAAGCCGAAATAAGATTTAAGGTATGAGGGAGGATCTAGAAAGGTTGCATGAGGGCAGCCGGAGCCCCGAGGAATGCTGGACAAGGGTCAGGCTGCTGTCTTCATTCTGACACACAAACAGCAGCTGGTCAGTGGCTCCAGCCTCGTCTCCACGCCCGGTCCGTCCAGCACGCTTGCCTTCGTCGGGCACCCCATCAATGCCCACGTCTGTGAACACTACTCCTTGCTGGGTGATTTCCCCCCCAGCACATCCAGCAAACCGCTCCCCTAGCCAAGGCCTCTCTGGGCCAAGTCAGTTTGTGGAAAATTTAGCAGAGAACTCCTCAGTGGGCTGGGTATGGATTTTTCCAGCGTTCAGAACTAGAGAAGCCTTTCCTGAGTACGTTTTTTAAAAAAATCTCATGGCAAGACTGCTCTCCTTCAAGATAGGAAACGCCTCCTCCTCTTCCCCATCCCCTACTAATTTCCACCAAGACCAGAACTCAATAGTACATCTTCAAAAGAATGGAAATGCCTTTAGGAAGTCGAAGGAGCTCCCAGCAGAGTACATAACTGCAAACCACAGACGCCTCCGGCCAGCAGGCTCTTCTGCTTTTAATTTGGGGCAGGAGAGGAATCCACTTACCAGGACTCGGGTTCACTTGAGCCGGACACAGCAGGCAAGGCCCTGTGTTATTGTAGAACTGGATATTTCCCTGAGTGGCCCCTCCATCCAGCTGCTCCCCTTCCCATGGTATCTTTACCCTTCCCCACCCTAGCTTCTGCACAGAAGGTAAGGATGGGATCATTGAGCTCGTGGTCACAGATCTAGCAGCAATAATAATAGCTGAAGGGCTTAGCTTGTGACATTGGCCAAGTCATTTAAACTCCCAGCCTTGGTTTCTCCATCTGTGAAATGGGGATGATAAGAGCACCGAGTTGCTCAGAGAGGTGGCAGGAAGATGAAATGAGATACTTTGCAAACCTTCAAGTACCTTATAAATGTTGTTATTATGATTATCAATCATTAGTGCAGGTTTCTTAACTTGGGGTCTGCTGACTTTTGAAAAAGATATTTTGATAACTATAGTAATATAATTAGTTTCCCTTATAATCCTATAGATTTTATGTCATGCTTTGCAAAATATTATTCTCACAAGGGTCCAGTGGGCTTCACCAGATTGCCAAAGGATTCCATGACACTACAGTCAATCAGTAACAATTTATTAAGTACCTACCTACTAAGAGCCAGGCACTGTGCAAATGCAGAAAGAGGCAAAAGGCAGTTTCTGCCCTCAAGGAGCCTACAGTCTACTTGGAGGGTGACCGTAGTATTAGAAATAAGCTATATAGAGCGGAAAGGGGAAATAATTAACAGAGGGAATGTCCTGGAATAAGGAGGGCTTGGGAGAGGCTTCCTGTAGGAAATGGGATTTTTAATTGGGACTTAAAAGAAGCCGTTAGGAGAAATGAGAAGAGAGAGCCTTCCAGACGTGCGGGTCAGTCAGAAAAGATGCCCAGAACTCAGAAACAGGAAACAGCCGAGAGGCCGGCGCCTTTGGATCCAAAGTACAAGGTTGGGTGTAGGGTGTAAGAAGACTGGAAAGGTAGAAAGGTAGAAGGAGGCTGGGGCCTCAGGGGCTTTGAATGGCAGGGTTGGGATCTTGTATTTAATCTGCAACAAAGGTGACCAATCCCTGATATGGCACATTAAGGTTTGTCAAGTACTACAGGGTGATTATCACATTTGATCCTCCTGGGAAGTTGGTGCTATTATTAGTCTCATTTTACAGGGAGGAAACGGAACCTGAGAGAAGTCTCAGTTTGCCCAGAGTCATACATCAATGAAGCGTCTGAGCTGGGATTCAAACTCGTGTCTTCCTCGTTCCAGATCCAGTGCTCTAGCCCCTGTAAGGATGATGCTTGCTAGTTGTAGACCCACCCCACCAGCCTCCAAAGCTCAGAGACCTTCTGGTCCAATCTGTTGTCTTTTTTTTTTTTTAAACAAAATTTTTTTTTAAAATATGGCCCTAAGAGGCAAAGATGGAAATCGAACCCAAGCCCGCTGACTCTTTCCAAAGTTCTTCCCTCCCACTTTCTGAAGACTGGCTTCCCAACTTGCAAGTGATACTGGAAGATGCCGGATGAGCCCGGCTGGCCGACCTCCTCACACAAACGGGAGCCATTTGCCCTTCAGAACAAAGGAACGAGCAGCCCTTGGCTGGCCAAAAGTTTTGACTTCTCTGGCTCAGCTATTTTTTTCTGGTCTGCACGTCCCCATCGGGTCTGGATAAATCATGCCCTGGCAGTAATACAAGTACCTTGATGGGGTTCCAGACGGGCCATATGCCTGGACAGACTCTTCACAAAATCTCCTCGGGGTCTGGTTTTATAGCTGTCAGCCCCCTCCCTGTGTAATGGAGACCAAGTCAGGGGGATCAGCCATTTCCTTGCCAAGTCCCACATAGAAGGCTCTAGACTTTGTTTTTTTTTCTTGGTTGGCTTGGATTTACTGTCAATAGTTAGCATTTTTATAGCATTTATGTGCCAGGCACTGTGCTAAGCACTTCATAAATATTCTCTCATCTGATTAGCACAACAGGTCGGTGGTATGACTTTTCCCATTTGTGCTATGACTTTTCCCATTTTACAGTTGAGGAAACTGAGGCAGGTCACACAGCTAATAAGTGTCTCAGGCTGGATTTGAACTTGGGGCTTCTTAACTCCATTCTCAGATCTATCCACTGTGCTACCATATCCCTCTAAGATGTCAGCACAAGGAATAGTAGTAGTGAGACCCTACCTCTAATTGCATTCTCATCTCATCATAGATATAAGCTGGAAAGGTCAAAGTGACCCTTAGGAGTCACTAAAGATCTCATCAGGATGTGATTTTACCTAAAACAGGCCCAGTGGACACAGAATGATTCTTTTGCACACATTTGGCAAAACGGCCCGAGTCCAACGCTGCCCATTGAACGCTCCTCCTATTTTCACTGTGGGAAACCCAACACAAAAGAAATGCTATTGATCCTATCAAAACGCCCACTGAGGTAGTACCAAGGGTATGACTGGAGAGAGATTTCTGCTATGGGCTGGATGGACACAATCCCTTTGGGCTGACTGGCCCTTCAGGTAAAACTGCTGGGGTACAGAGGCAGGGATGGACTTAGCAGGACCTGGCTACCCCAGAAGGACAAGGATGCTGCCAGATTTGGGGGAACAACGGACAACAGTGGCCAGCCTTTGGGTGGTAGAAAGGGCTCCGAGTTCCTCTCCGAGATTGGTCTGAACTCGGAAAAGCCACTTACTCTCTTTGGGTCTCAGTTTCCTCCTCTACAAAATGAGAAGGCAGAACTGCATGACCTCTCAGATCCCTCCCAGCTGAGACTCAGATCTAAATCCAGCGCTCTGCTAGAGACCAAAAATGACTTATCCAGAGTCATAGAGCCAAAAAGAAGCTGGAGATCCTATTTAGTGCCGGGCCTCTTAACCTGAAATCCTGGGACTTCCCCCAAGAGTCTGTGGATAGATATGGAGGATCTGTGAATGTTTTCTAGGTTTTGATAACTATATTTCTTTTTTTTTAATTATAACTTTTTATTAACAATACATATGCATGGGTAATTTTTTTTACAACATTATCCCTTGCATTCACTTCTGTTCCGACTTTTCCCTCCATCCCTCCCCCCCTCTCCCAGATGGCAGGCAGTCCCATACATGTTAAATATGTTATAGTATATCCTAGATACAATATATGTGTGCAGAACTGAACAGGGAGAATTGGATTCAGAAGGTAAAAATCACCTGGGAAGAAAAACAAAAATGCAAACAGTTTACACGCATTTCCCAGTGTCCCTTCTATGATTGTTGATAACTATATTTCAATGTAATTGCTCTAAATATGCTACTTTATGCATTTAAAAGCATTACTCTGCCAAGAGGTCCATGTGCTTCACCAGACAGACAGCTAACGGGGTCCGGGGCACCCAGAAAAGTTAAGAGTCCCTGATCTAGTCCAATCCCTTCCTCTTATAAATGAGAAAACTAAGTGTTAGGAAGGTGGAGATGTGCTCTAAGTCACAGATAATGAGCAAGTGAGAGACAGGAATAGACAGAAAGAAGAAGAAACAGGGAGGGAGAGAAGGCACACCGAAGGAAGAGAGACAGAGATGGAGGGATAAAGAGAGACAGAGAAACAAAGATAGGCATAGAAGAAGAGGGACAGAGAAACAAATGGATACAGAGTAGGGCAGGGGAGAGATGTAAACCCAAATTCTCTCTCTACTCATGTTCTATTACACCATGGAAGGAGCTGAAACTACCATGCTTGGGAACGTCCCCTTCATGTCGTCATCCTCTTCCTCTTCTTCCTTTTCCTCTTCTTCTTTCTAGATTCACATAGCTAGTAAGTGTCAAGTTTGGATTTGAACTCTGGTCCTCCTGCCCCACTCTAATGTCTTTGAAGCTGGTGACCTTGTCCGGCTCTGCTTCACTTGGGTCCAAGTCAATCATGGATCCCCTCCCTGAGAACCATCCCATGATCCTCTTTGAGAAGGAAGGACAAACAGCACAGCAGCTGCTGCCCACAGCTAAGAAGCTGAAATGGTTAAGGGAGATGGTTCGTCCATCCAGCCCACAGCAGAAATCTCTCTCAAATCATGCTTTTGGTACTACCTCAATGATCATTTCAATAGGGCCAATAGCAGATCTCTTGTGTTAGGCATTTCCCATAGTAGGAATAGGAGGAGTTTTCTTTCTTTCTCTCTTTCTCTTTCTCCTTCTCTCTCTCTCTCTCTCTCTCTCTCTCTCTCTCTCTCTCTCTCTCTCTCTCTCTCTCTCTCTCTCTCTCTCTCTCCCTCTCTCTCCCTCTCTCTCCTCTATTTCTCTCTCTCTCTCTCTCTCTCTCTCTCCCTCTCTCTCTCTCTCAATCTCTCTCCCTCTCTCTCCTCTATTTCTCTCTCTCTCCTCTCTCTCTCTCTCCCTCTCTCTCTCTCTCTCTCAATCTCTCTCTCCCTCTCTCTCCTCTATTTCTCTCTCTCTCCTCTCTCTCTCTCTCTCTCTCTCTCTCTCTCTCTCTCAATCTCTCTCTCTCTCTCTCTCTCTCTCTCTCTCTCTCTCTCTCTCTCTCTCTCTCTCTCTCTGTGTGTGTCTCTGTGTCTCTGTCTCTGTCTCTCTCCTTCTCTCTCTCTCTCCCTTCCTTCCTTCCTTCTTTCCTCCCTCCCTCCCTCCCTCCTTCCCTCCTTCCTTCCTTTCTTTCTTAAAACCTTTTATTTACAAAGCATATGCAGAGATAACTTTCAATATTCACCCTTGCAAAACTCTGTGTTACATATTTTTCTCTCCTTTCCTCCATCTCCTCCCCCAGTCAGCAAGTAATCCAATATGTGTTAAACAAGTGCAATTTTTCTACATGTTTCTACAATTATCTTGCTGCACAAGAAAAATCAGATCAAAAAGGAAACAAAACAGGAAAAAACAATATGCAAACAACAGAGTGAAAATGCTACATTGTGACCCACTCACTCCCCACAGTCCTCTCTCTGGATGCAGATGGCTCTCTCCATCACAACACCATTTCATCTATAGCTCTTAAAATCTGGAGCACATGCAGCCATGACACCCGGGTAAACCATTTTTGGTGGATGGGCTAAACCAGGTTAAGGGGAACTGACAGGCTTCAAACCTGTTGGTGAGTTAAGAGGATGTCTCCCCCAAACACATGAAGACTTCCCCTGCTACAGTGGGTGGGTGAGAACAAATTGTTCCAATAAGGGAGCTTGGTCAGAAATTGAAGACGCCACAGTCATCCAATGCATCCCAGGCCATCACCAGTCTTCCTGACTTTTGTCCTGCCATTTGATTCCAATGATTCAGAGAGAATGAGGCTGACAACTTTGTGTTCTGCCTCATTTCAATCCAATTCTCCCGCGATGTCATTGGTCCTCTTTGAAAACAAAGGACAAACAATAACTACATTGAATGTCCAATTTTTTCCTAAAAGCTAAATATAGCAGAAATTCACATCTCATTCTCCTTTTTGTTCTGCTTTGCTTATCAAAATGTTTCTTGATGATTGTTAAAAAGTTACATTTGAAAATTCAATTTGACTAGAATTTACAATGATTGTAGTTAGCAGCAGTCAGCAGCATCCAAACCAGGTCTTCCAGTTGTCAAAGGAGCCCTCTTTTTACTATCCCTCATCATCATCAGGCAGTGGGAAGCACTGGATTTGACATCAGAAAACCTGGTTTCCAAATGCAGCTTTCTACCTATAAGATGTTTAGCCCTCAATATCTAGAAAGAACTTTAAATTTCTTGTCAGGTTTCAACTATTAATGAAACCAACTCTGAAGTTTTTCCCTAGTAAATTTATTTTTAATATACGTTACTTTATGAGTTATGTTGGGAGAGAAAATTCAGAACCAAAGGGAAAAACCATGGAGAGAAAAAAAAAAAACAGAAAAAAAGAAGTGAACCTTGCATGTGTTGATTAACATTCGGTCTCCTTAGTTCTTTTTCTGGACACAGATGGCCTTTTCTGTCCAAAACCTATTGGGATTGCTTTGGATCCCTGAACACTGAGAAGAACCAAGTCTTTCAAAGTTGATTATCTCACATTCTTTTTCTTATTGTGTATAATGTATTCCTAGTTCTGTTTCATTCAGCATCAGTTCATGTAAATCCTTCCAGACTTTTCTAAAATCAGCTTGTTCATCATTTTTTATAGAACAATAATATTCCATTACCATTGTATACCACAACTTATTCAGCCATTCCCCAACTGATGGACATCTACTCATTGTCCAATTCTTTGCAACTACAAAAAGAGCTGCTACATTTTCACACATTTTAACACATATGGGTCCTTTTTCCTCCTTTATAATTTCCTTTGTGATACAGGCCTAGTAGAAACACTGCTGGGTCAAAGGGTATGCACAGTTTTATAGACCTGTGGTCATATTCCAAATCACTCTCCAGAATGGTTGGATCATTTCACAACTCCACCAACAATGCATTAATAGCCCAGTTTTCCCACATCCTCTCCAACATTTATTATCTTTTCCTGTCATGTTAGCCAACCTAAAAGTTGTGAGCTCTTATTTGAGTTGTTTTAATTTGCAATTTTTTAAATCAATAATGATTTAGAGCATTTTTTCATATAACTATAGGTGGCTTTAATTTCATCATCCGAAAATTGTCTGTTCATATCATTTGATCATTTATCAATTAGGGAATGACTTGTATTTTTATAAATTTGACATAGTTCTTTATATATTATAGAAAGGAGTCTGAGGATTTTTTTTTAAACAACACTTATCAGATTGGCTGATGTGCTGGAAAAAAGAAAAGAAAAAATGCCAGAGAAGAGATAGAAAAATAGGGACACTCATACATTGTTGGTGGAGTTGTGAACTAATTCAACCATTCTGGAGAACAATTTGGAACTTTGCCCAAAGGGTATAAAACTTTGCATATCATTTGACTCAGAAATATCACTGCTGGGTTTATATCCCAAATGAATTTTTTTAAAAAAAGCATTTATAGCAATTCTTTTTATGGTGAGAAACTCAGAATGGAAAAATGAGGGGATGCCCATTAATCGGGAAATGGTTTATAATGGAATACTATTGTGTGGTAAGAAATGACAAGGGAGGATGGTTTCAGAAATTCAAACTGATGCAAAGTGAAGTGAGCAGAAGGAACTGGAACCGGGAGAACATTGCATAAAGTAAGGGCAGTGATGTAAGGATGATCAGCTGTGAAAAATCTAGCCACTTTTATCAATATAATGATCTAAGACAATTCCAAAAAACTCATGATGAAAAATGCTGTCCACATCTAGAGAGAGAACTAATGAACTCTGAATGTAGCCTGAAATATATTGTTTTTTTACTTTATTTTTCTTGCTTTTTTGCAATGTGGCTAATATGGAAATATGGTTTGCATGACTTCATAGGGATAATGGGTATCATATTGCTTGCCTTCTTTATGGGCCGAGGAGGGAGGGAAGGAGAGAGAATTGGGAACTAAAAAAAAAAAAGAATGTTGAAAAAGTGATGTGTAAATGTTAATTATTAGGATCATTATTGCACCATAATTTCTGTACTAGAATAGGGTGTTGGATTTGGAGCCAGAGAGCCTGGATTTAAACTTTTGACTCTTGCAAGTCATTTAAACTATCTCGGCTTTTTTCACGTGTAAATGTAACAGATTGGACTAAATAATCTTTATGAGTCTTTGTATTCTAAATCTACAATCCTGAGTGGTACATGCTGACTCTGGAGTCCAAGGGCGTTTTTTTTGTTTGGCTATTTGTTTCAGTTAATCTGACTCTTCATGATCTCATTTGGAATTTTCTCAGCAAAGAAAGATCCTGGAGTGGTTTGTCCTTTTTTACCCCCAGATCTTCACATGAGGAAACTGAGGCAAATGAGGTTAAATGATTTGTCCAAGATCATACAGCCAATAAGGGTCTGAAGCTGGATTTCCAGGCTCCTGGCCCCATGGGTTGGAATCCTTACTTTGCTATTTACCACCAGTGTGACTTTGGGCAAATCAACTTAGTCCTCAGTGTCCTTGCCTGTAAAACAAGGGGCCTCTGAGGCCTCTTCCAGCTCTACATTTATGAACTTCTTAGCCAATTAGCCTCCCTGGGCCTCTGGGGTCCCCTCCAGTTCTCAGCCCTGAAGTCCCAGGGGAGGGGCTCTGAAGGCCCCCTGGGCCAGGACTCCCTTTTGACATTTGATAACTTTATTGTCTCCACCCCTGCTTCCCTGGATCAATCCCCAGCAAGCTCCAGCTCCCAGCCATTTCCTAGCAGGCCTTAGGGCTAGAAGTCTGGGGGCTTCTTGGGCCTTCTCCCTTAATGGACCCTTGGCTAGAACCTCATTTTGAGCCTCGTCAGCTTCCTTCATATTCCTATGTTGATGATGCTATTTCAGAGGAACCGGCAGTCACTTTTCTCTGAGTCTCCCATTTCTCTTGTGGGCTCAACAATTTCAGAAGTTCCTTCCGGCTCCATTTTCCAGCACCCCTGTGGAAAAGGTCAACGACCTTTATGTTATTTAACAATACTAGTGAACATTTGTTGGGGTAACTGGTGGCACAGTGGATAGAACGCCAGGCCTGGAGTCAGGAAGGCTCATTCATCCTCCTGAGCCCAAACTCGGCCTCAGACGCTTCCTAGCTGTGTGACCTCAGTAAGTCACTTCACCTTGCCTGCCTCAGTTTCCACATCTGTAAAATGAGCTGAAGGAGAGGGTAACAAGGACAAATTGCAGGTTTGTAAATTGCTTTACAAGTATCTGAACCTCTGGACAACCCTTTGAGGTAGAAGCTAAACTCTTCCCATTTTACAGATGAAGAAACGTAGTCTGAGAGAGGTATAGTGATTTGCCCAATATCACACAACTAGTAAGTGCCAAGGGAAAGGTCCAAACTCAGGTCTCCTTGATGCCAAGTCCAGGTGCCATCCACAGTGCCACCCACTGACCCCTGCGATGCTCACTGTTAGGTGCTACTGGGCAGAGAGTGTGGTGCTGGGCCCTGGGAGAAGGACAAAGGGTAGACAGCGAACAGGTTCCTGCCAGTCCAGGAGCAGAGCGATAGACCAGGGAGGGGGACAAGCATTTATGAAGCGGTTCACATTGCCCGGCCCGGCCTGACCCCTTCATAATAAGCACCATCTCCTTTGGATCCCAAGGCAGGGAGTCGGGGACTCTGCCTGCCTTACTGTGTATGTAAGGCTGTCAGGTCACTGGCCTCTCTGGGCCTGTTTCCTCCTCTTAAAAAGGAGAGGCTCTGAGCAAGGGTCTCCTAGACCACCTCCATCTCCAGTCCAGCAGTCTTCTATCCCATGGGACCAATCCCTATTATCAGCTGCTACTGAATCCAATTCCCACGAAGACACCAGCTCCTCTGCCAAAAGGGAGAGCCCACCCCCCCAGTTTGGCTTTCGGAGGGAAAACACCCTTCCCAGCAACCAGCAGAGCTGCCCGCTGTCCTGCCGTGGGGGAAAGCTCCCTGCCCTGTGGTAGCAGGCCCGCTTCCCTTCTTGCCTAGCTTGCCACATCCCTAAGACCCAGCCTGGCCCAGCCGCAGGGTTAAGGCCCCCACGCCTGAGCTGCACGTGGTCTGGTGGCCCCGGAATTTTCCCAGAAGTTTCTCCTCCTTTTCTGGGAACCAGCTGGCCCTCCCCAAAGCCAGAAACCTCCTGCTTAGCATAGAATACAACTGCCCAGGCTGTGGTTCTCTGTCCCTCCCAAGAGAGCCAGGATGCTGGGGTTCAAAGTTGTAGCATTCCCTGGGGAACACAAGTATCCCAGGCCTTCAAAAAGAAAAAAAAAAAAAAAGAAAGAAAGAAAGAAAGAAAGAAAGAAAGAAAGAAAGAAAGAAAAAAAGAAAGAAAGAAAGAAAGAAAGAAAGAAAGAAAGAAAGAAAGAAAGAAAGAAAGAAAGAAAGAAAGAAAGAAAGAAAGAAAGAAAGAAAGAAGGAAATGAAGAAAAATAAGATGGAAAGAAGAAAAAGGGAGAAAGAGAGAGAAGGAGGGAAGGAGAAAGAGAGAAATTAAAAAGAAACAAAGAAAAGGAAGAAGAAAAAGACGTTCCCTAAGCAAACGAGGTTGGGAGCATATGCGGTATATTAAACATTAATAATTTCCAGTTGTTTCATTTCCTCGAGTAAAGAAGGCATTTGTCTCTTCCATCCCCAACCGAGGTGAACTTGGCCAGTAGATGCAGCCCCTTTGTTCCTCCCCCCCACCCCCAAACACACACAGAGGCGCGCGTGCACACACGCACGCTCCCGCTCCCCTGTCTCACAACCTTGCAGACGCCTCTGTCCACAGGCATTAGCACTTCGCAGATTTGGCCCGGGCGCTGACAGGCCCTAATGGGCCTAATGGGGAAAGCCCTGGTTCCAGTCAGTGCAGGACACTCGGGCCAAGGAAAGGAAGCCGCGGCCCGTGCGGGCTCCGCTGCTGGGCCGGGGGTCGTTCACCTGCCGCCCCAACGGGTCTGAGTCCTCCCGCTTCCCTCCTCCCCTAAAGCCACGTCCTGCCCAGTTCCCCGCCACCACGCGTGCCTTCCGCCCCAGAGCCACATGGGCGCGGGAAGCAGCAGCGGTTCTCTCAGCCTCGCACTCGAGGGGTGCCGCGGGGGAGCCCAGCGCCCGGACCGTGAGGGAGGAGGGAGAGCGGAGTAGGGAACCCGTCCTGGCCTGGGCATGCTCCCCCCTCCTCACCTTCACCCCGGAGGAGGCCTGAGGCAGACTTTGGGCCCTGATCCCCGCGGGATGGGGAGGAGGGAGGGCCGAGTGGGCGGGCGGGTTGGGAGGACCGTAGCGTACTGAGGGGCTTGCCCCTCCCCCGCGGGAGATGGGAGGGGCAGGAGAAAGAGTAGGTGGCCCGAGTGGCCCACGGAGGAGGGTGGGCTCGGTGAGCACCAGGAGAGGGACGGCCGGGAGGACCGGCGCGCCGAGCCCCGCAGCTCTCCCCCTGGGGCCCCGCTCGCCGCCCTCCAATCGGCTGGGGCCAGAGGCGGTGTCGGCGGCGTCGCCCGCCCCGCGCCGGAGCTAGACGGGGAGCGGGAGCGCAGCGGCCCCTGGCGCTGGACGGGGTGGCCAGTGCGCGGCGGGAGCCCCGGGACAGGAGCCGCCGGCGGCGCCGCCACCTCCCTCCGCTCCCGCGCGCGCCGGACCCGGCAGGGCTGGGCTGCGGCCCGGGGGCCCCCTCCCCGCCCCCGCCCCGCTCCCCGCCCCCCGTGTCCCGCGGCCCGCGGCTGGCCGGAGGAAGTCGCTGCAGGTGGTTGAGCAAACGGCGTTTCCTCGCGGAGCCCGCTCCCTCGGCCGGTCCTCCTCCCCCGAAGCCACCGCCATGGTCGGCCGCCTCAGCCTGCAGGATGTCCCCGAGCTCCTGGACATGAAGAAGAAGGGGGACGGGATCCTGGATAGCCCAGACTCGGGGCTGCCCCCCAGCCCCAGCCCCAGCCACTGGCTGCTGGCCCCGGGCGGCGGCGGCGGCGCGGGCGCGGAGCGGGGGCTGGCCTCGGGGCTGCTGGAGGCCGACGCGGCAGCCCCAGGACTCGCGGCCGCGGTGAGTGGCGGGGCACGCGGCGGGGATGGGGGCGGGGGTGGGCACCGCCCGGGCCAGGATGGCTCTGCGCCCTGCGCCGGGGGTCCGAGGAGTGCGGGCCGGGAGGCGCTGGGGACCCCTCCCCCCATCCCCACTGCCTGGCCGCGGCTCGGGGACTGTGCAGAGCGCCGCCGGAGCCCCGGGGACCAGGCAGGCGGGGGATCCTTGGGGCTGCCCGAGGCCGGGGGAGGGGGCGCAGTGCCCGCCCCGCGGCCGCCCCTGGATCCCGCCCCGCGCCTCGAATCTGGGGCCAGCTGGACGCGGCAGCGGCGGCTGGAAAACTGTCCTGGTGAAAGGGCGAAGGCAGGGACGGAGGGTGAGAGAGCCGGAGCCGCGGCGGCGGGGGAGACGGAGGCAGAGCCAGACAGGGCAGAGCCGGGCAGACCCAGACGGCCCCATCGGGGCCGCCTCGGACGTGGAGGCTGGTCCTCCAGCCCCCCGAGCCCTCCCCGCAGCCGGGCTCCCGCTGCCCGCGCTCCTCATGCCCTTCCTCACGCAGGCTGGGACCCGGGGCTCCTGGCGCCCCCGGGGGAAAGCAGAGAGGCTCTCAGTTATGGCAGAGGCCGAGGATCGCAGGGGCCCCGATTCCGACCCCCCCCCTTCCAGGATTTGTAAATAGATTGGGCTAACTTGGTGGGGGAGGGGGTCTGGAGAGTGGCAGCCTAATGTGGTGGGGGACGTTGTTTCAGGAAACAACCCCGCGCCCAGTCAGTAATAATGAACGACTCACGAACGAAACCCTACAAGCGGCGGGGTAGGGAGTAGGGAAGGACTAACTTCCCAGGTTCAAGATATTTTGGCCCCCATTTTTCCATCCCTGTTCTTGTCTCCACTTCCCAATTTCAGGATATTTTTGTCCCTGCTTCCCCATCCCTGTTCTTTGACACATGCTGGCTGTGTGACCTTGAACTGGTCCCGTAGCTTTTATCCCAAGCCGCTCTAAGCCTCGCTAGAGTAGAGAACGCGGGTTCTAGAGGCGGACCTTCTTTCTTCTCTACCTCTGTGACTCCGGACAAGTCACTGCCCCGGGGGCCACTTTCCTCTGCTGTAAAAATGGAAGAATGGAACTAAAGGCTTTGAAGTCCCTCGCACTCCTTAGCCGGGAGTCTGGTCCCAGGAACAGCAGCTGATCCGCATTGTTGGAGGGAGTTTACTCGCTGGAAGTTCTTTACACGCCCCTCGGCCCCTCCGAGCACCGAGACACACTGATCTCAATCTCACCTTGCGCTAGTTGCCTTTGCTTATGAGCTGGCAGGCTACACCCCGCCTTAAAAGGGGAACGCCGGAGTCAGGAAGTTTTGAGTTCAAATCCGACCTCAGACCAGTTTGTGTGACTTTGAACAAGTCACTTGAACCCTGTTTCCTCAGTTCCCTCATCCGGAAAAATGAGCTGAAGAAGGAAATGGCAAATGAGTCCAGTGCCGTTGCCAAGAAAACCCCAATTGGGGTCACATGGAGTCAGACTTGACTGAACAGCAGCATGCCTAAAAGTCCCCTGGGCTCAGTTCCTAGAGTTCCCTTCAAAGAAATGAGCTGGAGCGGTGACTGCCTTCTCTGGCTCCAGACCCGGTTCCAGCTAGATGCGGCCATTGTATTCCCTTCAAGTGGAGACAGCACCTCCACTTTCCCTGTCAGCAGATTTCTGCAGCTGGGCGCCTTTAATCACCCAAGTGAGAGTTGTTTGGGATTAGGGCGATGAAAGAGCCTTGTCCTGGCCCACTGACCCATGGGCCCACTTGCCTTTCTGGGGGTGCTGAAGGTAAAAATTCAAGCCAGCCCCGCCGTGGGCAGAAGCAGGGGAAGAAGAAGTAGGGGCAAAAATATCCTGAACTTGGGAAGTGGAGACAAGAACAGGGATGGAGAAGTAGGGACAAGAATATCCTGAAATTGGGAAGTGGAGACAGCAGGGATGGAGAAGCAGAGGCAAAAATATCCTGAGATAGAGCAGGGATGGAGAAGCAAGGGTAAGGATATCCTGAGACAGAACAGGGATGGAGAAGCAGGGGCAAAAATATCCTGAACTTGGGAAGTGGAGACAAGAACAGAGATGGAGAAGCAAGGGTAAGGATATCCTGAGACAGAACAGGGATGGAGAAGCAGGGGCAAAAATATCCTGAGATAGAACAGGGATAGAGAAGCAAGGGTAAGGATATCCTGAGACAGAACAGGGATGGAGAAGCAGGGGCAAAAATATCCTGAGATAGAACAGGGATAGAGAAGCAAGGGTAAGGATATCCTGAGACAGAACAGGGATGGAGAAGCAGGGGCAAAAATATCCTGAAATTGGGAAGTGGAGACAAGAACAGGGTTAGAGAAGTAGGGACAAGAATATCCTGAAATTTGGAAGTGGAGACAACAGGGATGGAGAAGCAGAGGCAAAAATCTCCTGAACTTGGGAAGTGGAGACAAGAACAGAGATGGAGAAGCAAGGGTAAGGATATCCTGAGACAGAACAGGGATGGAGAAGCAGGGGCAAAAATATCCTGAACCTGGGAAGTGGAGACAAGAACAGGGATGGAGAAGCAAGGGCCAAAATAGCCTGAAATTGGGAAGTGGAGACAAGAATAGGAATGGAGAAGCAGGGGTTAAAAATATCCTGAGACAGAACAGGGATGGAGAAGCAGGAACAAAAATATCCTGAAATTGGGAAGTGGAGACAAGAACAGGGATGGAGAAGCAGGGGCAAAAATATCCTGAGACAGAACAGGGATGGAGAAGCAGGGGCAAAAATATCCTGAAACTGGGAAGTGGAGACAAGAACAGGGATGGAGAAACAGGGGCAAAAATATTTTGAACCTGGGAAGTGGAGATAAAAACAGGGATAAGCAGGGGCAAGAATATCCTGAAACAGAATAGGGATGGAGAAACAGGGACCAAAATATCCTGAACCTGGGAAGTGGAGACAGAGCAGGTTTTTATCTGGGTACCTCTTATTCTGCACACTTGGACTGGAGTACCAGAGGAGCATGCCCAGGGAGATGCCCCCATTGTGAGAGTGTGAGTGACATTGTTTAGCTGAAACAAAGACCTAGGACTTGGGTGTGGGGGAAGCAGCTGGCAAGTGGAGGAGGTACAGCCTCTGGAGCATTGGGTGAGGCCCCCGGCAATCTTGCCTCACCTGAATCAATGAGCACCCCAGAGTGAGAGAAGCTAAGAGTTCAGGAAACCAAATTGTGGACTCCAAACCCGCAATACATTTGACAAACAAAAATGTTCGCATTGCCAGATGCCCAGAGCTTTGTGCAGCAGGCCAGCTGTCTCTGCTACCTCTAACTCCCTAAATTCTCCCTTCTGTCCTCCCTTTTCTCTGTGTTTCATTGTTCCCCGTCCCCATCCCTTCTAAGCACATCCAGCATCTTTACCCACTTGACACCATCTGCTCCCTGCCCTGCTGGGTTGATTTAAGCCTCCCTAAGTTAGCTTTCTGTCCTCTCTCTGCTTGAGTCCCCCTGGCTAGCTTTGATGTGACAGACCTGGGGACTCCTGTCCAGCCTTGAATCCCAGCCCAAACATGGTCCCCAGCCATTCTCTCCCATAAGACAAAGGAAAGCATAGAGCACAGAACATGTGGAAGTACTTTGGAAAAACACACACACTAACAGCAACAGCATCGACACTATAGACTGTTACACAGAGAACTGAGATGGAGAGCTGGCAGGGCCACCCTCATTGAGCAGAATGGGATGCTGAAGCAAAAGTTGTGAAGGGACTTGGCTGGGGTCACTCAGATGAAAAGTGGCGAAGTGCAAGGAACTGGAACTCAGATCCTGGGACTCAAAAGCTCAGAGATAAGGCCTGACGGACTAGGTACAATCCGTTTGATACCGAACAGGAAAACTTTGTTTCCTTATCAGTTGTTGAAGGTCGACTTTGCTGGTTGGTGTAGCTCCCTAAGCTGTCCATAGAGTGAATTAGGGGCAATTGGGTAGTGAGTGGATCATGACTTGGAATCAGAAGGACCTGAATTCAGTTCAGATACTTAACAATTCCTAACAGGGTGAGCCTGGGCAAGTCATTTAACCCTAATTGCCTCTCCCCCCCCTCAAAAAAAAGAATGAATTTGGGAGTAATTGACTTGAGCACTTGGTGGCTATGTGACCTTCACTTCATCCTGTTTACCTCAGTTTCCATAACTGTCAAAAGAGCTGGAGAAGAAAATGGCAAAGCCTCCCAACATCCCTGCTAAGAAAACCCCCAGTGGGGTCAGGAAGGGTCAGACTGAAACAACTGAACCTTTTGCTTAAACGGCATCGTTTTCATTTCAGTGATTTTTGTTAAAATCTTTCTCAGGCATGTAGTCTTGCAAGTCTCTCGAGCTAGTAAATAAAATCTAGCTCCTAAATTTCTTTTGGATGATTAATGCTCTCATGGGGCCTTGAGGTAGTCATTGGGTCCTGCAGGCCTGTTAGTGTTAGGGTTGGAGGTAGAGTCACCATTGGTATTCTCTACCCCCACCCCCACTCCCAGGATACTTGCATAAAGCAGTTTTATGTTCTTAAGGTGTACATCAGATAAGGAGCTGTCCTCAATCTGCATTCTTGTGACTCGCCATTTTCTTATAAAAGTGGAGCGGGACGATGGGGTGGGTTGGTTCATCACCTAACTGGAATTCAGGGTAGTTGGGCCCCAGTGAGAATGTGGACAGCTACCTTTCTGCATTCGAATCTTGCTCAATGAGCAGGGTGGCTCTTGAAAAATGGATGGTTTCGTTGCATCATCTAACTCAAGCTTGTTTTCCCATTAGAGCATCTTATCAACAGCAAGGCTTCCTTCCTGTCTTTCTGGGGGAAGTTAAATGGGGGCTCACTTTGGGGGAGGGGGCAGAGACATAAGAAACAAATAGAAGATGGAAAGACTTTTTACTTCCAGAATGTAAAGCACTGAATGACAATTTAATATCATGAACTCACATTTGAAATCCATGTGTCTCAGGCACTGGGCATTTTACATTCACGGTCCTATCTATTTGCTTGGGCAAATTTGCTATCAAAGGAAAAGAAAACAAACAACAAGCTTGCTAGAAATTATAGCCATTCAAAAGTATAATGGGCTGTCTAGGAAGGTGGTGAGCTTCCCCTTACTAGAAGTATTCAAACAGAAGCCAGGTGCCATGGAAGGGATGTCAGATAAGGTTCGGACCTCTGAACGTCCTTTGCTGGTCTTCAGTTCTGAGATCCTGGGAACTGGAGTGGAGAGAAGGGAGCTTGGTTTTTAGGATAGTTGACTTTGAAGTCCCAATAATCCTCCTTACTCCTCCTTAGTTGAGTCATTTTTCAACCTCAATTCTTTTCACTGTAAAATAACGGGGTTTGACTAGATCAGAGTTGTTAGAATGACGTCTGAAACTTGGTTTTTAAAAAAATATTTTGATATATTTTTGATAGAAAATGCTAATCACACCCAGAGAGTGAAACACGGAGACTGAATGTGGATTGACACAGAGTATTTTTACCTTTTTGTTTGTTTTCTTTCTCATAAGTTTTTTTCTTTTGATCTGATTTTTCTTGCATAACACGACAAATATGGAAATATGTTTAAAAGGATAGCATGTATTTCACCTATGTCAGATTGCTCAATTGAGGAAGAAAAAATTGGAATACAAAGTTTTACAAATACTAATATTGAAAACTATCTTTACCTATATTTTGGAAAAATATAATACTATTAAAGGTCTAATAATATATATTTTGATAATTGTATTACAGCATCATTGCTTCCTTTTGCAATTTCTGGATTTTGTTTGATGATTCTGAGAGGGGATCCCTGGGCTTCCCCAACCTGCCTGCTCCAGGGGTCCCAGACACCAAAATGGGGGAGAATCCTCCAGTTGAAAAGCAGATGGCCTCCCAGGTCCCTTAGAGCTTGGGTTTCTATGGTTTTCTCTGCATTTTGTCTTTAACTACAGCATATTCTTTTTGTTTTCAGAATTCGGTCTTCTTACCTAATCCCTTGGTGCCTGGCTGCTCTCCAAGGCTCTGCCCCCTGTCTTTTGGTGAAGGAGTCGAGTTTGACCCGCTGCCTCCAAAGGAAATAAGGTAAATGTGCCCGAGCTTCTTTCTGCTTTAGAAACTCTGCCTTCCTATCTTTTCTAGAAGATGTACCATTTTCCCCAGTGGTGGGTGTGGGGAGGTAAAGGTGGGAGTAGAAAGGGTTGTCTATTTTTACTCCTCTAGGGCATGGCTTAGTTCTCCTTTCCTCAGGGGGCTGATAGTACAGTAGGTCTGGAGTCAGGAAGACCCAAGTTCAGATTTACCATCAGATGCTTGCTAGCTGCATGACCCTGGGCAAGTCACCTAACCTCTGTTTGCCTCAGTTTCTTCATCTGTAAAATGGGGAGTGATAATTACTCTTACTTCCTGGGATTGTTATTGAGGACCATATGAGAGAACATTGGTAAAAAACATAGTACTTGACATATAGCAGGTGCTATATAAATGCTTGTTCCCTTTCTCCCTTTCCTTTCAAGGATAATTTTGGGAAAGGTTAACCTTGAAGTTGGGGAAAGAAAAGGATGTCTGGCTTTTGGTGGTTCCCAGACTCCTCGCTAGCTAGAATTTCAGTTGGAGCTGCACATGGGGACCTCCCATGTGAAAAAAAAAAGAGCTTTCCAATTGTGTTTTCATGCCTCATTCTGTAGTGTGGAGTCATGATCTTTGATCTTGAACGTTTAACATGGGTATAAGAGCGCCTTAGTTTAGCTCAACCATCGCCACATACCCACTTGTCCAAGAAGAGTAATACTGTACTTGAAAAGGAGATGAGGTCATTTCACCTGGCTGCCTGATTGGGGAAATCAAGGCTCTCCCTCCCCTCCTAGCTCCCCACCCTGCACCCTGCACATCTCTTTCTTGGGTCCTTATGAGGCTCGTATGGGACCCTGACTGAAAAAGTTTCTTCATTTTTCTTAGAAGAAATTTACAATGAGTTAAAAAGGAAATAATTTGTAATTTTTGTCATTTTTCTTCCTCCTTCCCTTATTCTCTTACTCCTTTTCTTGTTCCTTCATTTTTCTTCCTTGTTTTCATCTTCTCTCCTTTTTTCTTTCTTATCTTAATCTTTCTCTCCCTTTTCCTTCCCCCCCGTCTCCTCCCCTCTCTTGTTCCTTCCTTTCTTCCTTCTTTCCCCCCACCCCTTTTTTCTTCCTTCCTTTTTTTCCTCCCTTCCTTCCTTCCTTTTGTCTGTCTCCCTCTTTCCCTCCCTTTCCAGAAACTGATATTTTATGAAAGCTGAGATTTGCAATGATCCTTTTAAGGAAAGCCAGCTAAGTTGGATCAGATTTTCTAGTGAGCAGGGTCAGATTTCAAGAATTCTGATGGTTAGAATTGGGATTGCCCATAGCTCTCCATTAGTATATAAGAGGATGACGGGCTGCCGGAGGCCTCCTCCCTTTAGCCCCTAGTTGCAAGGGTGTGAGTAAAGCCCCACTGGCTGGGACGGAAATGCCAGAATTCCCACAGCTATGTGGATGAGGAAGCGCCACAAGCACGAAGCTCGGCCAAGTCCCCGCTCCGACACCCGCTGGGCGCACCACGTTCCCCGGGCACGGAGCTGAGCCAAGGCTTCCTCGTAAGCCGGGTCCGCCCCGTCCTAGGCTCTGCCTGACGTTCTCTCATGTGTCCATCCCACAGGTACACCTCCTCGGTGAAGTATGATTCGGAGAAGCATTTCATCGACAACATTTACATGCCGGTGGGCCTGGCAGTCTCCTCCTGCAGCCAGACCGTGGTCTGCATTCCCGGCTGCACCTGGCGGAACTACAAAGCTGAGCTGCGCTTCGAGCCCCGGAACAAGGCCCTGCGGTTCCTCAGCACCACCATCATCTATCCCAAGCACACCAAGACCGTGTACACCACCACCCTGGATTACAACTGCCGCAAGTCCTCGAGGCGCTTTCTGTCCAGTGTGGAGCTCGAGGCCTCCGAGTGCCCGGTGAGCGACTACCTCTTGGACGAATGCTGACGGAGACGCAGAAGGCGACGGGATGCAAGGTGGTCCTCCTGAGGACTGCTCGTGCTTTGGTCTTTCTAAGTGAAAAACGGGCCTTTATTCTCCAGTCATTTTCAACTCTGAAGCAGCCTTCTCTATTGTTCCAGCTTCGTGTGTCCAGCTTTGGCAAAGGAGAGGGAAAAAACCCCACCTCTGGCGTCTTTGGTTACTATGGGAATTGGATTTTAGCTTTTCTTTCTAAAAGCATTTCTTTTTCTTGGCTCATGGTTGCATATCCCCCAAAGTATCAATTGAATAACAAATAAAGGAAAGATCCAAGTAAAAGGGAAAGTGGAAAAAAAAAAAGCCATTAAAATCGAAAACATCATTCCTCCTGGAGAGGGAGGGCCAAGCTTGTCTGTGGTGGAGTGTGGAAAAAGGCTTCTGGGTGGAAAGATTGAGCTTCCCACTTGAAGCAACTTCTTTTGGGAGTAATGGTACTTGCTGCCTAAGTTATCCCATTCCTATAGTCTCAGTCTGTGTAAACTGAGGTGCTCAAGTTATTTCTGTTTCCAACCTAATGCAAACCTCGTCCTTCCTATTTCCACCAGTGGTTGAAAACTCCCAGAAGCCTGTGCTAAGGCGATGTTTCCACCATGGCTGCCTTATGAATGTTGCTGAAATGTAGTTAACTGATCCGAAGAGAAGCCCAAAAGATTTTGGTTAACCATTTCACTAGTCATGAGGAAAGCCTCTTGTCTTCTTCTCCGCGGGCCCTGGCGACCTGCCTCGCATCTCTGGAATCCCGCTAACGCTGCCGCAGATTTGTGGAACTCTTCTGCTATATACACTGGGGTTTCTAAATACTTTCCTAGGCTCCATAAAGCAAAATATAGGATGGCACATATTTGAGCGAAGTGTCATTTTTAAGGCTGCTTTGATGGAATGCTTTTAAGATTTCTCAAGATTGTTGCCTTTGACTCATAACTGGAAATGAAAGGCTCAAGTCATGTCTAGATATTATTTAGGAGGGAGACATCTCTATTTCCTAGGTTCTCTGGGAGATATGCTGGTGTCCTTACCCAAGCTTTCTGTACAAAAGAAATTATATTCGGAGCAGAATCCCTGCTGCCCAAAGGGCGATCAATGTCTGGATTGCAGGGGGCAGAAGAAAAAAATATCTTTGGGGTCAAATTTCAATTCCAATGAAAGGAGAGTCATAATCCAAACATCCAACTTTGTTACTATAGCACAAGGTTTTGATTTTTGCTAAAGAGTCAAAGGATCCTGGATTCTCAGAATCACTTGAGATGGCCCCTCAAAAGAGCTTTGTTAGTTCAGCAAAATCAGCCATGGGAAAATGAGAGCATCTATGTGGGGGTCACTCATGCAGACAGAGTCCAGGCAGACAAGCCATCTCTTTTCTTAGGCCTCTGGGCTCCTTCTGAAGCCCTGAAAGCTTGACTCCCTCCCAGCATTCCCCCTCAGTATGAACCCCCACTAATTTTGGTGTCTGTTGTTTGCCAAGCCCCATTTCATGTTAGACAAGGTGGAGGTGGAAGGTGGAAGGAAGTGGGCAAGTTATTGTACACGAACTTGTATCAGAGCATTGAATTACAACATAGAAGGGTCTTGAGTGGTCCAAGGGGGACAAGAACACATGTGTGACCCTTCTTTTCTGGCTTAGGCGCTTCCCCAGCCAAGGTGGCCTCTCTTAAGCCTGAGATTTTTAATTTAAGAGAAATTTGGGCAGAATCTAAGAGAATTAAGGGGTTCAGGTAAGCAGCTCAGGTAGGCCTTTTGAGACAAAGGAAGTGGGTCGGTGGTTTTTGTTGTTTTCCTGTCAGAAGGAACAAAACACAGATAGGCACTTTGAGTATGCTGAGCTGTACAACTATGGGCAAGCCATTTGAGTTCTGGGGGGCTCAGTTTTTCTCCTCTTTAAAAGGTGGTTGAAGTCAATGATTTCCAATTCTTTGAGATTTGGTGAGCCTCTTCTAAGGGGCTTAAAACTATTGTAAATGGCAAATAGGCCTTGCTTCTTTTCTGAGTAACTTACAGTGTCATTGAAATGACTGATGTTCAAAGAACCAATCACCATATCCAGTGATTTCTGTTCCCCTTCATCAGGGGCATGCTGGTAAACTCTGAACAGCCAGCTCTCTAGTTTAGAACACACTACTACTATTGATCTACATCAATATTTCCTCCATCATTTTCTTAAGTCTAAATAATCAACAGAACAGTTAAGTTAAGCCATGATTTGTAACTTTTGCTGGTTTCCAAGGTATAAATGCTCATGCTGCAAATTTCACAATGAACTGGTTAGAACTGGCTCCAGCAGAGTCCTTTATGAGAACATAATGAAATTGCAGAGATAATCATGCTTTGGAGACTGTGTAGCCTCCAGAGCTGATCTGCCCATGGCTGATTTTAAAATGAAAATATAAATTATTTTGCTTTTCTGAATTTATTTTGCCACTGCCACATAGAGAGCTCACACCAATTAACTAATTTTGCCTTAAATAATGTGATGTTGAACAGGGTTACAGGAAGCTGGGGGGCTTTTAAAGGACTCTAGAGTTCACTCTAGAACCAATCAGTGAAGCTTGACTTCGATGTTCATTGAAAGAAAGAATTCAAATATGGGAATTAACAGGAAGATCTCAGCTTTATAATATGGAAAAACAGTAGGTGGGGCTGCAATGTAATAGGTGGTTTGGATTACTTATAAATGTGATGTAATTTTAAATGATGGGAAGTGCCTTTCATTCTTTTTTATTGTTCTTCTAGATATTTAACTTGCATTAAATTTACAATACAGGAACAAACACCCTCCCCTCCCGCCCCCAACATTATTGTTAACTGAGCAGGAAGAGCCTCTTTGGGAGGAGAAATCATTTTTCTGGCCAAAAATAGATGTGATTTCTCATCTGAGAACCATCCTTAAGTGAGAGCATTGTGTAAGTTAAGAAATTAAGTTTACAGGAAAGTAGTAAAGTTGGTTGAGAAGCTAGAAGAGTAGGAAGAATCTGACATTGGAATGTAAGTGAGTGCAAGTGAAGAAGTGATTGTGAAACTGTAGAAAAAAAGGAAGAGTTTATATTGTTGAATTTGTAAGTTATTCACTGGGGAATCCACAGGTCCCTTCTGGGTTTTTCCTTTTCTAACCAATCAGATTTTTCCTAAAGAGTTCAAGAAAGGCAGCCAATGGCAACAGGACTCTCCTTGAAGAAGCTTCCCTTGGAGAAAACGTGGCTGTCACTTCCGTTCTTGTTCTGCTTCTTAGAACCCATTCGTTCCGACATGCCTCTGAAAGGTCCAATCTCTTTGTCTTGAGTTCATTCAAAGTAGTTTCCCCTCCTCCTTCTGCTTGTTAAATGATTTCCCAGGATTGCCAAGTGATCTGCTAACAATGTGCACGAGAGTAACTAAGAGTCATTGTATCTTAAGGAAGACACTGGTTTCCCTTGTGATTGTTTATATTTTTAAAGATTTTGAGGGGAAAGTCTGTTGAGCAATCTTTCCTTACTCCAACCTTGGAAAACTCTGTTTGTTTTACAAAAACTGTGCTCATCCTCTTCTCCCCTTTCCACCATTTGCTTGTTACTTTTTCATTTAACAATAAATTATCTGAAATGTAGTTTCAGGGGTGCCTCTTTTTTTTTTAATGGGACTATTAGGGAAACTAAGAGAAATTGAAAATGCTGATTGCCCATTCTTAATTCTAATGTATCACTTTTGGGGATCCCAGTGCTTCAGAGGAAGTGCTCATTGATGAAAGTGCTGACCAAGGTGGTTAAGAAGTCGATGGAATATAAGCATGAGAAGTCAGAGGACCTGGATTCAAATTCTGCTTCTGATGTTCATTATCGAGGGTTAGATTCTAGAGAGAGCTGTCTGTCACTTTTTCTCTGGGCTTCAGTGGGACTGCATGGCCTCAGAGATCTCTCTCTCTCTCTCTCTAAAACTATAATCCCATGGTTTGAAAGTTTACCTCCAGCATTGAGAACATTTCTAATCACTTCGTGTTACAAAGGGGGAAACTGAGTCCTAGATAGGGGAACCTAGAATCTGTTCTGCAGACACCTAGTTTGGTGTGCTATCACATCATACTACTGTTTGAAGCCACCAATTGGTTCATGGTTGGTGATGTTTAGATCAAAGCTGTGATTTTGATGGTACGGGGAAATCTCAGTATGTTGGCATAGGGAAGTCAACTACTGTAGGTCAGTTGAGCCACATGGGGCACTGCTCTATTAAAGGCCAGCCTGTCAGAGGTGGGGCTTTTTCCCCAACTTTATCTACTCTGCATACTGCCTGAGTGTTCTTCCAAAGCATTGGAGAAGCAAATTGTTTATTAAAATCTGGGGTTTGAGGTGTCCAATTTGTTTATTCAAATGTGAAATCACCTTCATTAATGTGCTAGGATATATATATATCTTCATTGGGGACCCATTGGTTTCATAACAGAATACATTTTTTTAATGGAAATCCACCTCCCAGAAAGGCTTCGGACAATTGATTTTTGAAGAACTTGGGTTTTTCTTTCGAAGCATCTTTGCCTCTGGGATAATTTTTCCTTTTATGTTTGGTCTGTTTGCGTCAGTGCAGATGTTGGGTATCTGTAAGTTGGTGAGAAACTGACAGATGAAAATTATTCTTCTGCTTTCCAGAGAGCACACATGGAGGGTCCGGAGTTATGATCCAAGTATGGGATGGATTAGTAGGAAGAAGATTGGTCTGAAAGTGAGGAGATCAGGGTTTGAGGGGTTTTTTAAACTTTTTTTCTTTTGGTCCATTTCTTCTTCCACAATATGAAAAATATAGGATTATGTTTTACGTGGCTGTACATATATAGCACATATTAAATTGCTTATCATCTTAGGGTGGTGGAACAGGAGGAAGAAAATTTGTAATTTTATTTTAAAAATATTTATTAGAATATATTCTTACATGTAATTGGAAAAAATGAAATATGTCAAAAATAGCATTGTACTCTAAAGAATAAGAAAGGGGGCAGTTTCTGAGAAACATGAGAACACTGATGTTGTGTGAAGGGAGCAGAAATAAATTATGCAGTGACATTATAAAGAAAAACAAGGGGGCACACAGTTGGCAGAGTGAGTGGATAAAGAAAACAAGGGGGCACACAGTCGGCACAGTGGGTGAATAAAGAAAAAAAGGCGGGGTACACCGTCAGCACAGTGAGTAGATAAAGAAAACAAGGGGGCACACAGTCGGCACAGGAGTGGATAAAGAAAACGGGGGGCACATAGTCAGCACAATGGGTGAATAAAGAAAACAAGGGGGCACACAGTCAGCACAGTGAGTGGATAAAGAAAACAAGGGGGCACACAGCACAGTGGGTGGACCACCGGCTCTGACGTCTGAAGGACCTGAGCAAAAATCTGGCCTCACACACTAGCTGGGTGACCCTGGGCAAGTTGATCATGAGTTTGAGTCTTGATGGGAATGTAGCAAGATGATGGCATCTAGTCTGATACAGATGTCTGGTGCCTTTGAGTTTGAATACTCAGTGAAACTATGTTTTGGGGCAGGGAATGGTAGGGGAGACATTGTAACTAATTGTGACCCCCCCTTGATACCCAGTTATTTTGAAAACCGTTACCAAGTTTTGTTTTGAGATCTCATTGTAACAAATCATTTTGACTGCAACCAAGTAGCTCCCCCTTCCCTCCACTAGAGGTAAGCCTGAGACTGAAAAGGGGAAAAAAAGGTCTTCTGACAATGGAGTTCATGGCTTGCTGCCTCCAAAGTGTGCTTCAGCATTAAAAAGGTATATTATGAATTCAGAGCAGCATGGGAAGATTTTTATGAACTGATGGAGTGGAAGCAGCAGAATTAGGAAAGCAGCATCATGGCACAGTGGAAAGATTATCTGAGGTCTGGACTTCCAACCTGACTTTGAAACTTACCTGCATGAGCTGGGCCGATGGTCTGTGTTTCATCTTTAAAATGAGAATTGTAGCAGCACCTCCTCTGAGAACTCTCCCAGGTTGTGAGGATCAAATGAGATATTTGTAAAGCGCTTGGCATGGTGTCTGCACACAGCATCAGCTATTATTACAATCATTAGGTGCCCAAAAGGCAGAATACTCGAGTTTAACACTGGCATCTGTGTCCCTCTGGACAAGTCACTTCCTATCTCGGTGCTGGCAACGCTCTAAGATCACCTAAATGGCAGAAGAACTTCCTCACTTTCAGAGAGGGAGGCGGGAGCTAGGGGGGATCTATGAAAGCGGTTTTGTACCATTGCTTAATTTTTTCATCTATGGCCTGTCTTATATAACAGCTGGATTGTAAACTCCTGGAGGCCAGGAACTTTTATAATCTTGGAAGCATTTCACATGGGCTTATAAACACAGCACATACTCAGAAAACTCGGGCTGAATGGTTGGATACTAGAGGGTAACAAGTGGTATCCAAATATAGTCTTTTCTCCATTTCTACAAAAGTTTTTCCTGGTCTCCTGAAAGCTTACCGTGACACTCTCATCCGGGGTCCCTAAAGAGAGTTATTCGAAGTGAATTCAAATCCCGTTTCAGTCCCTAACTAGCTCTGTGATCTTGAATAGATCACTTAAAGCTCTGTTTGCCTCAGTTTCTTCATCTGTAAAACAAGGATATCTGCCTCACAGGACTGTTATGAGGATCAGATGAATGTTATAGGTTCTTTGGAATTATTTTTGTTCAGTTATATTCGACTCTTCATGACCCCATTTGGGGTTTTCTTGGCAGAGATACTGGAGTGTCTTTCTCCAGCCCATTTAACAGATAAGGACATTGAGGCAGATAGGGTAAAGTCACTTGCCCAGGGTCATAGCTAGTAAGTGTCTGAGGTCAGATTGAACCCCAGACCTGGTGCTCTATCCACTGCATCACTTAGCTTGCCCTTGAAAATACTAGAATGCTGTCTAAATGTTATATTGCTGCTTCTTAGGTCTTTTTGGTATTTTTTACTGTGTTTTTAAATACTCTTTTAAGTATTTTTTTCAAAGAACGTTTAAGGTACCCTTGGACGGGATTTGAGAGAGAACTCACGTTGAGGCAACTGGTGGCCAAGTGGACAGAACTCCAGGCCTAGAGTCAGGAAGAGTTCAGATCCAGCCTCATATACTTACTAGCCTTGTTACCTTTGTTTGCCTCCCTTTCCTCATTGTAAAATGAGCATATTAACAGCCCCTCCCTCCTAGGGGTCCTGAGGATCAGCCACTATTTATAACTAGAAGACCAAACTGTAAAAGCACTTAGCACGCAGTGTCTAGCACATAGTAGGCATGATATAAATGGTGAGTCCCTTCTTTCTTCCAATTCCATGTAAGGCCATAGAATTGGAATGGGTGGAAACCAAGGCCCAAAAGCTGACACTGGCCAGCTCAGTTTCTTTCCAATATGTCTGTAGCAGTGCAGGCCTCCAGAGAAGCAGGTTCCGGGGCAGGTCTTACAGCAGACAGGATTGAAGCCTTATTAGGTCATCTGCACCCTCCTGGGACTCTGTGAGACCAAAGTGAGCAACAGAGAATCATGTGGGCTGGGCTGAGGGAAAGCAGAGTCTGACTTAATGAAATCCTTCCATTTTGGGGTTTGGGGTTGGTTTGTTTTTTATAGAGAGATGGTTTTATTTCAGAATGTTAGAACATTTTGTTGATCTCAATATCAAAACAAAGTATCTGTCCTCTTCAGGAATGGCCTGATTTCCATTATTTCATTTTAGCACACATACTCCCCCCCCAACACATAACACATACACACGTACACACATGTACACACACACACACACACACACACACATACACACACACACACATGCCTGGGATCAGGATGGATTTGCCAAAGCAGAAGCAGAAGAAAGTTTCTGCTCCGGCACACTAGTTGTTGCTAATTCTGGAGAGAGGAGGATCTTTGAAGATGTGTTTCCATCAAGGAAATAATTGAGACAATCAACCTTCCCAGCTTGCGGTTTGCTGTTTGTGTGGCTCTCTGAGTCTGGAAGGACCAAGGCCTTCTCATTTGTCCCTTCCGGGATGCTCGAAGTCTGGCAGAATCCTTCCAGAGCCGAGAGTCGATAACGTTTTCTTCTATTGAGCTTATAGATGCGAATGCGTTCTTCCTCTGCTACTGGGTCTGCAAGGACACCTTCCCAGCGGAGACTCTCGTTGATCTTGGTGGAAAGGTTCTCTTCTACTTCGGCCGAAGAAAAGGCAGCGTTCCCAGAGGACGAATAAGAGAGATGCTTATTTTCCTCTTTTTCTTTTTTAAGCTCTTTCACAGACTCTAGTTTGGAGCTAAGATCTTTGCTGGAACCTAAAAGGTCATAAGAGGAAAAGGGAGGCTGAGTCTCTGTTCTCCTGATCTCAATTACTGCACCGATGAGCAGTTAGCCAGAGATTGCCCCTAAAAGTTAATGAAGCTAAACTAGCTGACCAAATGCCTGTCCTTCATGAGGATTCCTTGGGCAGCTTAACATTCAATGAAAAACCTTCCATCACACTTGGGGCGCGAAGCGTCTTCCCATGACTAAAGCTCTACCGAAATTTTGTGCTGCCATTGCCAGGATCTGTGCTGGGAATAGGGAAGAATGTGTGCACTTCCTCTTGAATATCATTTATGATGGGGAGATGGAACAAAAATGTATAAAACTCTCCCAATGTTGCCTAAAGTACTAGAACTATGGCAAGCTGGGAAGTCTTTGTAATATTGGACTAGAAATTAATGTGACTTCAAGACTATGTAATATATATTTGAAATAATATAAATTGTGTGCATTTTCATCAACTGATCCTTTTGTAGGATACAGAAATGCTGAGGATCTCTTCCTTCAGTGTCATGGCCAAAGATTCTCCAACAATCCCCTGCTTTTGGAAAACCATCTTGTACTATCCTCCCTATGCTCTCACTTTCCCCTCCCCCCCATGAATGATTCTTGGGTCAATGTTTAAAGAAAATCTAAGCTAGTGGTCCTCAAACTTTTAAAATAGGGGCCAGTTCCCTGTCCCTCAGACTGTGGGAGGCCGGACTAGAGTAAAAACAAAAGCTCTCAGCTCATTTGCCATAACCCGGCGGGGGCATAAACGTCCTCAGTGGCCGCATGTGGCCCGTGGGCCGCAGTTTGAGAGCCTCTGTTCTAAGCTAAGAGGGAAAAGGAGATGGTCAATGTCACCACGTGGCTTTACTGACCCTGACGAAGTCATTCTGATCTTGCTGCTACTCCTTGAAATGTAGCCTATGTATGCCAAGTGGGAAGGGGCTGGTGCTAGTGGAACCATCTCTCCTGTGCTTGTGTGTACATAGCTGGTGCGGGCATCTCTTCGAATCCCTCTGTAAGGAGCACTTCAAGGGCTAACATTTAGTGTCTTGGGAATGCCATTTTATAAATCCTGGAGCTGGGCAGGGAATATGGATGAGCACCGCAACTCAGCAGCACCAAGCTGGAGCCAACTGCCTAAAGCATCAAAGTAACTTCCACTTTATATTTATCCCCGAGCTTCCTGTGAACAACTCAGAGACAGCCACCGAGTTTTATTTTTAAATGAAGAAGAGCTCTTTGTATCACCGAGTTTTCAAAATATATACATATATATGTTTTTATGATGGCAGCTCTGCAGAGAAATGTCACCTCTCAGTCGGATCTATTTTGGTGGTGAGTGGGAGTGTGTGTGTGTGTGTGTGTGTGTGTGTGTGTGTGTTTGGGGAGATGTTTGTATATATACTTGTGTGTGTGTACCTACATCTATTTGGGAACCGAGTACTTCTACGGTGCATATGTACTTGAGAGTAATCTGTGTATGAGGATGTGAAGGGTGTGTTTTGAGAACTGTCTGTATGTGAGCGTGCGTGGTGGCGGCGATGTACGTGGGGACACGTGCCTATGTCTGCGTTGTGGGGAGCTGGCTACGTCTGGAGAGGAATGGCAGCGTATCTGCAGATACCCAGAGACTGCCAAATCTGGGCAAGGAAGGATGCGTGGGAAGGTGTCTGTGCATTTAGCTGCATATGTTGGGGACGCCTTGTGTGGGGTGTGGGGATATCTATAGCCACACACACACATATATATATGTAATGTACACATGTAGATGTATTACACGCACGACTATGTATGGTACTGTATGTTTAGGGGCTGAGAGTATGTATGTGTTTGAGGTTGTGGGTGTGAGCTGGGGACGAGGGCAGGGCATTTATTGCTCTCTCTATTTTAGAGGCTACTGGTGTAAGTCTGGGAGGGCGTGCGTGTTTTAGTGCAGTGTGTGTCTGTTTGGAGGTGACTTTTTGGTGCATTTTCTCGGGAGCTGTGTTCAAGTATTTAAGAGCTGTTCAGAGATGTTTAAGGAGGGACCTGGCTTGTACTGCTTAGCCTTCTAACAGAAGTAGGAGCAAGGGGAATGAATTCCCACCGTGGCAAAGTCAGGGTGGAACGGGGCACAAAACAAACAAAAGGTGGATTTCCTAACCATGAGAGCAACTCCAAAGCGGATGGGATTGCAGCCGTGCTTGTTGGTTGACTGAGGCTGGAGATCTGCAAAGACTGGACGGAAATATTATGGAGGGAGTATGACCTGTTACAACTTTGAGATTTTGTAATCATATGTCATTAGATTGGCGCTGGAAAAGACCATTTTACAGATGAGCACACTGAGGCACACGTGACTTGCGCATTTAGGGAGGCACCATTAATGAGTGTCCCAGGCAAAATGGGAGCTTGTCTTCCTGACTCTTAGCTCGGTCTACACCGTGTGTGTGTGTGTGTGTGTGTGTGTGTGTGTGTGTGTGTGTGGGTGTGAGTGGGTGTGTGTGTGTGTGGGTGTGTTTGGGGTATATCTGGAGTGGGCTGGAGAGGTTTGTGTCTGGTCCTGGCCTTCATGGGTATGTTATACCAACGTCTGGGAGGAGTTATGTTTTGAAGGGCTCGGTATGTTGGGGTGACGCACCCCTCACTTTACCATCCCCCTTATCTCTTTCCTGAAGGTTCGACTCTTCTTTTTGCCTGTTACTACGTGTAGGACCTTGGGGAGGTCTCTCTGAGCCTCAGTTTCCTTATTTGTAAAAAAAAAAAAAAAAAAAAAAAGGGGGGATCCCCGAGGTCCCTGGGATACCCGGTGCGCCCCACTCCTGAAGGCCCCGCTCCCTCAGTTTCCTTTGTCGGCCCCGCCCCCTGACTTGGCCCCGCCCCTTCAAAAGCCCCCTCTTCCTCACTTTATCCAATTCCTTATGACGTCTCCTCCTCTTGACCCAACCCCTCGTAGGCCCCACCTCCTTCCCTCCAGGACCCGCCCCCTCTCCAGTCCCTAGCGCCGGCCGGCCTGTCCTCGCCAATCCCCCTCTTCGGTCCCGCCCTCGCCTGCCGGCTCCGCCTCGCTCACCGTCGCCTTTGCCGGAGGCCTTGCTCAGCCCGGTGGCCTGCGACTTCTTTTTCTTCTTCTTCTTCTTCACCTTCCTCCGGCCGGCCTCGGGCACGTAGCCGGAGATAGGCGGCAGCCGGGACATCGGGAAGACCTGGGGGACGCCCTCTCGCTCCTCGTCGTCCTCTTCATCGTCGTCGTCGCCGCCCTCCTCGCCGGCCCCCGGGGCGCCCCGTCCGCCTCGGACGTTCATCCCGCCGGCCCCGACTGCCGGAGCCCGAGCGGGCTCCAGCCAGACTCGGCTTAACCTCGCTGCCGCCGCCACCACTGCAGCCTCTGTAGCCTTCGCCTTAGTCGCCCGTAGCCGTCCCCACGCGTCTCCGTGGCGACGATTAGGCCACACCCCCTTCGCCCGTAGTGACGCCGCCACCTTAGCCGCCCGCCTCCGAGCCTTCCTCGGACGCGTGGGCCTGTGCGCGTGCGCGTCCGCGAACTGAGGCTGGCTAGGTCAAAGGTGACCTAAGAACTTGGAGCCTAGAGCTGGAGGTCGCCCTCGGCCCTTCTAGTCCAAACCTTTCACTTTTATAGATGAGGAAATTGAGGCTGGAGGGGTGGTCACGTGACTGGTCCCTTCCCCTTCCTCCTCCTCTCCCTTCCCCCCATAAACTCCCTAGTGAGCAGCGGATTCAAAGCCAGCCGAAGCGCAGTCCTTCAGACTTCTCCCTGAAAGTCCCCCCCCCCTCTGGAGCGCTGGGTCCTGATTGGTTGCTCTCCCGTCCTCCCGCCCCGTGTCCTCTTCGCTCCTTCCTGCGCCGCACCTGCCCGGGCGTTCTTCCCAAAGGCCGGAGTTCACATGGTGGCTCCTCGGGCTCCTAAATCTCCCAGATAAAGGAAAACGCCTCTTCGGCTTTTAAACAGCAGCAACAACCATCATCGCGCATCTTTATAGAACAGCTAGAGCTGGCGGGGCACGTGGGGCGGACTTGAACTCGCGCTCCGGTCCCAGGCTCTCCGCAGCCGGGCTCCAGAACGTCCTTCTAGCTCTCGGGCCAGCCAGGTTCATCCACTCCCGCGGCCTCCCGCCCCCGCCCCCGCCCCTCGCGGGCCCGGCTCCGCCCCTGAGCCTCCCGGAGTCCCGGTCTCCAAGTAGTGAAAGAAAGCCAAGCTCTCCCCTCCCCCCAAAAAAACCTTCCAGAAAAATGAGAGAAAGAGACAGAGGTCGAGAATCTTCAGTTTCCTTCAAGGATCATCCAAGAAGATTGGTAATTTTGTGTTCTTTTAAATCTTTTCCGGGCGGTTTGTATCACATCACATAAAATCTTTTCTTTGTCACTCCAGTGCATGGGAATTTAATAGAAATGTTCCCTCCATCAGTGGAAGTGGCCCCTGTCCATGCCCATCCCACAGACTTATTCCACGGGTCCATATTGCAGGGTAAGGGGGATGCCCGTTTGCTGCCCTTTGCTCGACCTCCGGATCATCTTTTTCCCTGTGACGCCCTTCACTTCAGTCCTTCGAAGCTTTGTGGTCTGATGCTTGACGTCCCACCTCAGCACCTGTCACACTGTCCTCGGCACACTGGAGGAGAAAGCTCCGGACCGGACCGGATTCTGGAGTTCCAAACCCCGGGGGCAGGGAATCCTCCCTCTCTGGGGAAGGGAATCCTCCCACTCTGGGGCAGGGAATCCTCCCGCCCTGGAGCAGGGAATCCTCCCTCTCTGGGGAAGGGAATCCTCCCTCTCTGGGGAAGGGAGTCCTCCCACTCTGGGGCAGGGAATCCTCCCCCTCTGGGGCAGGGAATCCTCCACTCTGGGGCAGGGAATCCTCCCACTCTGGGGCAGGGAATTCTCCCACTCTGAGGCAGGGAATCCTCCCCCCAAGGGAATCCTCCCACTCTGGAGCAGGGAATCCTCCCCCCCTGGGGCAGGGAATCCTCCCACTCTGGGGAAGGGAATCCTCCCCCCCTAGGGCAGGGAATCCTCCCACTCTGGGGCAGGGAATCCTCCCACTCTGGGGCAGGGAATTCTCCCACTCTGAGGCAGGGAATCCTCCCCCCAAGGGAATCCTCCCACTCTGGAGCAGGGAATCCTCCCCCCCTGGGGCAGGGAATCCTCCCACTCTGGGGAAGGGAATCCTCCCACTCTGGGGCAGGGAATCCCCCCCCCCTGGGGCAGGGAATCCTCCCACTCTGGGGCAAGGAATTCTCCCACTCTGGAGCAGGGAATCTTCCCCCCCTGGGGCAGGGAATCCTCCCACTCTGGGGCAGGGAATCCTCCCCCCCTAGGGCAGGGAATCCTCCCACTCTGGGGCAGGGAATCCTCCCACTCTGGGGCAGGGAATTCTCCCACTCTGAGGCAGGGAATCCTCCCCCCAAGGGAATCCTCCCACTCTGGGCAGGGAATCCTCCCCCCCTGGGGCAGGGAATCCTCCCACTCTGGAGCAGGGAATCCTCCCCCCCTGGGGCAGGGAATCCTCCCACTCTGGAGCAGGGAATCCTCCCCCCCTAGGGCAGGGAATCCTCCCACTCTGGGGCAGGGAATTCTCCCACTCTGAGGCAGGGAATCCCCCCCCCAAGGGAATCCTCCCCCCCAGCAGGGAATCCTCCCACTCTGGGGCAGGGAATCCTCCCACTCTGAGGCAGGGAATCCCCCCCCAAGGGAATCCTCCCCCCCCAGCAGGGAATCCTCCCCCCCCAGCAGGGAATCCTCCCACTCTGAGGCAGGGAATCCCCCCCCCAAGGGAATCCTCCCACTCTAGAGCAGGGAATCCTCCCCCCCTGGGGCAGGGAATCCTCCCACTCTGAGGCAGGGAATCCCTCCCCAAGGGAATCCTCCCACTCTGGAGCAGGGAATCCTCCCCCCCAGGAGCAGGGAATCCTCCCACTCTGGAGCAGGGAATCCTCCCGCTCTGGGAAGGGAATCCTCCCACTCTGGGGCAGGGAATCCTCCCACTCTGGGGCAGGGAATCCTCCCACTCTGGGGCAGGGAATCCTCCCCCCCCAAGGGAATACTCCCGCCCTGGAGCAGGGAATCCTCCCACTCTGGGGCAGGGAATCCTCCCACTCTGGAGCAAGGAATCCTCCCTCCCTGGAGCAGGGAATCCTCCCCCCTGGGGCAGGGAATCCTCCCACTCTGGAGCAGGGAATCCTCCCACTCTGGAGCAGGGAATCCTCCCGCCCTGGGGCAGGGAATCCTCCCACTCTAGGGCAGGGAATCCTCCCGCCCTGGGGCAGGGAATCCTCCCACTCTGGAGCAGGAAATCCTCCAGCCCTGGAGCCCATCCCAGGTGATGGTGACCAGTTCTCTTAGCTGACTGCAACTATGGGCTGACCTTAAACGCCTGTGCTGTGTGCCTGCTGTGAACTTACCCTTCCTCCTCTTCCAACTCTGCTTGCTTATTGCTCTGAGGGCCCTTACATCTGTAAAAGCTTTTGTGTCGGAGAGCTAGCCAGTGAGTGCTCAGCCTTTCCAGTGAAGGGCAGCGAGAAGCCACCTTTTAGGCTTGCATGACGCAGACCTTCCCCACAACTCCGCAGAATCGAAAACCGGGGTCAGGATGCTCACCGGGGACTGTGGAGCCCCAAGGTTGGTTGGACAGATTTTCCTTTTTTCTCCTTTGCTCAACTGAGGCAAAAACTACCATGAGCTGCCACGTGGGAGAGTCCTTCCAAGAGGATGCAAGTGTCCTCAAACATAGGCCGCCTCTGCATCCGCCTCTGCATCTTCTGTTTCTTGTGTTTATTCTTTCCTGATTGTAGATGGATCCAGACATCTCCCAGATCAGGTGAAGACCTTTCAAAGGTCTTTAAAGGAGCCATCTGAGGGCCCATACCCAGAGTGAACAGCAAAAGTTGATCTGGAGCCCGTGCTGGGGAGCAGCGCTGATTCCCGAAACCAGTCGATCAAAGAGCCAGAGAAGCTGAAAAAAGGAGCAACTCAGCTCTCAGCTATGTCTCCCCCAATGTATATTGAAATGACTTCTGTGAGGGATGGATGAACAAACTGTTGGTGTATCAGTGAAAAGAAATATTATTGTACTATAAAAACATGGCAAATGTGAACTCCAATTTTACTTATATCATTATATAGTGGTGAGTCACAGTATACTATAATCTGTAAGGAATAAAGAAACGTGCTTTTACACAGAAGGCATCGGAGATAAGCATAAGCAGGCTCCAACAGGTATTAAACAATGTGCACTTATTAAGCACTTACTATATATCACATTTCATGATGCCAAACCCCAAGCTTGCATTACTCCCACCATCTGTTTTACTTCAATTCATGTGTTGCTGAACCGAACGAAAATTGGGAAATGTGATGACTCCACCACAAACCTGTTACAAAATTTCAACTGGGCTCTCACTGGAGGAAGGCAATCCTTTTGCGCCAACCTAATCAACTCACTCTCCTTGTCACCTCTCTACTTTAGTGTAAGGGGCTGAAACTCTTGAGCCAATGCACTGAGGTGGGACAATCGAGCACTTGAAGCTAATTACTGATTGGACAATACTCTACAGGAATATACTTGGAAAATGGCTCTTCCCACTATCCTGCCCGGGCCCAATTGTTTGGTGTGCACAGAGAATTGTGGGAGGGACTAGGAGGTGCAGGGAGACTAGCCAGGGTCACTTCTGGGAGGGAGACAAAGAGATGAGGTCGAAGAGATCCTATGTGTCTGTTCTCTTCACTTCTACCGCTAAAGACCAAGCATAAAGACTTTTGATTATCCTGACTCCTGCTGATTCTAAGGAACCCAGGGTGCTTACACGGTTGCCACACTTTAGAATCAATGATTTCCCTTAATACTCAGTTCAAACACTACCTTTCTCAGGGAACCATTTTCAGTTCCTCCAGCCACTAGTGCCTGCCCCTCTAAAGATAACTTCTCTATCTCAGTGGTTTGAGAACCCCTTTGGGGTTTGTGAAGACTAAGGAGTTCTCATTAAAAATTAAAGATATCCTGTGAACAGACAATTCTCAGATGATTAAATTGAAACTATTTCCACTCATAAGAGTGTTCCAAATCACTACTGATCAGAGAAATGCAAATTAAGACAACTCTGAAATATCACTACACACCTGTCAGATTGGCTAAGATGACAGGAACAAATATGATGAATGTTGGAGGGGCTGTGGGAAAACTGGGACACTGATGCATTGTTGGTGGAGTTGTGAAAGAATCCAAACATTCTGGAGAACAATCTGGAATTATGCCCAAAAAGTTATCAAACTGTGCATACCCTTTGACCCAGCAATGCTACTACTGGGCTTATATCCCAAAGAAATACTGAGGAGGGGAAAGGGACCTGTATGTGCCAAAATGTTTGTGGCAGCCCTTTTTGTAGTGGCTAGAAACTGGAAGTTGAATGGATGTCCATCATTTGGAGAATGGTTGGGTAAACTATGGTATATGAAGGCTATGGCATATTATTGCTCTGTAAGAAATGACCAGCAGGAGGAATACAGAGAGGCCTGGAGAGACTTACATCAACTGATGCTGAGTTGAAGTGAGCAGAACCAGAAGATCACTATACACTTCAATGCTGTATGAAGATGTATTCTGATGGAAGTGGATATCTTCAACATAAAGAAGATCCAACTCACTTCCAGTTGATCAATGATGGACAGAAATAACTACACCCAGGGAAGGAACACTGGGAAGTGAATGTAAAATATTAACACTACTGTCTATCTACCCAGGTTACTTATACCTTCGGAATCCAATTCTTACTGGGTAACAAGAAATTTGGCTTTACACACATATATTGTATCTAGGTTATACTGTAACACATGTAAAATGTATGGGATTGCCTGTCATCTAGGGGAGGGAGTAGAGGGAGGGAGGGGAAAATTTGGAAAAATGAATACAAGGGATAATGTTATAAGAAAAATTACTCATGCATATATACTGTCAAAAAATTTATAATTATAAAATTAATTTTAAAAATTAAAGATATCCTAAGCAGTAAGTACTTAGTATGTTAAATTATTCTGAGGTTTACAGTAAAATTCTTAATTTCTTGTTGAAAGGGGTTCACAGAACAAAAATTGTTGGCAATCACTGGTCTTCACCATATCTAACTGTTATATATTTATATGTTGTTACCCTTGATGAGATGCAAGTTCCTTTGGAGCAGAGACTGTTTTTACTTTTTCTTTGGATTCTGGGAGCCACGCACAGCGCTTGACATATTGCTGTTTGCTTGTATTCCAACTCTGGATCCTGGGAACTGTAGCACACCAATACTGTCCATGGGTTTTTTTGTTTGTTTGTTTGTTTGTTTTTTGGGGTAGTTTGCCATTTCCTCCTTCATCGGTTTAAGAGAGAGGTTAAAGTTACTAAGTGGGGGCTAGATTTGAACTCAGGGCTTCCTAAATCCAGTCCCAGCTCTCCATCCACTGTGCCATCTAGTTATCTCCAAGACAGAAGTAAAGTGACTTGCCTAGGACCACACAGCTAGTAACTGTCTGACACTGAATTCAATCCATTGAGCCCAGCTAGGTACCTCTTACTGGGCATCACAGGGGTATTTAATGACTGTTGACCAATTCAGAGCCTCCTTTATAAATGTGCATGGTTTGACTCACTGACTCTGTTTTCCAAATAGGATCCTGGGCAGGACCTATGGAGGCAGTGATTTTCTTTCTCACAGAAGTAGGGAGAATCGAGAAATTTTTCTCCAGAGGACCAGGAGTCAGATTCTGAAACTCTTCCTCTTGAAGTTATCCCCAAGACCACTCTCAAAGGAGAAGGAGGTGGTGCTGCTCCAGAAATCATTTTGTAGAAAGCCTTGAAAGCAACCAGATGCTTAGAGGATTCAAAATTTCCTCTTCTCCACAGAGGAGGTTGGGGTTCAGGAGGAATGTTCTCAGTCACCTCCTTCAGGCCATGGACAAGCTATGCCCTGCAACATTTGCTTTCCTAGTGGCTATTACTGCTCCTGGCGTGGGTTCTGGAGAAAAAGCCCCCTTCACTTCAATGCATTTTGAAAGAGGGTTCAAGGAAAAAGGTAAAGAGGTAGAGAGCCCCAGAGGATAAGTTTATTTTATGCTGCTGGAGTCGGCCAATCACTACAAGTTCCTGCATCCCAGCCATTGCCCAAACCTTGGTAATCTCATCATTTTGGGAGGGGGGGACTCCTCAATTTGATCAGGGAACCCCACCAACCCTCCCCTTCACAATTTCAGCACATTACATTATTTCATTCTCTGTAAGACCTCATTAGGATATTTTGCGTATTCAGTTTTCTTCTCACATATGTTCACAAATATTTATACTCATATACACTCATGAGTAGAGATATAATATATTTTTTACATGTGTAGTGTACACTCCATTCTGTTTCCAATTCCATTTCTCCCCCCAGCCAGGAACTGCATTCGTTTATAAAGATCCTTTCAGATTTCTTCATATAGCTTATATTTGTCATGGCTAGTTGCATTTGGGTATCTCATTACAGCAAAGTATCGCAATTTACTTAACCAGATCCCCTCTTGTTGGGCATTTAGATTGTTTCTGGTTGGTTTGTGATCACGCACAATGCCAGCCATGATAATTCTCTGTGCAGATAATTCTTTTTGCTTATTTGTTTTTTATACTTTCAGGGAATATCAGTCAGTGAATCGATCCCAAGTGTTTTTTAATGACCTATTATGTGCTGCTGCTGTTTGTCCTTTAAGGGCCATACTGAGGTCAGATGCTGGGCAGAGTGGAGAAGGCACAAAGATAAAAATGAAACAGTCCCAGTCCTCAGGGAGCCCCCATTTTGTTAGGCAAGATGATGAGCACATTAAACACAGAAGCACATCCAAACTATCTTGTGTCCTGCTTTCTAGAGCCCCCAAGTTGGGGGTGACAAAGCATACTGTTCCTTTCTAAAGCCCCCACACTGGGGTGATTAAAATATCCTGCTTTCTAGAGCTCCCACGCCAGAGTGATTAAAATATACCTTCCTTGTGGAGAAGTGATGAGCTGGACTCCCGAGGATGGTGGGAAAATGGAGTCCATTTATTTCAAGGACTTTCCCCTTTTTGTAGTGTAACAAAAACAACACTGAGCACGTGGGACCACATAAACAACTTTCTATGGTATGTAGTTTGCCACCTGGGTATCACTTCCACCTGCTATCACTCTGCTTCAATCTCTATTCAGGTTGTTACTGTCCCCTGACTTCTCAGGAAGGCCCAGAGACCTTAGGGGAGATGGGGAGCTGAACCAGACATTGTTAGCAGGTTCCCTCTGGGCTGAAAGGATTTATACCTTTACTCAGTTTCCCCACTGACTGTGACCCTCTACACTATTATCTCCTCCCCACCCCAAAGCATACAAGGTATTTTGTTGAGGGATAGGAGAGACTATTGGAGTTAAGTGACTTGCCTAGTCACATGATGAGTGTCTAAGGTCAAATTTGAAATCAGGTCCTTCTGACTCCAGGGTTGAGGCTATGGCCACTGCACCAAGTAGCTGCCTCCAACATAAATTTTTATGGGTTGTAAAGGGCCAAGCATTAGGGAGGATTGGAAATAGCTTCATGCTGAAGATGGTTTTTGAGCAGATTCTTAGGGAAATAAGGGAGTTAAGAAGCAGAAGTGAAATTGGGGTTAATTCTGATCCTGGAGGACAGCCAATGCAACAATAAAGTTGCTAGGTTAGAATGTAGGATTTGGGGGAGTAACTTTTTACTATGTACTTGTAGATTGTTTTCCTAAAAGATGTGATGTTTGCAATTCCACCATCAATGTATGAGTGCTCTTGTGACTCTTAAAATCTCACTGATCCTGGGTTTCATTACTTGTCTTTTCTTTTTCAATAGGTTTGAGGCAACTGAGGTCTGATGTTCTTTTAATTTGATTATTAATGAATCTGGGTTTTGTTTTCAAAATTGTATCTATGTATACTTACCATGTGCCAGGCATATCTCACTTTGATTCTCACAACAACCTTGAGGTTAGATGCTATAAGCATCTCCATTTTACAGATAAGGAAACTGAGCCAGAAAGGTTGAGTGATTTGCCCAGGGTCACATGATTAGTAAGTCTTGGAAGCTGGATTTGGCTCCTGATTCAGCAGTCTATCCACCTAGCCACTTAGTTTTGTTTTGTTTTAATTAGCAGTTTAAAGTGCTTACTATGTGCCAAATATTGTGCTAAATGCTTAAAAATATGTTCTCCTAACTACAACCCTGGGTGATAGGTGCTTTGATGATCCCTGTTTTACAGATGAGGAAACTGAGCCCAACACTTGTAGAAACTCCCAAGAACAGAGATAATTTTTGTCTTTACATCCCCAGCACCCAACATGATATTTGGCACAAAGTTGATGATTAACAAAAAATTTGCTGAATTTAAACCGAATAGATGACTGATGTTCGTCTTTCGAACAAAGCCCAGTGGAGAGCAGCCCCAGTGTAGGCCGCCTCTTGCTTGTCTCATCACCTGATGCTCTCAATTTCTTTTTTGCCAGTTCTTTACAGGTTATTTTCCCTACCCACAAAAACAGGAAAGTCTATTGAATATTTCAGCTTTGCCTAGAGGCGGATGTATGGTTACCGAGAGTTCTTCCCTTTCCGTAAATACAGAAGCATTGAAAGAACACCTGTCAGGTACATGGCAGCTCAATTAAAAACAAACAACCCAACACCACCACCTCTCACCTTGTCCTTGGGCTTCCCAGAGGAAAACTCTGCTGAGCCTGAAAGTTGCGCTGTCACCCTTTGATGGAGAAGGGATGGGGGAGAGAGACAAGGAGCCTTATGGAGAGCAACCCGGCGGCAGTGGCAGACCGATGGTTACAGTGAGACAGGAGTGGATGACTGAAGGTCCTGCTTGGCGTCCTTTAGCACAAATGTCCCCAAAGCACTTCTTTTCACTCCTTAATACCCTCCCCCCCCAAGGATTCAGCAGTGGCTCATAAACAATTGATAAAAGCCACATGAACAAACACAAGAGAAAGGCTGGGTTTGGGGGAGTGAATGCTGACTCTGCCCTTCTTATGGTTTGTGTGAACTTGGGCAAGTCTGCTTCCTTCATAAGAAACAGAACTTAGAGTAGACGGCCTCTGAGGAGGTGCCTTCTAGCTCCAAATCCATGGACTCAGCATCCCTTGGTTCTCCTCTTGTGGTGAGCCCTGCTGGCTTCCCCAGCACTCCCTCCGTCAGGGTCCATCTGACTTCTAGTGCCACCCATGGGGTTCTAGAGAAGCAACTCCCCAGCATTCCGGGGATCTCCCTTTCACCCCAGGGATTCGTACAAGGCCCATCAGTCTTGCAGATCCCAGAATCAAAGAATAGAAATCAAGCTAAAGGAGATGTGAGAGGCTGCTGAATTCAATCCCCATGTGGAAATGAGAGGAAACTGGGGGGGCAGAGAGGTTAATCAATAAGTATTTATTGGGAACCTACCTGCGCAGGATGCTGGGAATAAAAATACAGTGAATAAAACAATCCCCATTTGCAAGGATCATAGCAATATCTTAGCTATATGTGAATATGCACATGTATTTATACATAGATTTATGTGTGTATATAAATACAGACATGCATGTGTGGCTTGTACAGGTACATGTATATGTATACACGTGTAGGGGTGCATGTGCAAATAAGTATATGTGCATTTATATATGTATATATGTGGGGTGTATTGTATATGCAGGCGGGTATACATATAGAGTTTGTGTTTTGTGTATACAGAGCAGTTAAGTACAAGGTGCTTGGGAGGATGGGCCCAGGAAAGACTTTGTACAGAAGATGGAGGTTGGGTAATGAAGGAAAAGAGGTCGTGGTGAGGCTCCCCCCCCCGGAAGAGCAGCAGAAACACAGCGATGTTGAGGTTTGCAGGTAGGAGATGCTGGGGTTCGGGGTCTCCCCTTCCCCGCCATCGCTCCTTTCTCTTGAGCTTCAGGTCCATTTTTGTTTCTCTCTCTCTGGTCCAGAGCAGTTCAGACTCTTCAGGTTAGAAACTTCCGGGGCACAAGAGCTTGTCATAAAGACTGTTGCCCGTTCAGGCTGCTGGAGTAAGCCAGGGCATGGAAAGGATATTTAGAAAGAGGTGGAGGTCAGGGAAGAGAAGATACTTAGCTAGGACATCACAGCACTTAGCTTGGGTAGAAATGACCTTGCCTCAGTTTAGAGATTATGTTTAGGAGTTAGCCAAGGAACATCTGTTAAGTGCAAAGGCCCCGACTCCTCTGGGTGGGTGAGGGGTGAGGGGAGAGGTGGCTTGTTAGACCTCTGGGGGACAGGAAGCCACATCAGTACAGTGGGAGGATAGCAGGAAGCCACAGCCAAGGGCCAGACACATCCTGGGACACTTTGTAACTTTCCAGGAGAAATCGGCCCAAGCTATTTGGCAGGGGAAGACGGACCATGGTGTCATGGCTGCATTTCAGGCCTCTCATTGTACAGTGCCCAGCAATGGGTCATGTGTCGTTAGTGATGGATAAGGGCATGCCCTTTGGGACTCAACTGTCTTCGCTCTAAGATGGAAACATCCTTCTTACCTCTTAGCTCTCTCCCTGGGAGGTTTGAGGGCCCTAGCAGGTACCGCTTTTCAGCACTTTGTGTACCTTAAAGCAGAACCCAGAACTAAGACGTGGTTACAGAATCTCCTTGGATTCAGCCCCAAATAAAGTTTCCTGCCTCTTTAGTTCCCAGTTCATCAGGACATCCTGATCCACCGAACAAGACATAACTAGAGAGGGACAGGTTAAGTTTCCCCACGGTACTGACTTAGAGGGTGCCAGCAGCACTCTGCCTCTGCAGTGTGGAAACAATAGAATTTAGCACCCACTTACCAAGAATAATTGTGTAAAAGCAGAAGCTATGAGTGGATTGGGCAGGGGGGTGAGAGCCTCCTCCACCCAGCCTTCTGTGGGGTGACACCTTCCCTGCCCTCCTTCCCTACCTGAGGCTAACTTCATACCCCAGAATGGGAGTTGCCTGGAACACAAAATTCCTGGTTACTGCTGACATGTCATAGTGGGACTTATTGCACTTGTAGGGGACCCATATGCTAAGCATGGCTCCTGAACAAGTCTCTGGGCTGACAGACCAACTGGTTAATTCATGGGGACTTCCTTCTCATAACTCTTGGCAAGGCCAGGATTTATCCCACCCAGGAGACTCCCTGGAAACAGCAGAATCTGAATCTGGTTTATTTCTATCCCTTCTTTAAGGATAGTTAGAATCCTATGGGACTCAACAAACTCCAAGGAGGCATTAAGGAAACTGATTTCAAACCATGTAAACAATGGAAATCAGACTTGCACTCAACCCCGGACAGCAAGGGGATAGTTATATATCCAGCCCTGTCCACTGATCCCCCCCAGCTCTCACTTGTGTTCATGTCCCTGTAAACTCACACTATTATTAGCATGTCCCCATAAGGGGAGTTCAGGACCTCAGTGAAGGCCCCCAGTTATGTCTGGCCTCTTGTTTGGCAGCTGATGTCTTGGTCTCTACCATTTCCTTGGGGCTGTTCTTTACTAAAAGCCCTCATTCCTTTCCCAGAAATCTCTGCTCTATACTTTTTATCCATCATCTTGGGGGGGGGTGATTTTTGAGAAAGAGAATTCTTTCCTGGATGCATATGGAGAATGTTTCTGACATGGCCTGTGCTCTTTGAAGGAATCATGGTGACTTACCGCTGTAATTTATGGCCCAAGCCCCTCAAGCTCTGTGGTTACAAGGACCAGGTTTGATCTTTGCTTTATTATGTCCTTACCCTAAAGTTTACTCTAGAGAAAATCTCCAAACACAGTTTGTGTCGAAACTTCCACAAATGGAGGTGGAAGGTCCTCCAGATCTTGCCCAACAACTCAAGGTAACAACACAGATGTCACAGGCAAGACAACTTTCCTTCCACTCTACAGGAAATGAAGACAAGGGCAAGGGTTCATAAAAAAATTCTACTCTCTTTCTTGTGGCTTCCTCTCTCTAATCTCTACAACATCGTAAAATTTTCCAGGCTAATACCAGTTGGATGCCCCTTTGAGAGGGACTTTTGGGACTGGCACCCCTGCCATTCTGGTGATTCCTACTCCTCCCCTCCCCCCAGGACAGAATTTTTGATTGAAAACTCCCCTTCTTGATTTACTCTGAGAGGGAAAACTCTGGAAGAAAAAGGGGGAACATAAGCCTGCTTCTCCATTAATCTTATACCATTGGAACAACTCACTATAATATGAAGTGGGGAATGGAGGCAATCAAGATCCTTGCCCTATTACATGTCCTTCCTCCCTCCCTCCCTCCCTTCCTCCCTTCCTTCCTTCCTTCCTTCCTTCCTTCCTTCCTTCCTTCCTTCCTTCCTTCCTTCCTTCCTTCCTTCCTTCCTTCCTTCCTTCTTTCCTTCCTTCCTTCCTTCCTTCCTTCCTTCCTTCCTTCCTTCCTTCCTTCCTTCCTTCCTTCCTTCCTTCCTTCCTTCCTTCCTTCCTTCCTTCCTTCCTTCCTTCCTTCCTTCCTTCTTTTGCTAAGGCAGTTGGGGTTAAGTGACTTGCCCAGGGTCACACAGCTAGGAAGTGTTAACTGTCTGAGATTAGATTTGAACTCAGGTCTCTCCTGACTTCAGGACTGGTGCTCTATCCACTGCACCACCTAACTGCCCCGAGATTCTTTCTTCAAGAGATATAATGCCCAGAAAAAATCTCTTCTCTATAGAGAAGCAGATACCCCCATGCTTGAACTTGTAATTACTTGCAAAGCACCATCCATGGCTGACCTTGTCCAGGACCTTTCTTCTTCTACAGCTAGAAGGCTGGTTTGAGGGAATTCTACTGCCTTGGAAATCTCCCATCTCTCTCTACAAAGCTGAATTGCAGGGATCTTAAATATGAAGTAGCTAGAGAGGCAACACCCAGGAACTCTGATCATTTGACTGTGTGGTCCTGGGTGCCATAAGATTGAGGGCTGTCACTGTCTCTTCTAGGCTGCTTTCAGCCAGCCTGACTTGTCTGCCTTGTTGATGGCAAAGAGGAACAATTTCACTGAGGAGGAAAATTAGGGCTTGTCTGAAAAGACTGATGTGGATACATCACTCACCAACCAACTTAGGCTTTAAAGAAAAATTACCGAAGTGTAACAAGAGCCAATTGAGTATGAGTATTGCAGGGATCTGTCGAAATCAGCAGTCCCAATCACTCAGGATGAGCTGGGGGGAAAGTGAAGGACAAGAATGGTTTCTTGTCAAGTTATAGTGGGGAAAAGATGAGGAGCAAAGAAAGAAGACTATTATTGCAGGGGTGGAGGAGATGGATGGCAAATGATAAGGGAGAGAAGATTGAATCACGCCATCTTTATCCTTATTCTGCTTTCTGTGCCAAGGAGAATGAACTTGGCGTTAGAAATGACAAAAACAATATCAACGAGTAGTAAGGAGAGCAGGATCTTGTCATTGGAACCAAATGGATTACAACTTCAAGTCTGTGAAGAATGTTAGAACATTTGAAAGATTTTGGAGACATAAAAAGATGGCATGGGGTTGGCAAATGGGAAAATGGGAAAAAATAATAAGTTCATGTCAGATTAACCTTATTTCCATTTTTTGGGACAGGTTCCAAAAAAAAAAAAGTCAGAGGGATCCTGTTCATGTTGTTTACTTGGATTTTTAGCAAAGTCCTTGGGAAAGTGGAAAAGATGGTGAGAATGGGGTTAAGAGATAATCCTACCAAATGATTCAAAACTGCTTGAATGGACAGAGTCATAGAATGAAGCCAGGAACAATTTGATGTTAACTTGTTGAGAAGCTTCCAGTGGAGTTCCACAGGAATCTAGGTTTGTTCTGAGTTTTAAACATTTTTTTTTCTCCGATGATTTAAAGGTATTTGCAGATTCCACAGATTTGGGATGTAACCAAGGGCAGTGTCATGGAGGGGAAAGCAGACTCGATTTGGAGTCAGAGGACTTGAGCTCAAATCTCCCTCTTAATATTTTGTGACATTGGGCAATTCCCTTAACCTCTCTAAGCCTCAGTTTCCTCATTTGTAAAATGAGGGAGTCGGTCTAGATGACTGCTAAGGTTTCTTCTACATTTAAATTTATAATGATGCTCTAATTTCCCTCTATCTCCATGTTTTAGGTTTTGTTTATACATATGGTTTTTTTCCCCCTAAGGCAGCCGTTGATTTATTGTTTTTTAAGTCAGTTTCTTAAATTAATTTGACTACAAAGCACTTTGATGGATGGATTGATGGAAGACATCCATGTTCAGCTGAAGGGGGGGGGGGGAGGTGAGCTCAGCAAGAGATAGAAGGGAAGAGCCCATTGTTATGAAAGACCCTCTGCAATCTAAGAGGGGAGGCTGGGAAATCTTGGAGCAAAGAGGAGGAGATTAATTCCATTTGTATGCATTTGAATGGCTGCAAATGATAAGAATGTTTGAATTATATATGAGTTCATATAGTAAATATTTCAGAAGAAAATATTGTTGGTACAACAATTTCTTTGTGGAACTGTTATTCACATACATGGAACCCAGTTAGGCAAAAGCTGGAGGTGTTTGGTCCTGTGTGTGTGTGTGTGTGTGTGTGTGTGTGTGTGTGTGTGTGTGTGTGTGTGTGTTATTTTGTATTCTCAGACCTTTCTCACCTGAAGTCCGTATTAATCTGTTCCTGTTTAGAAAGCTCAAATTATAGTGCCCCCCAAACCCCACAAAGCCAGACAAAGCCAGATGCAACCAGAATGATTAAGGAGAAAGAAGGGCACAATTTTGAGACTGTAACTTCTTTGAGGGCAGGTCTGTGCCCTTTCTTCACAGGAAACATCATCATCTTATACAATATAACAATAGTGTTTATAGTTTTAATGTTTGCAAAACACTATATCTGTTATCTCATATGATCCTCACAACAGTCCTTATACTTATTATTCCTGTTTTATAGATGAGAAAACTGTGCACCAGTGTCTCCTAGCATAAGGCTTGATGTGTAATAGGTGCTTGAAAATGCTTATTGAAATGGTCATGAAAATAATGGAGATTGGTAGGAGATTAATTCTCATTTACTATGCATATTGAAATACTTATTTTATTGAGTGTTAAATTCAGATTTAAGAGAAATGTAAATGTAAACAAGAAATGGAACACTGAATAATTACACTGTGTAATTATAATGGCCAAGCTTGATCCCAAAGAAGGAAGGAGAAAATGGACCTCTTTCCAGAGAGATGGGGGATTATGGGTGTGAAACATTACAAATAATATCATACTTGGCTTATGTCTCAACTAGTTTTGCTGAACTGTTATTTTTTTTTTTCTTTTTAGAGTTTTATTGCAAGAAATGGCTCTCTGAGGAGGGAGGGATATATTTATGTGTTAAAGTTTTTTTGTTTTCAAAACATATGCATGGATAATTTTTTCAAAATTAACCCTTGCAAATCCTTGTGGTCCAATTTTTCCTCCCCTTCTTCTCACCCCCTCCCCTATATGGTAAGTAATCCAGTATATGTTAAACTTGGCAAAAATATGTGTTAAATATATACTTATTTATGCATATAACATATTTATACAGTTATCTTGCTGCACAAGAAAAATGAAATCAAAAGGGGAAAAAATGAAAAAGAAAATAAAATGCTATGTTGTGATCCACACTCAGTTCCCCCATCCTCCCTCTGGATACAGATGACTCTCTCCATCACAAGATCATTGGAACTGGCCTGAATCATCTCATTGTTGAAAAAAGCCACGTCCATCAGAATTGATCATCACATAATCTGTCACCCTGTACGATGATCTTCTGGTTCTGCTCACTTCACTCAGCATCAGTTCATGTCAGTCTCTCCAGCCCTCTCTACAATCATCCTGCTGGTCATTTCTTACAGAACAATAATATTCCATAACCTTCTTATACCCTAATTTTCTCAGCCGTTCTCCAGTTGATGGGCCTCCACTCACTTTCCAGTTTCTTGCCACTATAAAAAGGGCTGCCACAAACATTTTGCACATGTAGGGGGGAGGGATATATTTAGAAATGTGATATTAAAACACTTAAGGCAATGAGGTAATTATAAGGTGATATCAAGCTTTAAAAATTATCTGGATGCATAACATTGAAAATGATGTTCATTTTTCTACATATTGTTGAGTTTTGTTAAATATTTACAATTTGTTATAAGGATTGGGCTCTCTGGGAGCGGAAAAG